>NC_138769.1:336604094-337179094 GCF_965119305.1 Pelophylax lessonae | reverse complement strand
CATGGATATACAGACTCGGCTGGTTAAAGACCCTGTTTTATTTCAATCATTATTATCTCTACATGGCATGGACAAAGGTCTCTTATTTTTGTTCTGTCCTTGAACAGTCTTCCTCAAAGTGGTACCAGTTAATTAGCCGTTCCAGCCTTTCCAAGTCTTGGCATAAATTGGGCGCCCCGAGGATGTACCTCTCTCATCATGGCCTGATTTATCCTTTTCTCTGCAGCTTTCTGCTGAGCTGCAAGACAAGAGAAGGAAATGTCCATTAGTTTTAGACATAGACAGATCCCCTGAGCCAGCAACACACACTGGGAATAGCCACAGTGATAACAGTGTAGCGACATCATTACAAGCAATGTGCATGCAAATAACTCATTGCTCTATTGGACTGTCTTCTTTCTAGCTCTCTTAATATATATACTTCCCAAGGTCAGGATCTGGCTTGAGATTCTCTCTGTTTGTTTCATTTTTTTCCAGATCACTATTTAATGCAGCCCTTGCGTTTGCTGAATGATCCTTTATTGACGATGGCAAAGCAGACAAGAAAGGCTGACTGCTTAGCAAGCAACTAATGCTATTTTAGAATGTTATATAAAAGTATACACATATAGATATATATGTATGTGTGTACTGTATATACTGCATAATATGAATATTAAAGTGGTTTTAAAATTTAAATCCAAAATATTTTTTACTTTAATGCATTCTCTGCTGCACTGTGTATCTATGGACAAGGGCAAAAGGGGCAGCTACCCCAGGCCCAGTCATTGTTGTGGGTCCCACAGCAACAGCCTCTTGAGCCTGTGCTGCCCCTAGATAGTTGATAAATGGATTTGGCTGTCACTCAGGAGATGAGGGAGGAATTAAATGTTGGGGGCACTGGTAATTGGTTGAGTAATATGTCTGCAGCCTTTGCAGTGATTAACCAGCTTGGTAAGGTAAACCTTGCCCAGGGAGAGCACCTGTCAGTCCCAGGCACAGTCACACTGACCCCTCTCCCTTTCCATGTACGACAAGCTGCAGACCATCGGCTACTGTTGGGGGGGGGATATATGCAGGGGTTTGCTGTGGAGGGAGGGGGGTTCTGTATAATGATGGGGGTAGTATGGGGGAGAGTATTCTGTGTAATGATGGGGGTAGTATGGGGGAGGAGGTCCTGTGTAATGATGGGGGTAATATGGGAGACGGGTCCTGTGTAATGATGGGGCCCAAGAAAATATTTGTCCAGGGTCCAATCATTATTAAAGACAAGTGATACCATGGGTATTGACCCCCAGAGGGTTTTAAGGTAGCAACAATGAATAGTAATTGGGTAGAAAAAAGTCAAAAACTTCTAAAAAGTATTTCTTTATTGAACAAACAATATCAAAAATAGCAAAAAATTGAGTGAATAAAATGTTAAAACAACCCCATGACGGGGAGGTATATTATGAGCTCCGGGTTACAAAGATGAAAATAGTAACAACATAAAGATCGCACAATGATAATCACAATGTCTTAAAGAGGTAACCCCAATCACAATGTTGTGGGATAACGACAACCCCGTTATCCCACAACATTGTTGTTATCCCCAACATTGTGATTGTGGTTACCTCTTTATGACATTGTGACTATCATTGTGCGATCTTTATGTTGTTACTATTTTCATCTTTGTAACCGGAGCTCATAATATAACTCCCAGTCATGGGGTTGTTTTAACATTTTATTCACTCTATTTTTTGCTATTTTTGATATTTTGTTCAATAAAGAAATACTTTTTAAAGGTTTTTGACTTTTTTCTACTCAATTACTATTCGTTGTTGCTGCCTTAAAACCCTCTGGGGGTCGATACCCATGGTATCACTTGTCTGTAGTATTGTTATTGGGTGAACAGCCTCTCCATTTTCAGTGTTGTACTTTAACATCATTATTAAAGATGGCCCTGCTATGGACAACTTGCTAGGGGGGCACTCACAGAAGAGGAGGCGGAGACAGCACCAGCGAGGGACCCCAGAAGAAGAGGTAAGTCTCTGCTACCATTGCACATAGCAGGTAAGTATAACATAAACCTCATTGAAGGCAAAAGGAAATGAACTTTACAGCTCTCTACCGGGATACATTTAAATTTCTACCACCCTTCTCTTCCTTCTCCTTGTAATCTATAATTATAGTCTTATTTGCCCCGCTATATTGTGAAGCCAGCAATACTCACCTTAGTCCTCCATCCAGGTCCCTAACTGATGCTAGTTCCAGTGTGGGGATACCTAATCCAGTGCTACAATAGCACTAGGGACCATCAGTCCTCTACAGTGCCACTAAGAAGATGTTGGTTCTCTTCTGTCTCCTGAGAGAACCCCCCTGACAGGGAGTGTCTACATCACACGGGTAGTGGCATGGACATCTAAAGCAGTAGAAATCCAGGAAAGAACAGGGTGTACACTCCAGGTGAGAAAAATCCACTCTTCAAAAACTAGGTGCAGGTCCAGTCCGCAGTCTGAGCAAGTCCAAAGTACAAAAGAAGGTTTGACTGCACTCCAGCATATGAAGGATAACATATATCTCTTTATTGCTTACATGAATCGGATGTAACACAGCAGATGAGCCACAAACAGTTGACGCGTTTCTTGAATATAAAAACGCTTAATCACAACTTATGATTAAGCGATTTTAATTTGTGAAACACGTCAACTGTCTGGGGCTCATCTGCTGTGTTACATCCGGTAATGTAAGCAATAAAGAGATATATTTTATCCTTCATATGCTGGAGTGTGGTCAAACCTTCTTTTGTACTTTCGTCTAAAGCAGTAGACCAAGGAGAAAGTTAACAGAAGAAGAGAATACTCTGGGCTACAGCATCATGTGACTGTGGGTTAAGGTAAGTAAAAATAGGCATTTAGAAAGGGATTATTTTGCAGTAATCAGATAGACATTGATCCCTGAGTAGCAACAATGATTTCTTAAAGCGCTTAGAACCTGACTGAAAAACAAGCTTGAATCAATATAGTCATTGGATTTGAGCGACAGTCCTGTGGTTCACAAACTTCCACAGAGTTGATGATAAGAATTTTATTGAACATATAAATGCATGAAATAAACATACAAAGTCTAAAATTTAAACTAAAAATGCTGTGCAAACAAGTTGTTCCAATTAGATGTATAAGCAACCACTGGCTGAATCAGCCTACTTGCCGACAGATGAAGATGTCGGGGATAAAACCTCTGCTGGGACAGACTCCAGCTATGGTGTAAATTAACTGGGCTTTCCTGGAGGGCTGGTGTAAATATGGAAGCTGGAGATGTGTTGCATTGTCCACAGCACTGGATGGGATGGCAACCCAGGGAGACTGCAGTGGATCATCCAGAAAGACGTCAATCGCTGCGCCGGATGGACAGAGTGGAAGCCACTGGGAAGAAGGACTCATTGAGTGCAAGCCTGTAATCGTGGTCCTGTCACTATGACAACATGTTTTGTGTGCCTGCACCTTGTCAAGTCAACTCATTGTTACTACTCCTGTGTCACTCCTTCCCAGGAGTTTTTTCATTAGCAGCTATTGACCTTAGTGCTGTTCATTCCAAGATCTGTTCCTTTTAGTTGGCGCCTGATCATCTTGTGGCTTTAATTGATCCCTAAGTAAAGCTTTAAAAATCAATTCTCTGCCCTTCCAAGGCTTAAAGGTCGACATTTTCAAACAAAGCGCTTGGGAAACTGGGCACTACCAGGGAGGGACCCTATAAAAAAAACTGGACCGCTTGTGTCCTCATAACCAAGGATACTATGCAGGCCACACACATAAAGGCCTCTTCTCCACAACCCTAGCCCAGGGGTTGTGAGTGTCTATTGGGGGGTGGGGGGTACTTTACAGAATCTGTAGGCCCCTTTTTACATACCATTCACAAAAACAAAATGTAAACAGTAAATAGACGCACTAAAAACTGAAAAAGTCCTTAATTTAAAAGTAAAACTGTTCCATAATGTAAATCCAAAGTCTTCTAGATCCACATCAATTTCCAATGAAATACGCTCACCCATCAAAAAGAAACACTCTGACCCATCAACACTGCTTTAAACAATTGTCCAATGTAAAAAAAGAAACAGAATATCACAGGTGACTTCATTGATCAAATATGGACATGTTTGTGTCTTTTCAATGATGTAATTATGGATCCCTGACCACTTTCTTTACTCTCAGCTATGTGGCTTGGAGCTGTTATTTGCAGTGAGCAAATGAGTGAGCAGTAACTGGTAGTGGATAAATTGGTATTTTATTCTGGCGGGACGGTGGGCACCATTCATTGTGATTAACAAGGATCTACATTGCTGGATGACATTATTGATGATGGATTGATTACATTGTGTATTTTTTTATTGTTATGAAAGGGCTTTTTCATGGTGCCAGTTTTTTTTATCGTATCCCCTGGCAAGGTACACAATCGTTGTCCCCACTTTCCTTTCCAGCTGGGCTGCATGTTCAAATAATGTTCTGGCATTGATTTTGGGGGTGGACCCATGCTTTTTTTTTGGGGGGGGGGGGCAACCTGTGCATTTTCTTGTGGCATGGAAGGTGGAGCAACACATGCCTCATGCCCAGAGGTAATCAGTATTTCTCCAAGTTTTTTTGGCTGAGGAGGGCTGGGGAAGGACAAGGGCTGGAGAAGCACAAGGAATTTATGTAAGGCCTGGGAAAGCACAATGAATGTAGGTAAAAGCTGCTAATAATGCCTCCCATAAAACAAGCTATTACTTTACAGTATAAGCAAATATAGGTTTGCTTCTGATTGAATCTGTTTTTTTAAATGGAATGTATAGTGATTTCCTACAGATTTTCTTAATGTATTTATTATGGTTGGGAATAAAAAAATAAAATAAAAAAAACATAATAAAATTCTGTCACAATTGTTAAGATGAAGGAGAAGTCATGTCTGCAGAATGTCTGAAGTGTAGCCAGGTAGACCAAGTTATTTTGAAGACTTCTATTGTGTCTCTGTCTCCAGTTAGCATCAGTTTCATTTGGTATACAGAGTCCATTTCGCACGCTCATTCCAAAAGTGAAGGAGGCATTGTCCTCTAGCAATAACCAATTCCAAGAAATTTCTAAGAAGCTTCCTTTATCCTAGTTTTAAATGGCCTATTTGTCATGAGTCTATGCTGATTCTCTGTTATTAAATTATTCTGCTATATGTTTATCATTAATTTATATGTAATAAAATGTGGGGTTATTGTTTATTAATTTCACTGTTCCAACATTTTTCTATTTTTAAATGCCAATGCATCATCAGCTTTATCCTGATGTTCTCCTCGGTTTTGTTTTTACATTCCTAGTTAAAGATTTAACAGCATATATTGATATTAGTGTCATGTAATTTTCTAAATGCTGCCTTACTACTAAATATATCTGGAGTAAAAGGCTTCTGGGCAAGAGGAATCAATGGAACTGGGGTTGGAATGTATCTCTTTCTAGAAGGCTTTTCACAGGAAAAAGGAATTTCCAGTTTACACATAAAGGTCTAACTCACACAAGCATACACAATTTGTACAACCGTGCCAAAGGGCCGCCTTCACCCACACGGAATGCACAGGTGTTCCATGAAGACAAATCCAGGCAGTCTGTCCAAATCTATTACAGGCCACTGGGTGCAAGGTCTTACACAGAACTGAATGTTCCAGTCCTGGCCCATTTGCACAGATGTATGGATCGGCACAACTGTGTGAATGAGGCCAAAATATTATTCACACACTTATTCGACTCCAGAACCATCATAAAAATGCTGCAGCGACAAATCATAAGAACCAGTGGTTCATTGCATCAGGGTACCATGCCACATTAATGTATATTGCTGGGCAAAACTTTTTTTTTTGTTTTGATTAGAGTGTTGAAGACTCTCTGTCAAATTTTAATCAAAGTCTGTGTGTCCATTATAGAGATGTACCCCTCTTTTCGTATGGGTGACCATTGTAAGGTAAAGGAAATTCTTCCAATAGGGACACCTGTTCTGAGGACATTTGGTTAAAAGGTAGCACTTGTGGCTCCTTGTCAGCGGTAAAGTACGAGGGATTTTACTCTTGAGGACTTTGAGGCTTATATAGGTCTTTATGAATAATTCCTAAATGAACTTTAAAACAAACAATTCCTGACTTCTATAGCTTCTTGTACTGTGAAATAATTTATTCTGAAAGATCACAGCAAAGACTCTAAGGTCTGGTTGAAGTGGGTTTATATCAGCTTAGAATTATTAGCTGTATGTTCACATTAGAGGGCTGGGATTCTGCCAAATTTTTTGCAGTAATAAAAAATGTGTCTCTAGCAAGGTAACCCCCTGTCTCAAATCAGCCTAAGGCCCCATGCATATTAGGCGTTAAGTCCCGGTGCATGAGGCTGTAGTGTTTAGCTGCAGGTGTAGGGCACAGGTGCCTCATCCACCCTGCTGCGAGTAGTCTTTCAAGCTCTATGAGAGCCTAACAGCTGCTGTGACTGGACGATGTATCTAACGGTATGAACATTTTTGAACAGGTAGGTACTCAGGAGGGATTAAAGGCTTCTTGCACACCAAACATGAAGGGGACCTGACCGTGTAGGTGAATTGGGTAATTGATGTCATTGGTTGTTAAGGACTCAGTGATACCTGCACCAGCCCGCTTCCTTAACAACCACCGACAGTGAGAACTTCCATGTATAATAGCAGTAGTAATATCAGAAGTAGGCTTGAAAAAGCTCAGTACAGCATTTAGTATTCCTCAGTAAAAAATAAAAAGTCAGAATTTTGCACCGGTTTGCACAAATACGCACAAATGAGCATACATATGAATTCCTTTTCCCTAGGAAGATTTTATGCGCGCAAATACGTGAATTCACACAAAACAAACACCTATAAATGAAGTCCAAAAAAAGCAGAAGCTCAAAAATCAGTACCGTGTGCAAAGAGGCCTTATACATACATGAAGTACAGATGCCACTGACCGGTATACATACATGAAGTACAGATGCCACTGACCGGGTAAATGTTTGGACTTTCATCTGAACACGTGAACAGCCAAGTTTTGAAATTAACTTGTGTTTTGACAAAACCTTACGTTCATGCCTAAATGTTGGCTGCTAGTAAATCTGAGAATGCACTCTAACCAATAAACTGATGGAAGACTCAAGCCTAGTACACATGTGCCGAATGTGGGGCGACATCAGCCAATGGCGGAGAGCGCTGACCGGAGTGTTCTGGCGGGGGGCAATGCCCCTTGTCAGAACACAATAGCTCAGCGGGGGAGATCACTGTACTAACATTGGATTGTTAGTACAATTGCTCCAAATGGAGCTGTCAGGTTTTTTTTTTTTTCATTCAACCCGCTGTGTTAATCCAAAAAAAATAATGGTGTGTACTAGGCTTAAAAGGGTAATTTCCCATATGTGGGACTAGAAATTTCACCTGGAGTAGTCTGAATTAACTAGAGGCTACCAAAAAATTTAAATCCCTGTTAAATTTTAGTGCTCTATCAGTGAAAGACAACCAAAGAGTTTAGACGCCAAAGTTGTCTTAATGACAATTCACATATGTCACTAAAGACAATATGTCCATAGCTGCAAGAGAGAATAATCATCGGGAACCAGGATACCAAGAACAGTCACACAAAAAGATTCTCTCAAAGAAGCGCTTAGGTCTATTGTTCACAGTTCAATGATATAGCTGGAGCTGATGTAACTTCCATAAAGTCAAATTAATTAATCATAAAAAAGAGGGGGGGGGGGGAAGGGAAAGGAACCATGAAGACTTAATTCTAAATCATAACATGGGTGCATAGCATGGGTACACGGAGAGCGACCATCCCCTCCCACAGTCATCCACCAAGCCCTCTGGGCTTTTGAGTCTGCAGTTGACAGCCATGGGATTGCCTTTACTCTGGCTCCACTATACAGCATGTGTATCCGGCTTCTATTCATCTCATGGTCAGTAGAGTGTGCTTAACAAGGCTTTGCACCCATGTTATGATTTATATTAAGTCTTCATGGTTCCTTCCCCTTCCTCCCCCTTTTTATGATGAATTAATTTGACTTTATGGAAGTTACATCAGCCAGCTATATTATTGAACTATGAACAATAGTCCTAAGCGCTTCTTTAAGAGAATCTTTTTGTGTGACTCTATAAGTGAAAGGACTTTACCAAATAGAATCCCATTTCGAGTAATATTTGTCATATATCTAAGGACTGGCATGACCATGAATTCCGCTGTATGGGTAATATAGCTGTGGCTGCATTGTTTCAAAGCATATTATTTGTACAAACCATACACTGGGCACAACAATGCACTGGCAATTCTTAATGATTGTCAAACATGGCCCTTTTTGGGATGTGTATATGTCCTGAAACAACATGCGAAGCACAAATTTGTGTTTTAAAGCACAGAAAGCTTATTTGTTTCAGCTGGGGATAAGAGATGCTTTGAACTAAAAAAAAAATAAAAAAGTACTGAAAGAAGAACCACTATATTTGTGGAATTCTTTTCACACAAGTTACAAGAGTCAGTGCTATGGACTGCGTAACTTGCTAACAGTTAAGGTCTGTTCCCAGAGATTACACATTTTATGTCAAACTTTGGAAACTTCAGAAACCAGAAGTAGCTATTTACAAACGGATGCAAGTTCCTCAGTAACATTACTTTAACTCTTTTACATAATGTATCCCTTATATTTTTTTCAGCCAGCATGTTAAAAAATGCTTTTATAGGGGTTGCCTTGAATGGTTTTGCCAAGATGTTTTTCTTGAAGGCTTCACGAAAATATATCAGATGAAGGTAAAAGGGAAAATATTTTGCAAGCAGCCCTGAATGGGACAGAAGCTTCTGGAGGCAGGAAACCAAAGATTAGAACTTCCTGTTATAGATCTAAGAGCAGAAAATAGGACAATTCTATATATTCACTCGAGAGCAGGCAGAGAGGGAGGAACTCGTTTAGAGGCCATGCATTTATAGATTTGAGATTTTAACTATGTGTTCGTCGGGTTGGCGCACACAGTTATCAGCTCTGAAATGTACTTAAATTGTACAGCACACACAAAAAAGGCTGCCAATTTCCAAAAGTTCATATATTTCACATCCATTTCAATGAGGAGGAGAACTCGAAAGAAGAGAAACAATGATTCTGTGCATTTGACTTTTTTTAAAAAAAATTTTCACATGGTGCATTTTTTTCCTTTAACATGTGTGCAGTGTTAGGATTGTTCTATTTTTACTCTCTGAAAGTTGCACAGTTCTTTTAGCGTACCTATACCTTATACAGCTAACTAGGTTAGAAAAAGACACATTTCCATTGAATTCAACCTCTTACAAACCCCAGCAATTCAGTCCCAGAGGAAGCCAAAACAAAACCTCCCCTGGGCAATTATGACCAATTTTACCTCTTAAGGGGATAATACATTTCTTTCTGACCTGATAGCATAGTCATATTCACGCCTACGTTTGAGAATTAGTGAGAAATGTACAGTCAACACACCACCATTTTTATCAATATCATTTCCCTACTTATGTCCTAATTTTAGTCTGTGATTTCCTATTTGTTTTCTTTTTTCTGTAAATCTTTAGCTTCAATTGTGAGTCTATTTGTTTAAATTTTATCTTAATCACTTCTGGACTGGAAGGATGTGCCCCTTAATGACCAGGCCATATTTTGCAATTAGGCACTGTGTTATTTTAATAGACAATTGCGCGCAACGCTGTACCTAAATAAAATTGATGTCATTTTTTTCCCACAAATAGAGCTTTCTTTTGGTGGTATTTGACCACCTGTGCGCTTTTTATTTTTTGTGCTATAAACAAAAAAAGAGCAACAATTCTGAAAAAAAAATATATACATTTTTCACATTTTGCTACATAATATTCCGGAAAAAAAACTTTAAAGTCAAAATCTTTTAACATTTTAGGCCAATTTGTTTTCTGCTACATATTTTTGTTAAAAAAAATCGCAATAAGCAATAAGCATATTTTGATTGGTTTGTGCAAAAGTTATTGTGTCTACAAACTATGGGAAAGATTTATGTCATTTTTAATGTTTTTTTTTTTTTTTACTAGTTATGGTGGCGATCTGCGATTTTTTTCGGGACTGCAACATTGCGGCGGACAGATTGGACCCCTGACTGACATTTTTACACTTTTGGGGGGGGGGGGCAGTGCCATTACTACAGTAATCGGTGCTAAAAATATGCAATGTTACTGTAATAATGACACTGGCAGGGAAGGGGATAACAGTGTGGGTGATCAAGGGGTTAAATGTGAGCCTAGGGGAGTGATTCTAACTGTGGGGGGCGTGGCTTGTGAAATGACCTGTGAATAGGGACCTGTGTTCCTATATAGAAGGATCACATGGGCTCTATGATCATTGCAGAGAGAACGGTCAGCTGTGTTTACAACAGCTGACCGTTCTTCTCTCTCAGTGGGGAACGATTGCGGGTGTCAGGCGGCAATCGGAGCCGCCTGCCCGCTGCATCAGCTTCCCCGCTGCCCCCTAGCCTCCTGCACGCAACCAACGTATAGCTATGTCGGTTTGCCCAGGAGCGGCTGCCTGCCGCAGTATACCTGCGGCGGGCGGTTATAAAGCGGTTAAGCCAACATCTCCGGGTAGTATAAGAGATGATTACATTTACTGTCAGGATTCTATTGCTGGAAGGTGCAGAAATAACAAGAACGCCACACTAACCATTTTTTTTTTTTTGTGATCAGCCTGCTGGCTGCAAAAAAAGAAAAGCATTTTCCCCATCCACACAAGTGAGGTGGATCGAGGAATCCTCCAGCTGTGCTATTGTATTCTGACAGCTTGGGTTCCTTCGCTGTTAAAATGCACTGATCAGCGCTGCGGCTAAATGGCTGCATGCGCCAATCAAATTAAAATTTCCCAACATTCCCATTAGACTGACTTCTCTCAAGAGGGAACGGCCGTAGATGGATCAACGCTTTGCTGGTCTCTGCTTAACCAGCTGTTTTTTTTTTTTAAATCTTATTATGGCCAGCTTAAGATACAGTATGTGCACTACATCTTTACACTGGGGAACTAAGCGAATCTTGTAGACTGCATTTTTAAAAAATAGTTCTTCTAGGGTTGTAACCATCCTTTACTATATCTAAAAAAAAGTTATAGCTTTAGATATACTTTAACCAAAGGTTTTTCAACACTTATTTTTTTGGGGTCAGTATTAACTACAGTGTAAAAAAACACTTTTTTTTTATTTCACTTTGTTTACCAGCTTGACAAAATTTGTCTTGGCACTGGGAGTGAGTTTGTGCCATGAATGTTTCCTTCAAGTGAACCCGTAAGCTATTTTAAACTAAAGTGCCTGCCATTGAGATCTTTGTTAATACCTTTGTTGGACAAACTTGTTATCCAATTATTTTTCTGTTTCCCCTGCAGGTTTCGCTTCACTGACAGTAAAACTTCCCCAACTTTAGATCCAAAGTCCCACTCATAGAGCTAAGCCCACCCCCACTGGGCACCCATCCATTGTGAAGAGATTATTGGCATTGGAGACACGTTTATGGTGTAATACACTGACAGACACTAGGTCCTTTTATTCCCTTTAAAAGGTCACAGAACCATCAGTTAGTGCAATAAGCACCTGTTACTATTGGTTTGTCCCAGGAGGAACACACAGCCCTGGCATGGCATGCCAAAGCATCAATGAGCTGTGTAGTGAAGCTAATATTTGTGCTATTTCCACCATACCTTCTTACTACACTTAATTTGGTCCATCTTGCTATCTTCTCAATCAATACAGATGTCTTCCTCGCTATCACCAGTGCTTTACTACACAGCCACTTGATGCTTTACATTGATGTGACTGCGTTCTGATAAGCATTTCTTTTTTTTTTTATCTTTATGTGAGTTGCAAATTGTCTTTGTTTTAATAAATAGTGAATACCTACTACCCCAGGGCTTGACAAATTTGCCTGAAATCTAGGAGCCAGCTAAAAAATTAGGAGCCAGTTTTTTTTTTTTTTTAACAAACCACCAAGCTTTATTTCCAAAAAAATAACATACTAAATTTACACATAAAGACAACTAGAACCCCACTCTCCTCTATAGGGCAATTGGATGGAAACAGACTGTCTGTCTGTTTCCATTCGATGCCATCTGATCCAATCCACAGGATGGATAGAAAATAGAACCACCATCCGTCTGTTTTTGGCGGACAGGATCAGATGGCGGCAGATTACCGCTCCATAGAGGAAACTGAAGGGTCCGATCAGGTCTGCCTGAAAAACTGACGGACCTGATCAGACAGCCAGTGTGAAAGGGGCCTTCGGCTGTGGCTGTGGCATGGCGATGATGAAAAAAAAAAAAAAAAATATATATATATATATATATATATATATATTTTTTTTAATAGTAATTGAAAAAAAAAGAAAAATAATAATTATTATTTTTTTAAATAATTTAAAAAATAAATAAATAATAATAATAATAATAACCACACTCCCTATCCATTTACCTTTAAGCAAAGCTAAGTGGACAGGGAGATGAAGCCTGCAAAAACTTCCGTCTCATCTCCTCTTGAGAAGGAGATGGGCAGGCATTGAGGACAGGTAGGGGAAACAAAGCCATTAGTGACTGCTTGTCAAACTCCACCACAAGAGGGCGCCAGTTCCCTGTTCTCTCACTGAAGAAGGGCGAAAAGCAGCGGCCTCAATTATTGGATGGCGCGGTAGTCCGTGCACTCGGGGAGTGGGTGGGCGCCAGGTCGCTAATTCTAGTCGCCAATGCGACCTGGCGCCCACTACACTGCCCACCCTGCTGTTTCCCAGACCATGAAGACTACATCTCATCTGCTCTCCTGTAACATATACAGTATAGTGCAGCCTTCTTCAGCCACCTCCATCTACAGTAGCTTACCAAATCACCATCAGCAGTGAATAACATTGGAATTATGAGAAGCTGTTGGCTATTTGTTTGTGTACAGAACTTGTTTGCTGCTACTGAACCTTGTTGCCACCATTGGAATCTGCACAGGATGCTTTGAGAGCAACATTGTTTGTGAGTTACAAATACCCTAACTTTGAGGGTCAGTGCTCCAACAGGGTTCAAGGAGCAGATTGTATAATTGATCCTCCACTGGCTAGTGGGTTAGACAGGGTCTAGGAACAGAAAAAAGGCCATACTGTTTAATGCCTCCCCTGGTGTTTTCCTTTAGAGTTATCCTTTACAGTGTTTATTTCATTTCTGTTAGCAAGGTAATTCTGCTGTCATCTGACTAGTCTTTTTGGCAATGCTTTTCACAGGCGATAAGAGGGAACAACAGCTATAGATCCTATCTTAATGTGGTTTGTTCCAGTATATTATATTGAGTTAACCATTTTATTGCTGCAACTGTTTAAACAGAGCTTCCCTCACAGAGCTTATTCCTGCTACAGTAAATCTCACTTTATCACTACTGGAGTGCTGGTGAGTCATTGGGTCCAGTTACGTTTGGGTCACCACTAGGAGCAGCAGGAGAACCCAACTATCCAGTGGCTCCCTAGGGAGTCATTGCAGCACTAGTATATGATTGTATTCCAATAGTACCCAGTTATTGTTAGCAATGTTCAGATAAGTGGCAAATAAATTGTATCCATGGCAGGGCCAAGTGGGGGGCAAAAAGGCAAGACCTTATCATGACTTCACTGAGGTCAGTGTAACCCTATTATCAAAATGGAACGTGGCCATTAGTAGCAACACAGGAGAGTGAAAGCAGAAAACATACTCTAGCTCAACCGCTTGTGTCTGGAGTGAAGATGCTGAAGACCGTACACAGGCAGAGGTGTCCATTGCTCCATAGACATGTGAAGAACAGAAAAATTAATTTCGTTTCAAGTAAATAAGTAAGTAGATAAATTCATTATATTACTAATTTGGTTTCATTGATTCATTTCCGAAATTCGTCTAGTTTAGTGTCGTTTATTAATCACTTCTGGACCAGAAGGTTTTACCCCCTTAATGACCAGGCCATCTTTTGCGACCAGGCACTGGGTTACTTTGACAGTTGATGTCCTTTTTTCCCCTCAAATAGAGCTTTCTTTTGGTGGTATTTGATCACCTCTGCAGTTTTTATTTTTTGCGCTAGAAACAAAAAAAGACTGACAATTTAAAAAAAAAAATATATATATATTTTTTACTTTCTGCTATAAAACAAATCCAATAAAAAATGAAAAACTATAAAAAAATATAATTTCTTCATCAATGTAGGCCAATATGTATTCTGCTCCATATTTTTGGTAAAAAAAAAAAATCCAAATAAGCGTATATTGATTGGTTTGTACAAAAGTTATTGCGTCTACAAACAATGGGATCTTTTATGGTATTTTTATTTATTTATTTATTTTACTAGTAATGGTGGTGATCAGGGATTTTTAGCGGGACTGTGACAAATCGGACATCTAACTGACACTTTTGACACTTTTTTGGGACCCAGTGACATTATTACAGTAATCAGTGCTAAAAATATGCACTGTTACTGTACTAAGGACACTAGCAAGGAAGGAGTTAACACTGGGGCGATCAAAGGATTCAGTGTGTCCCTAGGGGATGCTTTCTAAGTGTGCGGGAGATGGACTCATTGGATGAACTCAGAGATCCGTGTTCCTGCTTTGCACCTTGTTTACATCGGCAGATTGCCATTCTGCCTCTCTGGGGAGCGATCGTGGGTGGCCGGTGGACATCGCGTCCGCCATGCCCACTGATTGGCTCCCCCTGTGCGTGCCCCCACAGGCTATTGCACAAAAAAACATAGAGGTACGTTGTTTTGCCCAATAGAGCTGACCTGCCGCTTTATATATACTATGGCTGGTCGGCAAGTGGTTAATTTTCTAACGAATTACAAATTACAAAAAATAATCGACTAATTCGAATTTTGTGTGAAGTATAGCTGGCTGTTAAGGAGCAGGCTGGAAAGCTGGCCATCGTATCCTTAACAACCAATGACTCATCAGCTGTCAGAAGGCTTCCCCGCTGAAAGCTGAAAAGTAAAAAAAAGAATACTGGCAAGAGAGAAAATTTAGCCCGGCAGACTAGGAAAGGGACGAGCGAGTGCCCCCCCCCTGAACCATAGCAGGCCACATAGCCTCCACATGGGGGGCCCCCCACCCCATGTTGATGGGGACAAGGGCCTCTTCAGCCACAACCCTCGGCAGGGTTGTGGGGATTTGTGGGCGGGGGGCTTATTGGAATCTGAAAGCCCCCTTTTTACAAGGGGGGGCCCCAGGTCCCACCCCCCCATAATGTGAATGAATATGAGGTACATAGTACCCCTACCCATTCACCAAAAAAGTGTAAAGAGCGAAAAAAAAAAAGTTTTTGACAATTCCTTTTTAAACAATAAAAAACAATGTCCCCTGATGTGGATCCCCACAAACCCAAAAAAAAGCTCCGGTCTCATCCAAGGCTCCCCGCCTGCTCCTCCATCTGACATTCCTTAAATAGAGGGGCGGGGTTTTCCAATTATGTCAATGGATGACTCTACCCCCTTGTAACCTCTCTGACCGGGGTTCGCTAGGTTGATGACATCGCAAGGGGGCAGGGGTCACCTGCTGACATCATCTGGTGACTCTACCCCCTAGCTATTTAGGAAATGTTAGACAGTGGAGCAGGCAGATGGCGGGGAGCCTTCGACGAAATATAAGGCGGGATTGATGATAGATCTATATCAAGGGACATTTTTTTTGGTAAATAACAATCACATTGTTAAAGGGGGCTTCCAGATTCCCATAAGCCCCCCACCCGCAGACCCCCACAACCACCTCCCATGGTTGTGGGGAAGAGGCCCTTGCCCCCTCTGCCCCAAAGCACCCCCCCATGTTAAAGGCATGAGGCCTGGTATGGTTTAGGAGGGGGGTTCTTGCTTGCCCCCCCTCTCCTGGTCTGCCAGGCTGTATGCTCAGATAAGGGTATTGTATGGATTTTAGGGGGTACTACAAGTCATTTTTTTTTTTATTTTGGCTTGGGGTTTTCCTTACAATCCATACCAGACCTGAAGTACTTATCTGCAGATCATCAGAGTACCCGAGTACCTGTCTCCAGCCCAGACTAAATGAGTACCTATCTGCAGTGCATCAGAGTACCCAAGTACCTGTCTCCAGCCCATTAGAGTACCTGAGTACCTATATCAGAGTATCCAAGTACCTATCTGCAGCCAATCAGATTACCTCAGTACTTGTCTCCAGCCCATCAGAGTACCCGAGTACCTCTCTGCAGCCCAACAGAGTACAGAGTACCTATCTGCAGCCCATCAGAGTAACCAAATACCTGTCTGCAGCCCATGCCTCCAGGGCCTTTCGAAGTGTGATACGTAGGAATGAAATTAGAGGTGTCATTTATGCTCCAAGAATGCCTGAAGGTACTACTTGGATTTTGGGCCTCTGCATGTGGCCAGGCTGTGGAAAAGTCTCACACACATGGTATCGCCATACTCAGAAGCAGTAACAAAATGTGTTTTGGGATGCAATTTTTTGCTATGTACATGCTATATGTTAGAAATATCTCAGGAATTCACAACTTTGTGTAAAAATAAAAAAAAAATAATCTTTCATTTTCTTTCCACATTTTTCAATTTGTGGAAAAAATTACATGTTCAAAAGACTCATTATGCCTCATAGAATATATGTTGGGGTGTTTGCTCTCCAAAATGGGGTCATTTTGTGGGTAATTCCACTGTCCTGGTACTCCAGGGCATTCAAAAATGTGATAGGTCGTTAGGAAATTATATGTGTAATTTATGCTCCTAGAATGCTAGAATGCTAATGGTGCTCACATGTGTGGTATCCCCTAACTCAGAAGGAGTAGCAAAATGTATTTTGGGGTGTAATTGCAAGTATGCATATGCTGTGTGTGAGAAATAACTTGTTATTATAACAATTGTGTAAAAAAAAAAATATTAATAATAATTTCTTCATTTTCCCAAGTATTGTGGGAAAAATGTATAACTTCAAAAAATGCACCATGCCTCTTACTAAATACACCAGACTGTCTTCTTTTCAAAAAGGGGTCATTTGGGGGGAATTTGTACTGTCTTGACATTTCAGGGCCTTAAGAAAGGAGATAGGCTGTCAGTACATCAGGTGTGATCAATTTTTAACCACTTTACCACTGAGTACCGTAGTACTACTGCGGCAAAGTGGCTCGTTATCGTCTGACGACGTAGACCTACGTCGTCAGACACTCCCCTTTCTCGGCGGCGCGCGCGCGCCGCCGGAGGCTCGCTCCCGCTGTATTCAGTCACAGCGGGAGTCAGGCCAGGGGAGGAGCAGCGGCGATCGCCTCTGCTCTTCCCCGATTGTCGGGGATCTAGTGTGGAGATCCGCCTGCCTGTGTAAACACAAGCGGGCGGATCTCCCAAGTGACAGGCAGGGTCAGATTGCAGGGTTCAGCTATGGATCTGTCCTTGTGTCACACAGTCACCTCCCCCCCCCACACGTCAGCATACATTAACCCCTCCCTCTCCAATAAAATTAACCCCTTCCCTGCCAGTGTCATTTTTACAGTAGCAGTGCATATATATAGCACTGATTACTGCAGTAATGTCACTGGTACCCCCAATAGTGTCAAAAATGTCAGTCAAGGGTCCGATCTGTCCGCCGCAATGTCGCAGTCCCGCAAAAAAAATCGCAGATCGCCGCCATTACGCGTTAAAAAAAAAACACCAAAAATGACAGAAATCTTTCCCTTTGTTAGTAAACGCAATAACTTTTGCGCAAACCAATCAAAATACGCTTATTGTGAATTTTTTTACCAAACATAGGTAGCAGAAAACAAATTGGCCAAAAATTTTAAAAAAATTTGATTTTTACATTTTTTGGGGGGGAATTTCATATAAAAAATTTGAAAAATATTGTTGTTTTTTCAAAATTTACGCTCTTTTTTTGTTTATAGCGCAAAAAGTAAAAATCGCACAGGTGATCAAATACCACCAAAAGAAAGCTCTGTTTGTGGGAAAAAAAGGACGTAAATTTTGTTTGGGTATGGCATTGCACGACCGCGCAATTGTCAGTTAAATTTGCACAACGCCGAATCGCAAAAAGTGGCCTAGACGCAGTGGCGTAGCGTGGGTTGTCAGCGCCCGGGGCAAGGTAAGTAATTTGCGCCCCCTACACAAATCTACTAGACCACTACACTGACACCTACAGAGACCTACCTTATACCTACACTGACCTACCTGTCCATTACAGAGACCTACCTTTTACCTTCACTGACACCTACAATGACCCCCCCCCACACTGACACCTTCACTGACAACTACACTGACCCCCCCATACACTGACACCTACACTGACCCATCTACACTGACCCCCCTTACACTGACAACTTCACTGACTACCCCTACATTCCCACATACACTGAGGCCTACACTGACAACTACACTGACACCTACACTGACCCCCCCCCCTAACACTGACACCACACACTGACTCCCCTACACTGACCCCCCTACACCAAGACCTACACTGACACCCCCTACACTGACCCCCGCATACACTGACACCCACCCATACACTGACACCTACACTGACCCCCCCCATACACTGACACCTACACTGACCCCCCATACACTGACACCCCCTACACTGACCCACACACTGAACTCCCCATACACTGACCCCCCCATACACTGACACCCCCATACACTGACACCCCCATACACTGACACCCCCTACACTGACACCCCCTACACTGACCCACACACTGAACCCCCCATACACTGACACCCCCACTGACCCCTCATACACTGACACCCCCTACACTGACACCACACACTGACTCCCCTACACTGACCCCCCTACACCAAGACCTACACTGACCCCCATACACTGACACCCCCTACACTGACACCCCCATACACTGACCCCTACATACACTGACCCCCCATACACTGCCCCCCATACACTGACAACTTCACTGACAACTATACTGACCCCCCTTACACTGACAACTTCACTAACCCCCCTACACTGACCCCCCTTACACCGACAACTACACTGACAACTACACTAACCCCCCTTCACTGACCACCCCTACATTCCCACATACACTGAGACCTACACTGACAACTACACTGACCCCCCCTTTCACTGACACCACACACCGACTCCCCTACACTGACCCCCCTACACTAAGACCTACACTGACCCCCTTTACACTGACACCACACACCGACTCCCCTACACTGACCCCCCTACACTAAGACCTACACTGACCCCCCTTACACTGACACCACACACCGACTCCCCTACACTGACCCCCCTACACTAAGACCTACACTGACCCCCCTTACACTGACACCACACACCGACTCCCCTACACTGACCCCCCTACACTAGACCTACACTGACCCCCCTTAAACTGACAACTACACTGACCCCCTTCACTGACCCCCACCCATACACTGACACCTACACTGACCCCTACACTGACCCCCCCTATACACTGACACCCCCATACACTGACCCTTGCACTAACCCCCCCCATACACTGACACCTCATACACTGACACCCCCATACACTGATACCTACATGGACCCCTACACTGACCCCCCCCCTATACACTGACACCTACAATTACCCCCCCCCCCATACACTGACACCTACACTGACCCCCCATACACTGACACCCCCTACACACTGGCCCCTCCCCATACACTGACACCCCCTACACACTGCCCACCCCATACACTGACACCTACACTGACCCCCCCTATACACTGACACCCCCCTACACTGACACCTACACTGACCCCCCCCATACACTGACACCCCCCTACACTAACACCCCCCTACACTGACCTATCTCCCCCCTCCCATGTCCACTTCCCTGGGCTCCCGGAGCAGCACATCACTCACCTCTTTCTGTGTCCACACACTGGGGACTTGAGGAGGCGATCTGGAGCAGAGGAGAGACACAGCGTGTCAGCAGCAGCAGCCAGCGTGGAGGCAGCTGGTCCAGACAGCAGGGAGAGACTCCAAGAGCGGCGCTGCACATGCACAGAGCCACCGGTGTTGGCTGCCATCTTCACCCACGACCAGCCCCGCCCCCTGGCCGCACATGACACCTTCAGCGTCCGCCGCTCGTCCTGCACAAACAGGCAGTAAAGGAGCCAAGTGCAGGAAAGAGCGGGCGGGCGCCGGACGAGCACTGTCACAATAAAGGGATGGGGACATCTTGCGGATGACGGGCGTGGAATGCGCCCCCCCTAAATGTTGCGCCCGGTGCGAGTGGCCCCCTCTGCACCCCCCACGCTACGCCACTGCCTAGACGTAAGACAGCAAAATCCTCTAGTGGTAAAGTGGTTAATGTTTGGCACTATGGTTTGTAGACTCTATAACACAGCCTAAATAATATCCAGAAATTGGTGTTATTTTTACCAAAGATATGTAGCAGTAAAAACTTTGGTCCAAATTTATGAACAGAAATTACTTATTTTCAAAATGTTATAATAGAAACCAAAAAAAGTGGGCTTTTTTTCAAAATTTTCACTCTTTTTTCACTTCTATCGCTAAAATAAAAAAAATAAAAAAATCCCAGTGGTGATTAAATACCAGCCAAAGACAGCTCTATTTGTGTGAAAAAAATGATAACAATTTTGTTTGGGTACAATGTTGCATGACTGAGTAATTGCCATTTAAAATGTGAGAGCACTGAAAGCTAAAAATGAGTTTGGGCAGGAAGTTGGTGAAAATGCCCTGTATTGAAGAGGTTAACAACCAGCTTTTCTTCACACAGAATTTGAATTGGTCGATCATTTTTCGACCAATCCAAATTTGAATCGCTCCAAAAATTTGGAATTTGTTCGAAAACATTTAAACTAAACAAAATTAAATGAATTTCAAAGATGTATCCGAATCTCCGAATAACCAAAAATGTGTCCGAATCTACATTTGGATCGAAATATATTGCATGTATTGTATCTATTGCCCCGTGCAGTAAGATCCACTATAGAAATAATCCGGCAACTCGGTACTCCTCTTGTTAATCTTTATTAGCTACACAGGATGGGTACAGTGCAGAAATTTCAAGTTCAAAATGACAAATGTTTATTTATTCCAGATCTGTGCAGTAATCCAGCATGAAACAACTTCTGCATTTGCCTGAGTTTCCTGTAATAAAGACCAGTCACTGCTTCTATCTCTCTTTGTGCAGGGAGACTGTTTTTGTATCTCACCCTCTTTAAATTTCTGCATACAACCTATAGTGGGTGGTTGTTCTGGGTTTCTCCAACAGCCCTGCTCTCTGTACAGGCTTAAGGGTCCTTTCACACGGCGTTCTGCCCGGTGGATTCTGCTTCTGCTTTCATCCGCCGATCCCTGCTGAGCAGGAAGATGACAGGTCCGTCTGCGCTCTCTGTGCTGAGATGGACCTGTCAGAGGCCCGCTCTACTCTATGGGAGATTGGATGAAAATGGCCACCTGTCCATTTTCATCCGATCCGATCCTCCAGATGAATGGAAAATAAGGTCACCATCCGTCTGGATTTCATGGACAGGATCAGATCGGATAGCAGCGGGTGTCAGTGGACATGTCACTGCTGCCCTCTGCTGCTCCATATGGGTTAATGGAGTGTCTGATCAGGTCCGCCTGAAAAACTGACAGGCGGACCTGATTGGAAAGCCCATGTGAAAGGGGCCTTATGCAGCCAGATGTAACTGCTTCCTTTACAAGGTAACATCTGGGCTTGCAAAGCGGTTTGTTGCACTTAAAGTCGATTTTTGACCTTTGTGTGTATAAAGCTACGTTCACATGTTAGCGTAGCGGATCGCGGGCAGAATCACCGCGATTCTGCCTGCTATCCGGAAATCATTGCAAATCGCGGGACGCCTGTGGGATGCCCGTGATTTGCAATGGCACCCCAAACGCTGTGCGATGTTTCCGCGATTTCCGCTCTTGTACCTTTTTTGGGCGTCATGCGTCTCGCGATTCTGTTTGCGCAATGTTACAGCGATTTGGCAGGCGGAAATCGCGGCAACATCGGACAGCATTTGGGGTGCCATTGGAAATCACGGGCATCGCACAGGCGTCCCGCGATTTGCAATGATTTCCAGATCGCGGGCAGAATCACCGCGATTCTGCCCGCTACGCCCACATGTGAACGTAGCCTTAACCAATTGCCGACCGCTGCACGACTATTTACGGCCGCGGTCAGCCCAGTACAGCCAAAGTGACATAGGACTACGTCGCTAGCATGTGAGCCTCTAGGGGGTGAGCGCGTGCCGCTGGAGGGCGCTCCCGCCCCCGCTCATTCCCTAGCAAGTCCGCGCGTGTGACCGGGGACCCGATGTCCACCGGTCACTCGCGATCGTCCGGTGCAGAGGGAGAAAGGCAGGCAGGTAATGTAAACAAAGCCGCCTGTCATTCTCCCTTGTGTAACTGCAGAGATCATACGGTCCTGCTATGTAGGATCGTATGTCTCTGTGGTTACACGAAAAGCCACGCCCCTTTACAGTTAGAAACATGCCCCTAGGGACACATTTAACCCCTGCCTTTCCAATAAAGTTAACCCCTTCCCTGCCAGTGTCATTTTTACATTAACAGTGCATATGTATAGCACTGATTACTGTAGTAATGTCACTGGTACCCCCAAAAGTGTCAAAAATGTCAGTCAAGGGTCCGATCTGTCCACCGCAATGTCACAGTCCGGGAAAAAAAATCGCAGATCGCCGCCATCACTCGTTAAAAAAAAACACCAAAAATTACAGAAATCTTTCCCTTAGATAGTAAACGCAATAACTTTTGCGCAAACCAACCAAAATACGATTATTGCGATTTTTTTTACCAAACATATGTAGCAGAAAACACATTGGCCAAAAATGTTAACAAATTTTGATTTTTACATTTTTTTGGGGGAATTTCATATAAAAAAATTTGAAAAATATTGTTATTTTTCCAAAATTGTCGCTCTTTTTTTGTTTATAGCGCAAAAAGTAAAAATCGCACAGGTGATAAAATACCACCAAAAGAAATTTCTGTTTGTGGGAAAAAAATTTGGGTAGTGTCGCACGACCGCGCAATTGTCCATTAAAGTCACGCAGTGCCGAATCGCAAAATAGGGCCTGGTCAGGAAGGGGGTAAAATCTTCCGGGGCTTAAGTGGTTAAGGTATATGCTAAAGTATTAATAAAGGCAAAATGTTTTTTTGAACCCCTGGCTCATTTATATTACCGTCTGCATCTCCAGTAAGGATTTTCTCTCTCTCTAATAGCTCTGATCACCATTGTCGCTGGGACCTAAAATTATGAGATTTCCTTCACCTTGGGAAGATGTTCTCTGACCTGCTGAGTCTACAGGACAGGAAGTGTAGGGAAATCCACCTAATAAGATGTAACAATACTTAATCAACCAAAAGATCAGAGAGAGTAACTGTGACTTGCAATTTATTAACCCCTTCAGCTTCGGAATGTTTTACCCCCTTAATGACCAGGCCATTTTTTGTGATTCTGCACTGCGTTGCTTTAACTAACAATCTTGCGGTCATGCGACACTGTACCCAAATACAATTGATGTCCATTTTTCCCCACAAACTGAGCTTTCTTTTGGTGGAATTTGATCACCTCTCGGTTTTCAGATTTCGCGCTATAAACAAAAAAAGTGCGACAACTTTTTTGAAAAAAAAACAAAAAACATATTTTTTATTTTCTGCTATAAAACATTCCCAATAAAAAAAATTTAAAAATCTATTTTTTTTATCAGTTTAGGCTAATTTGTATTCTGCTGCAAATCCCAAAAAGCGTATATTAATTGGTTTGCGCAAAAGTTATAGCGTTTACAAACTATGGGATAGATTTTTGGACTTATTATTTTTATTTGTTTTTTTTTTATTAGTAATGGCGGTGGTCAGCGATTTTCTAGCAGGACTGTGACATTGCGGCAGACAAATCGGACATTAAGTGACACTTTTTGGGGACCAGTGACACCAATACAGTGATCAGTGCTAAAAAATATGCACTGTTACTGTATAAAAGACACTGGCAGGGAAGGGGTTAATACTGGGGGGTGATCAAGGGGTTAAGTGTGTTCCAAAATTGTGCTTAGTAACTGTGTGGGGGGGGGGAGTGCTCTGTGACAGGCACACAGAGATCAGTGTTTCAGCTTAGCTGAGACACACAATCTCATTGTGCCTGTCTGACAGAAGAGCCGCCTGCCTTGTTTACATAGGCAAGCAGCTCTCCTGTCCGTTTCCCTGAAGATCCCGGGAGGCCGGTGGCGATCGCGCCAGCGCCTTTCCGCGGTCTGGCTTCCGCTGTGTGTAATCACAGCGGGAGCGTGGCTCCGGCGGCCCGAGCACGCTGCCAGGACCACATGCACATAATCACATAGATCTACATGATTATGCGCAGCCAAGCCGCCCTGCCACAGTAAATCTGCGCGGGGCAGTCGGCAAGTGGTTAGACAAGTGCAAAGTTTGAAGCAATGATGGAAAACAGGTTTAGGATACCAAAAACATGCATACACTACAGATTAATGTCAAACAGCTTGTTGATGGCAAAGAACATGCACTACTTCAGTAAAAAAAAAAAAAAAAGTACAGAGCACAGCTACTTGCAATTATCCTCCTGAACAGCATTCATTACAGTGAATTACAGGGTAGCTCTGTTAGCACAGGTAAAAACTAGAGGGATCTAAGGCCCAATGACAACGGGCCACCCTGCTGCAACTGGAGTATTCTGATTGTAAATGTGGGGGTCCCTCAAAGTAAGGAGACAGGGAAACTGAGGAACTTATCCCCCAGCGCATGTCCAGGACCCAGGGAGCTGTGAGAAATAGAGTTAACCACTTCTGGACCGGAAGGATTTGCCCCCTTAATGACCAGGCCATTTTTTGCGACTCGGCACTGCGTTATTTTATGGAACATTTCGCAGTCGTGCGACGCTGTACTGAAATAAAATTGACATCCTTTTTTTTCCCACAAATAGAGCTTTCTTTTGGTGGTATTTGATCACCTGTGCGATTTTTTATTTTTTGCACTATAAACAAAAAAAGAGCGACAATTCTGAAAAAAAAAAAAAAAACAATATTTTTCACATTCTGCTAAATAACATTCCCAAAAAAAAAATTAAATATCTAAATTTTTCATCCTTGTAGGCCAATTTGTATTTTGCTACATATTTTTGATTAAAAAAAAATCGCAATAAGCGTATTTTGATTGGTTTGTACAAAAGTTATCGCGCCTACAAACTAGGAGAAAGATTTTTAGCGGGACTGCGACATTGCGGCGGACAGATCGGACTCCTAACTGACATTTTTTACACTTTTGTGGGAACGAGTGACATTACTACAGTAATCAGTGCTAAAAATATGCACTGTTACTGTAATAATGACACTGGCAGGGAAGGGGTTAACCTAGGGGTAATCAAGAGGTTATATGTAAGCCTAGCAGAGTGTTTACTAACTGTGGGGGGTTGGGCTTTTGAAATGATCATAGAGACCTGTGATCCTATAAAGAAGGACCACAGGCGCTCTATGATCATTTCAGAGAGAAGAACGGTCAGCTGTGTTTACAACAGCTGACTGTTCTTCTCTCTCAACGGGGAGTGATCGTGGGTGCATCAGCATCCCTGCTGCCGAGTGGGGGCAGGAGCGTGGCGGTGGGCGCTCACCCCCCAGCACCAGGCGTGCGACTAACGTATACCTACGTCGGTTTGCACAGGAGGGGCTGCCTGCCGCAGTATAACTGTGGCAGGCGGTCGGTAACTGGTTAAAGGACCCTGTGTCTGAATATGATCATGGTGAGTAAATGGGCACTCCACAAATGAGACACAAATGGCAAAAACGCTGACAGTGGGTTTAACCCTCCCATACACTATCCAAAATGAAAAGAAAGTTCTGGCTTTTGGTATAGTTTAAAATAGTTTTACTTTAAACTTGCATCATTTACTCGTATCTTTTGCTTATAATACTTCATGAGAGCTATGTACATTGCATTGTGAGCTATGAGGTAGTGTGCAGTAAGTAGTTTACATTTAACATGTTCAGGGGTTCCCAGGACGTGAGTATATACTGTATACTAGCACACTTGTTTCATATTTCCCAGTAATGTGATTTATGTAATATTTTGAAGCAACAACTTCCTTTTTAACAAATGTCAATCTTTGTATTCACTGTGAATTTGTCAGGTGTGAATCTGGCTATAGACAGCGCACACAGAAATGAACTGGCACGGAAAACCAAGCTCTGACCAAATGCCAGGCAAATAGTAGCTATTAATGAGACCTTACAAATATCCTGTTGTGCCAGTTCCTTCACAAGTAAACTGGTCTGGAAATCATAGAAGCTAAAAGCTATGAGCTCTGCCAAGCCTCCGGAATATAAAATAACCTGTGTTGGTACAGAAGTGCTACACAGAGACCAGAATATGTTTTATTAAGTAGTGTTCTATAAACTTGGCCTAAATTATTTCTAGTCCCATAACCAGAAATAAATATATTGCAGCTTATCAGTTCTTAGATGTTATGGCTGCATTTGTTGGGTTTCTTTTTTACTTCTTCCATTATTTTCACCTGGTGCTCTGGCCAGTAAAACAATTTCTGTCTAAAGCTGGATACGCACTATATAATCTTCTTTAGGTTTCTTCCTTTAGATTTACCAAAACCATATATGAGTTGAAACCCAAACACGCCTTTTACAGAGCAGAGAGGCGAGCACAATGGGCCACCAGCAGCTGTACTGGAGTCACCCGTGGAAGTTCGGCCAGGGATCCCGCTCCTGCCGCGTGTGTTCTAACAGACATGGACTGATCCAAAGTATGGACTGAACATGTGCCGCCAGTGCTTCTGGCAGTATGCAAAGGACATTGGCTTTATCAAGCTGGACTAAACGGGTACTTGGGTTTTTGGACAAGATCTTTGGCCATAAATGAATACTTCAGATGAGATGTGCAGTTTGTACATAAGACTTTGAAGAACATACAAATGTGAATTATGTTGGTTTACATCTTGCAGTCGGTACCCAAGACTTTGAAGAACAGACACATGTGAATAAAAAGTTTATAGCTTAAAAAAAAAAAAGAAACCCAAACACTTTCAATTTGTATGCAGTCGGGCAGGCCCTTACACTACATAGTTGAAGGTAAATCTAAAGGAAATCTAACAAAAGTTGTATAGTGTGTATCCAGCCTTAGGGTGTCTCCACTCTGGATGGAGGAGCATGAAAGCTGCCCCCTAGTGACCTGAGGTCATCATGTTTTGCTAGAGGCCATAAATAGAGAAAGGGACTAGGTACCACCTGGTATGGTTTTGTTGTCCAAGCCGGGCTGCCGAGCAGACATCTGGCTCCTCTCTGTTTTGCAATTTAGGAAGGAGAAGTGTGTAACTCATGTCCTCCTACCAGGTCTACAAGTACAGGTCCACCGCACACTTTGCAGTAGGTCAAGGACAGGAGCTAATTGTTTTACATAATTATTTTCAAGGCTGTGCTAAACTCATGGTTACAAGTAGAGTCCAGAGCCGTGGCTGAGATCCTTTAACAGTAGCCCAGCCACCCAGGATTTAAATTAATATTTAATCACTTGCTGACCGCCTAACGACAATTTACTGCGGCACTATTTACTGTGACTATTTACTGCGGCCGCTTACAGGCAAAGACCTACGTCGCTTGCCTAAGAGCCTGTAAGGGACGAGCGCGCGCTGGCGGCGGCACGCTCCCGCCCCCGCTCGTTCCCTGCCTAGCCAGCTCGTTTGACCGGCGGCTCTGATGGCCTCTGGCCACTCGCAATCTCCCGCAGGAGAGGGAGAAAGACAGATGGCTGATGTAAACACAGCCGTCTGTCATTCTCACTGAAGTAGGCACAGAGGCTATGCGATCCTGCTATATAGGATCGTATGTCTCTGTGGTTACTTCACTAGCCATGCCTCCTAACAGTTAGAATCAAGCCCCTAGGGACACACTTAACCCCTTTATCATCAATAAAGTTAACCCTTTCCCTGCCAGTGTTATTTTTTCAGTAACAGTGCATATTTATAGCACTGATTACTGTAGTAATGTCACTGGTAACCCCCAAAAGTGTCAAAAACGTCAGTCAGGGGTCTGATCTGTCCGCCGCAATGTCGCAGTCCCGCAAAAAAAAATTGCAGATCGCCGCCATTACTAGTTAAAAAAAAAACTATAAAAATGACATAAATCTTTCCCTTCGTTAGTAAACCCAATAACTTTTGTGCAAACCAATCAAAATACGCCTATTGCGATTTTTTTACCAAAAATATGTAGCAAAAAACAAACTCGCCTAAAATGTTAAAAAATTTTGATTTTTACATTTTATTTTGAGAATTTCATATAAAAAATGTGAAAAATATTGTTATTTTTTCAAAATTGTCACTCTTTTTTTTGTTTATAGCACAAAAAATAAAAATCACACAGGTGATCAAATACTACCAAAAGAAAGCTCTGTTTGTGGGAAAAAAAGGACGTCAATTTAATTTGGGTACAGCATCGCACGACAGCGCAATTGTTAAGCACGCAGTGCCGAATCGCAAAATAGGGCCTGGTCTTTGAGCAGCCAAATCTTCCGGGGCTGAAGTGGTTAAATATTGTATATTACATACATGTTGCCTATTTGTCTGGTTTTTGGTTCAGTGTTTTTTCTATATATGCATGGTGTTAGTCTTGTTTCTGGCTTTATGGAATATTCCATTATATGGATTTTAGAATCTTAAGGTTTTTAAGATGAGAATCCTGACCCATTTTTTACTTTTTTTTATTTCTAGTGCCATGCTCTATTTTGTTTATTACAGTCTTGGGGTATTATTTTGTGGGTACTTAGTCCTTATTTTATTATGTATTTATTTTTCTCCCTGTGGTGTGCTCCTTAGGACCTCCTCAGTGATCGGGTGGTGCATTGTTTTTCTGGTTGGGCTGAGTTCTTTTGTACAATAATTTGGGTACTTTATTCTGTGTGTGTTTTTATTTTCTAGTAAATATGCGTTAATGTTTATGGGCAGTGATGTTTATGAATTTAGATGATGTTATTATTTTTGATTCTTTTTGGTTTCTGTTTTATTTTCCTCATATATAGCTTTGTTGTATAGTTAAGTGGCGTTTTGTTTAATGTTATAGAGTCAACTTTTGTGATGATGCAGTGTCCAAGGTCCTGAAGAAGTGGCTGTGTCTGCGTAATGCGTAGATTACTGAATGATGTGACAATGAATATCAAGATGCATGTTGTTACCACACCTTTATTCATTACCCTGATGGTTTTAACTGTCTGGTGGAAGTATTTTTAATCTACAACTTTAAATGAGGAAACTTTTTTTGTAATACATTTTTTTCTTTTATAAAGTTTTTAGTTTGTTTTTCTATATCATTACTCGGTAGGCGTAAGTAAAGTCTCACATGCTCTTGTTTTTATTTATGTTGGTTATATACAGTATGTAGAGGACATTATTATTCTCTGATCCTGTGATGGTTCCACCACCTAATCAGATTTGATCTAGTTTAACTATGCAAAATCTGTTGTGGCTTCTAAAGCCTGGTTACTACATGAACATGGGGGGGGTTCTGCGGAATGCTAATAATCTCAGTTCTCTAGGAGTGAGATACCCCAGTACAAAGAGTTTCATTCTCAAAAGCAGTCCAAGTCCACCTACATGGTCATTCCATAAGACTCCCTGCTTAACAAGCCCCTTAACTAACTCCTACTCTTGTTAATATAGCCTCACCATTAAGGAACGTAGAGGACTACACCAACAAGGAAGAGGGAAAAAAAATACCACCCAGCATATGGAATATTGCTATTTTACCCTTCTTAGAAGCAATGAAGACACCTTTGTACAACAGTATAGTCATTCTGGGGATAGGTTAGTGTTGGATGCACTAGAAGATTTAGATAAGCCAACTACAGTTTACATTTTTTAAACAGTTACAAGAGAAAAGAGGGGAGGCACCACCTAACTGCAGAATTAAAGTAAGATTTTTTATCACTAAAAGATTAAAAACTCTTACAAAATGTAAGTAGAAAGCGTGCTCATCTTAAGATACTGGATCTGCTGCTCACCTCTCAACATGCAAGCTCCGCTGGTGGGTCCGGATAGCTAGGAGATGGTGAAGATTTACTGTCTTCACCATCTCCCAGCCACCCGGGCCCACTAGAGGAGCCTGCATGTTGAGAGGTGAGCAGCGGATCCATTATCTTATGATGAACACGCTTTCTACTTATATTTTGAAAGTGTTTTTAATTGTTTATCAATAAAAATCGTACTTTATTACCGCACTTAGGTGCCCCCCCCCCCTTCTCCCCTCTTTTCATTTGTTTGCATTTTCACAGAGCTGTACACACCCTAAGGATGGCTGCCTCCATTATTGCTTCATTATTTACATGGTTAATGGCCTAATAATATTCATGGGCAGAGCCTTGTTTGCTTGCAATATTTTTTAAATATCAGTTTAGACTCTCTCTTTTAACAGTTGGGCATACACCCTCTGTGCACCAGAACCTTCTTATTATCTTTAAACAGCAAACAGTTTATTTTCCTATGAAATAAAGATTTTACATAAATGAATAAAAGCTGACCACTGTAAATACCTCTGTCATTGTTAAATGATTTGTCCCAACCCTCTAACTGACACTTTTGTCTGGACAGCTTGGTCTGTTAAAGGAAGCTGAAAAATAACAGACATACTGGCTAGACCACCAGGGGAAAATAACAGACGAAAGCTAAGACAAATGTAGCTATCACATCTTAGAATTTGTAAGCTGCCATATAATCAATTTTGTTTTTGTCTTTAATCAGAGGCATAACTAAAACCTTCAGGGCCCCGGTGCAAGAAACCATGAAGGGCCGGGGCCCTTCCCTTCAAGCCTGGGGCTCTTCCCATTGATCCTGGGGCCCTTTACTCTGCTTGCGGAGCCCTTTATTACGGTTCTGCAGCGGGACCCTTTCACAAGTTCTGTAGTGGGCCCCCTTCCTGCCATCTTGGGGCCTCCCCACGGTGATTGGAATGCCAGGGCCCGGTTGCAAGTGTGACTTTGGTGATCCTGGAAGTTCACCCACTGGTGTCAGTAGTTTTTATTTTTTGGTATTTTAATTGTATTATTTTTTATAATTTTATTTTATTTTTTAACAATGTCACTGACTATGACTCTGTCCATTCAGAAAAGGAAGGTGCTGGTAATTTACATATTTACTGACCCCCTTCTTGGTTCTCTATTGTGACAAATCCCCTGCAGCAGCCGGCAGGAGAGGGGAGGGAGCACAGTGAGGGAGGGGACCAGGGGAGCACACAGGGGCCCAGGGACAGCAGAACACAAGTAAACTTGATAGGAGGAGTGTCGGAGGAACCAATCTCCTCCATTTTCCTCCTGCAGCTACAGGAGGAATAAGGAGGACAGTGATTTCTCTAAATGTTGCCCCCGCCGCCCCTCCTATCCAGGTGTACAGGGGAGCCGCACAGGCCCCCTGGAGCATGGGGCCAGGTTGCAATTGAAACCCCTGCAACCCCTGTAGTTATGCCCCTGGGTTTAATATAGCTTTGAATATGAATAAAGTCAAAACCTTTTTTTTATCATTTGCATAGAGTGTTGAAGCGTTAGAATCACTGACAAAATGTTTTATTGCTGCATGTACCCTATTATTTATTTATTACAGATATTTATATAGCCCTGTCAATTTATGCAGTGCTTTACATCTTTATTATACAATCACATCAATCCCTTTATTATTATTATTATTATTATTATTATACAATCCCTTAAGGAGCTAACAATCTAAGGTCCCTAACTCACATTCATTTATACACATACTCGGGCCAATTTAGACAGGGGGCAATTAACCTACCAGCATGTCTTTTGGAGTGTGGGAGGAAAACAGAGTACCCAGAGGAAACCTGTGCAGACACAGGGAGAACATGCAATCTCCGGGCAAGTAGTGTTGGGGGTTTGGATTCAAATCAATGACCCTAGTGCTGGCAGGGGGAAGTGCTAACCACTTAGCCACTTTGCTGCCCATGAGGGAGATTAAGGCTGGCCATACATGTTCAATTTTCTTGTACAATTTTCTGTTAGATTTACCAAAAACCATATAATATGAGGTCAAAACTAAACAACACTTTCACTTGTATCCATTTAGGCAGGCCTTTGTACTACATAGTTAAAGGTAAATTTCAAGAAAATTGTAAGAAAATTGTATAATGTATGGCCAGCCTTACTCTCTCTCTAGTTGTACTAATCACCAGTGTCACCAGGAATAAAAGTGACGGTAAATCCACAATTTTGAGTTGCCTCCAGAACAGGCATAGAGGGAAAATCTTCCAATGGTAACACATAACTCTAGGACACCTTTCTAACAGTAAGATATCTCTCACAGTGGAAAAATATATTTTCAGTTTCTGTTTAGTCTACAGGACAGAACGTGAACAAATCCCCTTAATGAGATACAGATGGCACACAAAAAAAATGGCAGAGGTTTTAACCCTCCTCTACACTAACAAAAATGAATACAAAAAGTTAAAACATTTTGGCTTTGGATATACTTTATAAATATGCATCACTGTTTTAGGATCACTGTAGATGCAACAGGAAAATAACTATCAACATAATGTAGAATACATTTAGCTGAATATGACAGACATTCTTCTTTGAAATGCTTTAGTTTGTGGAGCTGAAAGTAAAAGGGTTTTTTTTTAAGTATGGTTTGTTTTTATTTTATTTTCTGTAAATGCTCTAAGAAGCACTGTTGACTTGGCTGACAGAGGAAACCAAAGCCATCTGCATATTTTTCCTCTTTACTTTTCTTGTTCTCAATGAACACACAATTGAAAATAATGGAACAGTTATACTTATAGGCACCAGCGTTGTGGATAGGGAAGCATGAACCAACCAAAATTTGTCCCACCTCCAATTTTAAATGGGATTTTTTGAGGGGAAAGATGCTCCTCTTTATTTCTCATTCTGCAACCTTTCTAGACATTAAAATGTGTCTCCAAAAAGGTAAAAAAATTAAAATGCTGAAACTATTGTTCATTATATCCCTAATATATTTTTTCTTTTCCTTGCTTTACTTGGGTAACATTTTAATAAAGAGCTTTAACCGCTTCCATACAGAACAGTTAGACCCCCTTCCTGCCCAGACCAATTTTCAGCTTTCAGCACTCTCACACTTTGAATGACAATTACTCAGTCATGCTACACTGTAACCAAACAAAATTTTTATCATTTTATTCACACAAATAGAGCTTTCTTTTGGTGGTATTTGATCACAACTGGGGTTTTTTTTTTTTCGTGATATAAGCAAAAAAAGAGCAAAAATTTTGAAAAAAAAAACACTTTTTTTTAGTTTCTATTATATAATTTTAAAAAAAATATTTTTTCTTCATACATTTGGGCCAAAATTTATACTTCTACATATCTCTGGTAAAATTAACCCAAATTAGTGTATATTATTTAGTCTGTGTGAAAGTTTTTGAGTCTAGAAGCTATGGTACCAATTACTGAAAATTGATCACACCAGATGTACTGACTGCCTATCTCCTTTCTTGAGGCCCTGAAATGTCAGGATAGTACAAATACCCCCCAAATGACCCCTTTTTGTAAAGTAGACAGTCCAAGGTATTTAGTAAGAGGCATGGTGAGTTTTTTGAAGTTATCATTTTTTCCCACAATTCTTGGGAAAATTAAGAAAAAATAATTTTTTTCTTTTTTTTCCCAAAACGTTGTCAATTTATAAGCTATTTCTAACACATAGCATGTACACAGCAAGAATGACACCCCAAAATTCATTCTGCTACTCCTTCTGAGTATGGTGATACCACATGTGTGAGAGTTTTACACAGCCTGGCCACAAAAAGAGACTCCACGTCCAAGTAGCACCATAAGGCGTTTTAGGAGCATAAATACACATAAAACTTTCTTACTACCTATCACACTTTTCAAGGCCCTAGAGCACCAATACAATGGAAAAGTCCACAAAATGACCCCATTTTGGAAAGCAAACACTCCATCGTATATTCTATGATGCATTATGAGTCCTTTGAACATGTCATTTTTTTCCACAAGTTTTTGGAAAATGTGGGAAAAAAATAAAAACTTTTTTTTTTTACACAAAGTTGTCAATTTATAGGATATTCCTAACACATAGCATGTACATAGCAAAAATGACACCCCAAAATACATTCTGCCACTCCTCCTGAGTATGGCAATACCACATGTGTGAGACTTTTTCACAGCCTAGCCATATAGAGGGGCCCAACATCCAAGGAGCATCATCATGCCTCCTAGCCACTTGCCTAGGCCTATTTTTGACATTTGGTGTTTACAAGCTAAAATCAGTTGTTTTTGCTAGAAAACTACTTAGAACCCCAAAACATTATATATTTTTTTTAGCAGAGACCCTAGAGAATAAAATAGAGATTATTGCAATATTTTTTATCACACCGTATTTGCGCAGCGGTCTTCCAAACGCAATTTTTTTGGAAAAAATTCATTTTTTTTTGAATAAAAAAATAAGAAACCAGTAAAGTTAGCCCAATTTTTTTCCATAATGTGAAAGATAATGTTACGCCGAGAAAATAGATGCCCAACATGTCATGCTTCAAAATTGCGCACGCTCACAGAATGGTGACAAACTTTGGTACTTAAAAATTCCCATAGGCGACATTTTAAACATTTCTACAGGTTGCTATCTTAGAGTTACATAGGAGGTCTAGGGCTCAAATTATTGCTCTTGCTCTAACGATCGCGACGATACCTCACATGTGTAGTTTGAACACTGTTTACATATTTGGGCGGGCTTTCCGTATGCGTTCGCTTCTGCGCGCGAGCTCACGGGGACAGGGCGCTTTAATATTTTTTTTTTTTTACTATTTATTTTATTTATTACTTTTTATTTTTACACTGTTTTTAAAAAAAAAAAATTGATCATTTTTATTTCTATTACAAGAAATGTAAACATTACTTGTAATAGAAAAAGGCACGACAGGACCTCTTTTTTGTGAGATCTGGGGTCAAAAAGTCCTCAGATCTCACAAGTACACTAAAAGATAGAAAAAAAAAAATAAAAAAAATTAAATAAAATGAAAAAAAGGGACCTTTAAACTGGTTGCTAGGCAACGACGTTTGCCGTAGCTCCGGTCCTCCAAGACCATAGAGTCGAGTGAGGGCAAGCTTGCCCTCACTCGACATCCTGTCTGTGAGGATCCGGGACCGGATAGTTTTTCCCGCTGCCGGCGGGTCCGGTAAGTGGGGAAAAGGACCAGAATGCGGCGGGAGGGGGGGGGGCACCTCTTCCGCCACCCCGGAAGGGTCATCCCGCGGCAAATCCGCCGCTGGGACCACCCTTATCGGAAAGCCAACCGTCCACCGTTTAAAAAAAATACCAGGGTTATGGCAGCTATCTGCTGCCATAACACCGGTATTTAGGTTTAAACGGAGGACGTATATAAACCTTTTTGGACTTAGACATGGTGGCTGTATGAAGGGTGACAGGTACTCGGGTACTTTGCTGGGCAGGTGACAGGTACTCTGGTACTGATGAGCAAGTGGCAGGTACTCGAGTACTCCGATAGGCAGGTGACAGGTACTCGGGTACTCTTATGGGCAGGTGACAGGCAGGTGATAGGTACTGATGAGTAGTACTGATACTGATAGGTGATACTGATAGTGTACTGATGGGTACGGATGATCAGTACTGATACTGATAGGTGATAGGTACTGATGGGTACTGATGAGTACTGATGAGTAGTGATGGGTACTGATGAGCAGGTGGCAAGTACTCGGGTACTTCAGGTGTCAGGTACTCTGATGAGCAGGTGGAAGGTACTCGGGTACTCTGATGGGTAGGTGACAGGTACTCGGGTACTCTGATGGGTAGGTGACAGGTACTCGGGTACTCCGATGACGGGTACTCGGGTACTCCGGTGATGGGTACTCAAAGTACCAGAGTACCTGTCATCAGAGTACCCGAGTACCTGTCATCAGAGTACCCGAGTACCCGTCATCAGAGTACCCGAGTACCCGTCATCAGAGTACCCGAGTACCTGTCATCAGAGTACCCAAGTACCTGTCATCAGAGTACCCGAGTACCCGAGTACCTGTCATCAGAGTACCCGAGTACCCGTCATCAGAGTACCCGAGTACCCGTCATCAGAGTACCCGAGTACCTGTCATCAGAGTACCCAAGTACCTGTCATCAGAGTACCCGAGTACCTGAGTACCTGTCATCAGAGTACCCGAGTACCCGTCATCAGAGTACCTGTCATCAGAGTACCCGAGTACCTGTCATCAGAGTACCTGTCATCAGAGTACCCGAGTACCTGTCATCAGAGTACCTGTCATCAGAGTACCCGAGTACCTGTCACCAGCCCATCAGAGTACCCGAGTACCTGTCATCAGAGTACCCGAGTACCTGTCATCAGAGTACCCAAGTACCTGTCATCAGAGTACCCGAGTACCTGTCATCAGAGTACCCGAGTACCCGTCATCAGAGTACCTGTCATCAGAGTACCCGAGTACCCGTCATCAGAGTACCTGTCATCAGAGTACCCGAGTACCTGTCACCAGCCCATCAGAGTACCCGAGTACCTGTCACCAGCCCATCAGAGTACCTGAGTACCTGTCATCAGAGTACCCGAGTACCTGTCATCAGAGTACCCGAGTACCTGTCATCAGAGTACCCGAGTACCTTACATCAGAGTACCCAAGTACCTGTCATCAGAGTACCTGATGGGCTGGTGACAGGTACTCGGGTACTTTGATGGGCTAGTGACAGGTGCTCTTTATTGGGGGGGGGGCAATCAGTGTGTTTGGCGTGCACTGTACTTGGTAACTAGCTGTTACCACAATCTCCTCCTCACACAGGATCAGTGTGTGAGGAGGAGAACACGGTGACAGCTAGTTACCGTGTTCTCTGTTGACATTTGTGACCGGCTGTGATTGGACACAGCCGGTCACGTGGTAAAGAGCCAATTTCATTGGCTCTTTACCTAGATCGGGGATGGGCTCTGTCCGAGGGACGAGCCTCGTCCCCCATCGCCGCGCTGCGCGCCCCCGGGGGGCGCGCATTGTGGAAGGAACGAGCGGCTCATGCTGGAGCCGCTCATGTGATCGGCTGTGATTGACACAGCCGGTCACGTGGTAAAGAGCCAATTTCATTGGCTGTTTACCTTGATCGGGGTTGGGCTCAGTCCGAGGGACAAGCCTCACCCCCGATCGCTGCGCTGCGCGCCCCCGGGGGCGCGCAGTAGCGGCGAAACCGGGCGGACGTCATATGACGGCCGCTCGGATCGAGAAAGGATTCCTGCCGACGTCATTTTATAATGGCGCGGTAGGGAAGGGCTTAATTTAGGGAAATTCAAAAATATAGTTCAAGTTTATTTAATAATCTATATGTAGCACTACTCCCTGGAAAGCTGCTTGAAGCGGGTTCCCCTGGGTTACCCATAGCAACAACTTAGTAATTTAAAGTACTTTAAGCATTTGGCTCAGTCAGAAAATAGTCCAGGGGATGTGTTTTTTTGTTAGTTTTATTTTAGAACTTGGATAGGAGAAGGGATGAGTGGGATACTCCAACTGGATGAACTATGCACAACTTTAGGACTTCTAGCTAATACATGTTGAGTGTAGCAAGGCCGCTGCTTCACCTTGCCACTGTAGTGAAGTATTTGATAAGTGAACTGTATAGTAAATTACTCTTCAGGGCCCCGCTTGGCACCCCCTTTACCCCTACTCTTCAGAGTTCTACTTGGCACCCCTTTACTCTTGCATACTGTGTGAGCTGACCTTCTATCCTCTGACTTCTCTGGAGTGGTCCCCCTTCCCGGGTGGACCCCTTGGCAAGCCCCCTGGTACTTCCCAGATGACTCTGCCAGCAGCTCCACCATCAGCTTTCCAGGATCCTTCAGGCTCAGCTCCACACCTGGCTCACCAGGCCGACTGCATGTGACAACTTTCCTCAGACAGCAGGAGGAGAGACAGCCGTCACCCTCCTCCTGGGACTTTGCTTCCCGCCAAAGACGCCCTGTCATATGTGTCCTTGGCTTTTATGGTCAATCCCAGGATGCACTGCAGTAGTGCCCTCCCACTGGAACTGCCACAAAAGCCCGTTTTCCACTGGTCAGGTTTCCTCCTCTGTCCAACAGGCTCCCCTATTGGATACAGTGGGGACACTCCCTCAGAGTGAGACCCTCAGTGACTCATACTGGGACACATGCAACAGGTATGACTAATAATGCTTTTATACAGCCCCTTTCACACATACGGACCGTTTGTCCGTTTTTCATCCTTCTGTTGACGGATAAAAAACAGACATCAGTGCATTCCTATGGAAAAATGGATGTGAATGGATGATCATCCATTTACATCAGTTTACATCTGCTTCAGTCAACATCAGTTTTTTTGAACGGATGAAAGCCCTATTTTTCATCTGTTAAAAAAATTGATCGGATGAAAAATGAATGAAAATGGATGGCAACGGATGAAAAATGGATGAAAACGGATGACAACGGATGACACAGGATGAAAAACGGATGAAAATCTGATGACAATGAAAAACTGATGTGGACTGAAAAAAACTGATGACAAAAAAGCGTGACTGAACTGATGAAATGAACGGTCCATATGTGTGAAAGAGGCCTAAATATATATTGTAGCGAGGCAAGCCTGTGCCACTGTTTATTTTAGCAGTTTAACCACTTGCCGACTGCTCACAGTAATATTACTGTGGGAGTGCGGCTCCCCTGGGTCCAGCATCCTAGTGTTTGGAGCAGGAAGGATGGTTGTGTGGCGGGTGATAGTAGGAGTGTAAGGCTGTCCCCTAACTAGATATAGACCAGAAAAATGCTATCCCCATGGCCTCACCTCATGTCTGTTAGCATATTTGGGTAAACCATGTCCTAGCGCAGATGACTGACCAAATGTGGTATATTATGTCTGTATTTTATCAATTATGTTTTGTCTGATTGTTTTTTAGACATGTAAAATAAACTTTTTGTAAAATTTTATATTTTATCTTGAGTGGTGGCTGTAATTAAACCCCACGGAATTGGGACCACCATTTTCCTAGCATCCTAGTGTTTAGACACAGCGGTAGTCGGGCCAGAGGAGGAGAGGCGGCGATTGCCGCCTCCCTTCCCTGATCGTCGGGGAAACTGTGAGAAATCCTGCCTGCTTATGTAAACAAAGCAGGCGGATCTTCGCAGTGACAGACTGGCAGGGATCACTAGATTCAGCATAGCTGAACCTGCGATCTCTGTGTCTGTCACAGAACCCCCCCATACACACACATGTCAATAAGCATGAGGCATACATTTAACACCTTGATCACCAACACTGTTAACCCCTTCCCTGCCAATGGCATTATTACAGTAACAGTGCAAATTTATAGTAGTAATGTCACTGGTCCCCCTAAAAGTGTCAAAAATGTCAGTCAGGGGTCCGATCTGTCGCAGTCCCACAAAAAAAAAAAAATCGCAGGTCGCCCCCATTACTAGTAAAAAAAAAAAAGACATAAATTATTCCCGTAGTTAGTAAACGTGATAACTTTTGCACAAACCAATCAAAATATGATTACTGCGATTTTCTTTACCAAAAATATGTAGCAGAAAACAAACTGGCCTAAAATGTAAAACAATTTTGATTTTTGAATTTTCTTTTTTTGGGAATGTCATATAGCAGAATGTGAAAAATATTGTTTTTTTTTTTTTTTTTTCAAAATTGTCGCTCTTTTTTTGTTTATAGCGCAAAAATTAAATATCGCACAGGTGATCAAATACCACCAAAAGAAAGCTCTATTTATGGGACAAAAAGGATGTAAATTTTTTATTTGGGTACAGTGTTGCACGACCGCGCAATTGTTCGTTAAAGCAACGCAGTGCCGAATTGCAAAATAGGGCCTGGTCAGAAAGGGGGCAAATCCTTCCGGGCTGAAGGGGTTAAGCCAGATCTTTGGAGAGGCAGGCTCGATGACTGCACAGGTGTGGGCTGGGTTCATGTTAGACCCGGGGTTAGAGCTTGGGGCTCCACCCAACAGACGGAGAGCTCATTTATGCAGGAGGCAGATGTAGTCCACGACAGAGCAGCAAGGAGCTAATCATGAGTAATGGGCCATACACACTATAAGGTTTTCTGAAGACTTTTTCCTTCAGACTTACCAAAACCATATAATATGAGGTCAGACCTAAACACTTTCAATTTGTATGCAATCAGGCAGGCCCTTGCACTACATAGAAAATGTAAATCTGAAGGAAATCTAACCACAAATGTTGGATAGTGTGTATCCAGCTTAAGCTATGAGAGAACTGGACTGGAAGGAAACCTTTGAATTGGTCTGAGAAGCAGACCTAAGGCCTAGGCTTGAGACCTGAAGCAGCCCGTGTGGCAAGTAATGCATTTGATCATTAGATAATAGGTTTCTCACTGATCTGAAGATTCTGCCCAGACATCTAAGTAGTGAGTGACTGATTTTCTACCATGTAGATATTATGATAGATAATAGTACACCTAACTCCCTAAATCCCATCAATGTGTACTTTAACAAGGTATTTCTAGCACAACGTATTATCACCTGTATCGTATTTGATTGTGATAATAATTGCTAATATTCTTTTAAGATAGAATGCAGTAGGTGTCAAGATAGTTCCATTATGTAGTTAAGCTGAGTTGGCTGCAAGCTTTCAAGAATAAAGATTGATTTCGTTCTATGGTGCTCGAGCAATGTATGCATTTGTGCCCAAGTAATCCTATTAGGAAAGAACTGGGTCTGGAAAAGAGCCAACATTGACTCTAAAGAAATAACAAAAGGCAGAAAAATGAGAAATAAACACTGTACATAAACACTTTCTGCTACACCATCATGCTTGTGGCTAGACAACCAATTCACAATTCTTCGCATAGTTACATCATTACATGTACCATCTTCTGCAAAATTGCTTGGACTCAGCAAACCAAACAGTAGGTTTTTTTTTTTGTTTTTTTTGTTTTTTACACAAACACAGGTAAATATACTTTTATCTGGTAAGATACATTTCTTCATGTACCGGAAGAGTTTGTAAGAAAAAAAACAGGAGGGGTACAGAGAAGGGAAGAGGAGTAAGAGGATAATTTTGCCGCATTATTAGAACAACTGCCTTGCCTGATTAGGGCAGAATGGGTCTGTAGGCAAGGTACCAACTTTAGTAACCCCATCCCACTTTTGATAAGGATTAAAATAGGCTTAGAGAAGCCACGCCATGGCATACATTGCCTGTACTGGCATAGTCCACCCTATCAGACAGCAACTGCCCATAAATGTATCCTCTATTGTAAAATGACAGTCAGGTGCACAGCTCTGACAAATAGCACTGTATCCCAACTTTATTGCATCAGTAGGAAGGTTGTAGTTGGGCCTGGGTCCTGGACACTCACTGGGTCCTAGACCCTCTCCTAGGTTGCCTCATGAATTTTCTATGGTTTGACCAAAGTTTGGAGAGTGGAATATCAGAAGATCTTTGATGCCTATGAGTAAACCATTAGGTCCCATTTGCAAATGTGCATTTTGTAGCTTGAATCTCCAAAACACTCAATATCCAAAATCCTATGATTTTTACTTGTGCCTGTTCATATTTGAGAGTAGATTCACTTGAAGTTCAAATAAAGTAAATTAATTTCTTTAGAGCTACAATCTTCAAGTGCTTTTGGCCCTGAAAGACATCAATAAGTGAGCCTGAAGAAAAAGGACAAAAACGCACATGTTGGGCATTATTAAAAATAGTTTAAAAAACAATCAAGCTTGCAAAACCAAAGAGACTAACCTTAAGTGTGAATGCACCCACAGGCTCTGCAGTGCATTTTTTTTAATAGAAGGCTTTTTCTTAACATGTGGAAACTTTTAGCATGTGGACATTTTAGAAGCTGACCAGTTCTGAAATCCTTCAGCTTTTTTAAACTACAGGACTACTTATAACTTCCTAAAGAAACCTGAATACAACAAAAACCACAAATATGCACATAAAGCCTTCTAATGTGTATGCAATGGGGTGGATTTACTAAAGGCTTAGTAAATGAGGAGAAGCTCTGCTTATTTCCAACATCCAATCATATCAATCAAAAATGCTTTTTTTATTTTCCTTGCACCCAATTGGATATTCTTTACAAAGTGACGCTTTACCGGATTGCATTTACCAAGGAAAGTGCTATGAAGATAATTACTAAGAGAGTGCAAATGCACTTGCAGAGTGCACAGTCTATTTGCCTTTAGTAAATCAACCCCAAAGTGTAATTCAGTGAACTTGCTGTACTTTTACTGTGTTATGCATAAGCTGTAAATTGACTACAGCTGGCTATATTGTGAAATAAGTCCCGTTAGTTTTAATGAGTGTTGCATGTTCTGTTCTAATTAAAGTGTAGATAAAGGCGAAGCAATATAAAAAATGCATGAGACATTCTGACAATAGCATTAACACAGCAGTGTTTGTTTGTCTTCCCTGTAACATAGTTTTATTATCTGTTGATCCTGCCAAGTTGTTCTCCCAAAGGGACATCTACATTTACAGGAGGCATCTGCCTCAGCTGCTAAATGGTCCTTATTAGTCCCCAATGGGAAAAAAAAGGCCCAAAAAATACTACTGAATGATTAAAACTCCCATGCTACCTCTACATATTTATAACTGCTTGCTGGTACTTTATTATGTTCCCATACTCAGTGTATTAAAATATCAAAACCAGTGCCACTCTGTCTTTTTAGAAGTGTCTTTTATACATAATAAAATATAAGAAACAAAAATTGTAAAAAAAATAAACCAAGATAGTATATCACTCATTAATAGCTTATTTTATTCATGTATTGTAATCAACCATGAAACATAAAACCCAATGTGCAAAGTCACCACATGTAATAGCCAGTTTAAACAAACCATCACTTGAAAAAAATTAAAAACTGTTCACAACTCTTCTGTGTTCCACTGCATATTCCACATGTGTCACTCCACCACTGTGCACACAATGCCCTCACCCTAATATATTGGTACCCTGAAGAAGTCATGTGATACTGTGACACAACACGTTGGGTGGAGCCAGGTGACATATGAGAAAGTGACTGCTGACAGCATCGGAGAGGTGCCAATCGCAACAGTCTCTCAGGAATTTGCATAAATTATACTGTGCAGAATGACATGTGAGCGGTTTCAATCTTAATAAATTAGTTGGTTATTGTAACTATTGTGCAATGGAGTTATTGTTTCTGCTTGAGCCTATTGTCCTACTGCCTCCATTGGTGAAGGAAGAAGAAGAGAGTGACTGCCTTTTCCTTCAATGTGCATTGAGACTTGTATATCCATATAGGTCAATATACTAAGGTACTGTCTGTTGCCATCATCAGCTGCATACCTCTATACTGCCTGCCCCACTATGTACTGCCCTTTCAGTGCTGCCTATCCCCACCATCAACCGCCCACCCTGTAATGCCTGTCCCTATCATCATTGCCCTTAGTGTACTCCTTGCCCCTAACATCAACTGCATCAACTGTCTTCCACTGTACTGCCTGTCTGGCAGGATAGGCATGCTAGTGGACAAGATGGCTCCTCTGGTCAGACTTCTGTGCATCTTAACAGGTTAATCCCCATTCCTTCTTGTTTATGTAGGAACTGGGCACATGCTCAATGCCAATGTGTGCATGAGCATACATGTACGCATCAAGGTGCTCACATGCACTTATGAAAGATGATGGCACCAAATAGGCTATTTAAACTAAACCAGTGCTCACGTTCAGGGCTACTTTGTCTTTAATCTTCTGTATGTCCTGAGAACCTACGATCCTGTATCCTGACTCCTGTTGCTGTCCCAGCCTGCCTCCTTCACTGAAGACCACTGCCTGGCATGGACACTTGCTCTGCCAGCTAGACTTATAGGCACTCATGTCACTCTGCACTCTATTAGGGGCCCCAAGTCAGAGGTGTAAGAGAGGTCTTCCTCATCATATCAGGCTCTGCCGCCAGGTACATGATACTGTCCCACCAACAGCTGGCCTCCTCTGTACTGCCTGTCCTTACTATCAATTACCTTCCTCTGTGCTGCCTGTCCCTACTATCAGCTGCCCCTTTTTGCTGCCTGTCCCTAACATCAGCTACCCCCTACTTTGGATTTGCTTATTTTTTTCACCCAACGACAAAGATGTAGAGACATTTGTTTGACACCACTGACACATAGGCATTCTTTCCTTCCAGTGACACCACCAATGCAGAGATGATTTTTTTCCTCACAGTGATGCGGAGGCATTACTTATTTCACTACTGTTAGAAGCAGCCTGTAGGTACAAGGACTGTGGCATATGTTTGCAGTGTAAACAGAGATTAGGCACAGATTCTGTATTATCATCCCCCTTTAAGCCACACTATACACTATTATGCCCAATCTTCCAACACTCACCCCTCAAGGTGGCACATCAAGCATGCTTCAGAACCTGTTTCTGTTTTCTATCCCAGGATTCCCCTAGTCTTACATTATCATAGTCATGCTCACACTTTGCCGAGCTGTTTATAATTTTGTGAGTGTGCTTAAAAGTGGGCTTAGTCAATAGGTCATCAGGTTTAATTTTGAAAGTGTGGTCACCTAATGTATGGGCTTATGTGTTTGAGTTGTATAGGTATTCATGGGTGAAGTGGTCTATGGACATTTAATGTGTGAAATTTAGGAATTCATGTATGAATGTATTGTGTTTACATACAAGTATAGGAATACAGTGGTGATCGAAAGTCTGGGCACCCCAGGTAAGAATTTGTATTAATGTGCATAAAGAAGCCAAGGAAAGATGGAAAAATCTCCAAAAGGCATTGTAAGAATATTTAATAATAAATATCTTGCGCTCGTACTTATGTCAGAATATTTATACTGCTCTGAATATAGCAGTGTATTTATTTATGGTTAATAAGCAAAGATCTGTGAAAAAGGAGAGTCTTCACCTATTGCCATAAATCAATGTTGTGAATTATTTTTAATTGATTAATTTCTTTTTAAAAGCATATACCAATCTTAACCCCGACAGCATCAAATTACAGATTAGACATTCTTATAATATGTCAACAAAGTTAAATTTTATTTCCATCATTGACGCTTTCAAAATTACAGAAAATAAAAAAAATGGCGTCTGCAAAAGTTTGGGCACCCTGCAGAATTTATAGCATGCACTGCCCCCTTTGCAAGGCTCAGACCTGCCAGTGTCATAGATTGTTCTCAATCATCGTCTGGGAAGACCAGGTGATGTCAATCTCAAAGGTTTTAAATGCCCAGACTCATCTGACCTTGCACCATGGGATCTTCTAAGCAGTTGTCTAGAAAACTGAAACTGAAAATAGTTGATGCGCACAAAGCTGGAGAAGGCTGTAAGAAGGTAGCAAAGCATTTTCAGATGTCAATATCCTCTGTTCGGAATGTAATTAAGAAATGGCAGTCGTCAGGAACAGTGGAAGTTAAAGCAAGATCTGGAAGACCAAGAAAAATATCAGACAGAACAGCTCGCAGGATTGTGAGAAAAACAATTCAAAACCCACGTAAATTGGGAGGATGTAGCACTAATCATAAAAATAAACAAATAAAGTCCATATAAAAAGTTCATATTAATAGTTATTATCCACGTGACAATGTGAAGCCACACCGACAATCCTGGGAGTGTTAGAGGTGCTATAGATCCGCCATCAACAGAGGTATCAAAATACTCTTACCAGATCAGCAGATCAGAGAGGCCATATACAGCAGATGATATAAATCTGTGAAGCATCGATCTAAAACACCAAATGTTTCCACATCATGTCTTCCATTCCAAGCCACTGGACCACTTTAGTAATCTCTCAGAAAAAAGCATAATTTGCCTCTCATGGTGTAGAATATCAAACATATATTTATTATAATAATAGAGAGAGACTCACATTTTAGCAGAGTGGCAACAGCGTGTGTGTGTTGTTAATTCACTTAGCGTGGTTTTGTTTCAAACCAAGAAAATGGCCGCCACTAATAATAATAACTATTTATATGGACTTTATTTGTTTATTTTTGTGATTAGCGGTACATCCTCCCAATTTACATGCATTTAGATTATTTCAGAATCGCTCGGGTAGTTGTTTTTTTAAACCATCTACCTAAATCTACTTGTGGTGCATAGCGCAGCTATTCTTATATTATATAATTCAAAACTCACGTTTGACTGCACGATCCCTTCAGAAAGATCTGGCAGACACTGGTACACTATTCCACTGGTACAGGTTGTGGTACACTATTCCACTATAAAGAGATACTTGTACAAATATAGTCTTCATGGAATAGTTATCAGAAGAAAACCTCTTCTATGTCTCCACCACAAAAATCAGCATTTGAACTTTGCAAATGAACATATAGACAAGCCTGATGCATTTTGGAAACAAGTTCTATGGACCGATGAGGTTAAAATTGAACTTTTTGGCCGGAATGAGCAAAGGTACATTTGGAGAAGAAGGGGCACAGAATTGAATGAAAAGAGCCTCTGTCCAACTGTTAAGCATGGGGGTGGATCAATCATGATTTGGGGTTGTATTGCAGCCAGTGGCACAGGGAACATCTCACAAGTAGAAGGAAAAATGGATTCAATAACATTTCAGCAAATTTTGGATGGTAACTTGATGCCATCTGTGAAAAAGCTGAAAGTTAAAGAGAGGATGGCTTCTACAAATGGATAATGATCCTAAACACACCTCAAAATCCATGGGGGGATTACATTAAGAGGCGTAAACTGAAGGTTTTGCCACGACCTTCACAATCTCCTGACCTCAACATAATTGAAAATCTATGGATAGACCTTAAAAGAGCAGTGCGTGACAGACAGCCCAGAAATCTCAAATAACTGGAAGACTTTTGTAAGGAAGAATGGGCAAAGATACCTCAAACAAGAATTGAAAGACTCTTGGCTGGCTACAAAAAGCGTTTACAAGCTGTGATACTTGCCAAAGGGGGCAGAAAAAGATATTAACTCTGCAGGGTGCCCAAACTTTTGCAGACACCATTTTTTTGTTTTCTGTTATTTTGAAAGTGTAAATGATGGAAATAAAATCGAACTTTTGTTGACATATTATAAGAATGTCTAATCTGTAATTTGATGCCTTTTGGAGATTTTTCCATCTTTCCTTGGCTTCTTAATGCACATTAATACAAATTTTTACCTGTGGTGCCCAAACTTTCGATCACCACTGTACATGTATGTGCATAACATGAAGTGGTCTATGGACATTTAATGTGTGAGATTTATGAATTCAAGTATGAATGTACTGTATTTACATAAAAGTACAGTAAAACCTTGGTTTGAGAGTAACTTGGTTTAAGAGCGCTTTGCAAGACAAGCAAAATTTTCAAATAAATTTTGACTTGATATACAATCGATGTCTTGATATACAAGTAGCCTCAAGTCACAGCTGAGTATAAAAGAGAAGAGAGGCGCCTCTAAGTGTAGAAATATGGTTACATTTAATGAAGGTTCAATATTTAGCAACTCACATGGTTGATGATTGGAACAGGCACATATAAGGATGCAGGCATCCAGGCTAAAGCTGTCCACATAGACCATCCTCCACACCGTCATCTACGTCATCCTTTCCATGCTGCCCCTCGCTTTCACATCGCTTTACTGCAGGGTGATCTTTCCGGTCAGGATTACAGACTGGCAGCCGGCGGTGCAGAAGATGGTCTATGTGGACAGCTTTACTCCGGATGCCTGCATACTTAGATGTGACTGTTTTAGCAACTCACATGGTTGATGAATAAATGTTGTACCTTCATTAAATGGAACCATATTGCTACACTTGGAGGCCCCTCTCTTCTCTTTGATACTCTGTAGCTCCTGCTGGATTTTGCTTCTAATTCCCTTGTGGAAGCGGCTATTTGTGGATGGACATTTTATGGTTATAATGCTATAATGCAATGCTATAATCTTTTTATATGGACTATAAACTGAAGGACTTATGAATAAATGGTTGTGGAAAGAATCATCTGAGTTTCCATTATTTCTTATGGGGAAATTCGCTTTGATATAAGAATGCTTTGGATTACAAGCATGTTTCCGGAACGAATTATGCTCTCAATACAAGGTTTTACTGTATAGGAATGCATGTATGTACATACCAAGGCAGCAGGCTATGGATTTGAGTATATATTTATACACATATGTATGTAAATGTGTGTGTGTGTCTTAATTTGCATAAATGAACAATAAATTTCACACTCCCTTCACACACATCAGACAATAAGTTTTTCAGGTCCCAAGATTCATAGATCTCATATTAATTCCACAAGACTCTATTGGGAACCAGATGTTTTGATGATTGGGGTCCCAGAAACATATCTCTGCCACAAGTTGATGTGTGCATGAATATTTTTCACATTGATGTATCATTATTAATAATTATTAATAATTATTTAACATTGTATTAAATATAAATGTAAACATTTTGTTTATTTAAATGAAGCTCACATAACCAAACAGGTGATATGTTAAAATTGGGGGGAAAAAAATGAAATTCTATCATATGTTAGCAGTACTAGGCCATAATTAAACTTTTGCTATTTTTTTTTTTTTTTTTTTACTGCTCGGGGCTACTATTCTATTCTACTGCTCTGTGCTCCAAGATTGCTAGTTGACAGCTTCAAACATAAAAAGCTGGACATTTATTTTTTCCTTAAAATGTTCATGGGGTAGTTAATAAGAGTAAGTCAAGCTGAACAGCTAAACAAGGTCAGAGCTTTGAGCAATACAGATTCTACAGGCAAACAGTCGCTGCATGTTTTTAATTTAATTAAAGTGTATGTCAGGGCAAAATAAAAAATATGTTGTACATCACTGCAACATATACAAATTTCCCCTAGTGTTACCCCTTAAAAACCCTGCAAGAAAAGAAAAACATCAGTTGATCTGTAAGAAAAATCACAATGTCCTGTTGTAGGCTGACAACACAAAGCATTAAGCCTCGTACACACGCACCGATTGTTGGCCGACTGATCGGCCGTCTTTTGTCCAGTGTTGTTGTGTTGGTTGAAATGTGCTCTAGACTGCACATGAATTTTGTCGGCCAACAACAACCAACTTCAGAAGTGATGTCATGTTCTGGTCTACTTTCCGTGTGTTTTTTCTTCTCTGAGCATGCCCAGTCTTGCTCATCTGACTTTTGTCTGCCGAAATCTGTACTGACTGACGAACAATCGGCCGTTCTGGTGACGGTCAACAAAAATTTTATAGCATGCACACCAGATTTTGTTTGGCCGAAAAGTCGCAGTCGGTTGTCGGAAGCATCATACTAACAAGCCAACAATCGGCCGATCGGACGTTGGCCGAAAATTTACGGCCAACAATCGGTGCGTGTGTACGAGGCTTTAGTGGTATCACCTTTACCCACTTGTCTTTTGCTATCCTACTCAAACCCACTCTCTACCCTTTTTTCCTCAACATATAGGGGTTGATTTACTAAAGGCAAATAAGACTATATTTAGACATGTGCAATTTGTTTAGTTTTGATTCGTTTTTCAGACGAAAAAGTTGTTTTCAGAGATTTGGATGTATCTGAATTTGTTTTGCACTTATCACATAGATATAACATTTTTATTGGTAAGTTTAACAGACTGATAGGTAGAAACAAGAGATCTTCATTATTAGGGTTTACATCTGGCCCTATCTCTCCCATCTCTGCTGTTCAAGGGTACACCCCCAAAATGTACTCTTTTATATGTGCCTGCTTTAATATATATATAAAAAAAAATAAAAAAAATACTTAGAATTATTATAAATAAGCAAAAATATACTCCTTTATAGAAAACCTGCACTGGGAAAATATGGGCTGCTCACTTAAAGAGTATATCAAGCGAAAAAAGTTTTGGAACGAGTAGTGAATGTGATCAGTTTCTACTGCTATTTGGGGCTGTATTAGAAAGATTTATTAGCACACCCTAGCTAGCTGACAACAGTTTCAGCAAAAAGCAAAAAGGGAAAATCTGCAATAGGGACTGAAAAAAAATCTGTATCAATTGAGCTGTATATAACTACTCATATAGGGAATACAGATCTATCAGTATATAATCATTAAATTATGTATAATAACAGTATTACTACCCTAATTGTACATGAAAGCTTCCCGCTGTTAAGGATGCCTGCAAGTGCAGGCAATGTTGAGTCCTTAACAACCAGTCGCCATTCACGTGGCCAGGAATAACTCGCCATGTAGCCAAGGGGGTAGGGTTTGTTTTTAAAATAATGGTGTGTGTATTTCCCCATAAGTAATTCCAGGCCCTTTAGGTCTGGTATAAATTATAACAGGGCCCCAAGGCAAAAAAAATATAAATGGCATAAAGTCTGCCCAAGATCTATCCTATTTTTGTTTTTTATTTTGCTTCTTCTTTTAGAGCCGGACATGCTATAGAGATGAAACTTCACAGGGACACTTTTTGCACCCCCAGACACTAAATCCAAAAAAGACATGCCTGCCTCCAGAGACGCCCAAAAAATGCCCAATAAATGGCAGCAATAAAAAATGCAAGGTGTAGAGAAGCCGCCACACTGCTATATTAATAATTATAAGAAAAATGCTTTTTTATCTGGTTCTGGACATGCTACAGAGCTGAAACTTCACAGGGACACTTTTTGGACCCCCCAGACACTAAATCCAAAAAAAGTCATGCCTGCCTCCAAAAATGCCCGATAAATGCCTGCAAGAAAAACGGCCAGGTGCAGAGAAGCCGTATTCCTGTTCTAATAAAAATTATAAGAAAATGCTATTTTTTTTCTGGTTCTGGACATGCTACAGAGCTGAAACTTCACAGGTACACTTTTTAGACCCCCAGACACTAAATCCAAAAAAAGTCATGCCTGCCTCTAAAAATGCCCGATAAATGCCTGCAAGAAAAAATGCAAGGTGTAGAGAAGCCGCCTCACTGCTGTATTAATAATTATAAGAAAACTGATATTTTTTGGGGGTTCTGGACATGCTACAGAGCTGAAACTTCACAGGTACACTTTTTAGATCCCCCAGACACTAAATCCAAAAAATTCATGCCTGCCTCCAAAAATACCAGATAAATGCCTGCAAGAAAAACGGCCAGGTGCAGAGAAGCCGTATTCCTGTTTTAATAAAAATTATAAGAAAAATGCTCATTTTTTTTCTGGTTCCGGACATGCTACAGAGCTGAAACTTCACAGGTACACTTTTTAGACCCCCCAGACACTAAATCCAAAAAAAGTCATGCCTGCCTCCAAAAATGCCCAATAAATGCCTGCAAGAAAAAATGCAAGGTGTAGAGAAGCCGTCACACTGCTGTATTAATAATTATATGAAAAATGATCTTTTTTTCTGGTTCTGGACATGCTACAGAGCTGAAACTTCACAGGTACACTTTTTAGACCCCCAGACACTAAATCCAAAAAAAGTCATGCCTGCCTCCAAAAATGCCTGATAAATGCCTGCAAGAAAAAACGGCCAGGTGGAGAGAAGACATATTCATGTTTTAATAAAAATTATAAGAAAAATGCTCTTTTTTTCTTGTTAAATACCATTTTTATGGAAAGTCGGATCACAAGTCGGATCACAAGTCGCTTCAATTAAGATACGGAGGCGACTCCCATTGAAGTATATGGGACAAGTCGGATCACAAGTCGCCTCAAAGTAGTACAGGACCCTTTTCTGAAGTCGGAGCGACTTCAGTAGTGCCAATTAAGACGGCACTGACTGATTAACATTGCTTTTGTTATGTCAAGCGACCTGGGGCGACTTGGGACGACACAAGTCGCTTCACAAGTCGCACTAGTGTGAATGGGCTCTTAAGGGACATGTCAAAAACAGTATCTGTCTTTATTTACCTTTTTTACATTTTTTTTTTTTTAATGAATACACCTTACCTATTCATTCACAATGGAAAGGGGGAGGTAATTCTATTATCCCAGATCCCTTAACTGCTTTTGCTATAGTACATCCTACAGATAGGCAACTTCAAGTGCAGGTTTAAGACAGCCTGGCCTCAAGCAGGCTAGTTAAATAAACTGTATATATTTTTTTATTTTTGCCCTTTAAGACTTATTAAATGACCAACCCTGTGCTATAGAAGGAATACAGGATGAATGTGTCACTAAACCCTGCCTAATTGAAGCTCACCAAAGTCACCTCTTGAAAAGGGGCCTAAATGGCGCAGGTGTCCTAGGTGATGATCCAATAGTAGGATGAAAAAATACCCAACTCCCTAGAGCAGTGATGTCGAACCTTGGCACCCCAGATGTTTTGGAACTATATTTTCCATGATGCTCAACTACCCTGCAGAGTGCATAAGCATCATGGGAAATGTAGTTCCAAAACATCTGGGGTGCCAAGGTTCGCCATCACTGCCCTAGAGTCTCTCCCCATGCCATAATCACATAAAAGGTGGTGGAGGATGGAGAGGTGAAAGATGAGGTAAAGCAGGAGCAGGAGCAAGAAGTTACATTAGCAATGCTCAACACCTATAGCTATGTTTAACACCTAATACCTCCATGTGGCAGCTACTCTGCTCCAATTCTATATTTAATTTTTGCTGCTGCCTGCCCTTTATAATGAAGCACCAGGAAAGGTATTGCATAGAGCATTTTATACACCCAAAAGGCTGTTTTCGTCTGGGGGTAGACCGGATGTGTTCTGCCCCAGATGTATGGCTGTTGGAGATATGATACATATGTTATGGAGGTGCTCAAGGCTGTATAGATACTGGAGGGAGGTGTGGATAAAATGAATTTAGTTTTTTGGACAAACTTACAGATGGATCCACTGCTGTGTATTTTAGGGTATGTGGAGCAGAGAGTGATATATGGGACAAAGCAAATTGCAATCATAGACTGTTTATATCAAGCTAAGAAAGCTATAACAGGAAAATGGATAAAACCTGATCCACCACATATCTGACTGGTTGAGAAATGTGAATAATGTAATAATTAGGGAAAAATGGCTTATATAAGAAAAGGAAGTGAAAAAAAATTGGAAAAATATGGAAAGAATGGTTAGAAACTCCTGGCTTGTCATCTGAGATAGAGGGTTATTTAACCTCTTGCCGACTGCCCACCATAGTATTACTGCGGCAGGGCGTCTCGGCTGCGCAAAATAACGTAGTACTACGGGATTTCATGCACAAGGTCTCAGCGGCGCGCGGCGCCAGCCTCCTGCTAAACTGAAACTTTGATCTCTCTGTGCCTGTCACAGAACCCTTCCCCTACACAGTCAGTAAGCATATTTAGGCACACATTAACCCCTTTGATCACCCCCAGTCTTAACCCCTTCCCTGCCATTTATATTTATCAGTCATTTATACAGTAACATAATATGCATAATACTTAGCACTGATTACTGTATATGTTACTGGTCCCCAAAAAGTGTCAAAAATGTCAGTTAGGGGTTCGATCTGTCCACCGCAATGTCAGTCCCGCTAAAAAACGCTGATCGCCACCATTACTAATAAAAACAAAAAAATAAATAAAAATTCCAAAAATCTATCCCATAGTTTGTAAACGCTATAACTTTTGCGAAAACCAATTAAAATACGCTTTTTGGAATTTTCTTCACTAAAAATATGTAGCAGAATACAAATTGGCCTAAACTGATAAACTTTGATTCTTAACATTTTTTTGGGGAATGTTTTATAGCAGAAAGTAAAAAATATGGCGTTTCTTTCAAAATTGTCGCTCTTTTTTTGTTTATAGCGCAAAATCTAAAAACCGCAGAGGTGATCAAATACCACCAAAAGAAAGCTCTGTTTGTGGGAAAAAAAGGACATGAATTGTATTTGGGTACAGCCTCGCACGACCGCAAAATTTTTCGTTAAATTAACGCAGTGCCGAATCACAAAAAATGGCTTGGTCATTAAGGGGGTAAAACCTTCCAGAGCTGAAGTGGTTAAATTGTTTTGGCTGAACTATGAGGGTTTTTTATGGGGGGGGGGGGAGGAGCGGGAGGGGATAAAAGATTATTATATTTGTATGAAATAGTTTTTGTATCTGAATTTGTATAGTTAGGGAAATAAAATAATTTAGATATGAAGTAAAAAAAAAAAAAATGGAAAGGTATTGCAGACATGCCTGACCTCTGATGTGTGCAGACCCACTACCATATCAATACAAAAATATACAAAAAAGCAAAATACGCAGAACAAAACATTTAAAATAACATAAGTACTTACCAAATATGTTGCAGAAATTTTCCTCCACTGAGTCTTGCTGCAGCCATCTTAACAGTGGGCAGCTGTAGCTGCTGCCTGTTCACTTCCTGGATTTACACAGAGACACAGACACACACACACATTATATATATATATATATATATATATATACACACACACACACACACACACACATATATATATATATATATATACATATATATATATATATACATATACATATACATATACATATATATATATATATATATATATATATATATATATATATATATATATACAGACAGACAAACACATACAGTGTATACAGACAAGCACACACACACAGCTGCTTGCCTGCACATTTCTCCTCTCTTGATGAATACTCTGCATATATCTAATGGATCTCTGCAGTCTCCTCCTATCTCCACCCTCATTGAGCCCCCTCACTTCAGCCCCCTCCAGCTCTGCAGCTCGCCTTGGCTCTCGTATGACTCATCCCTGCTCCCTTGCTGGAAAACTCTCATGAGAGTGAGAGAGAGCTGTGCATGATGTCATTAGACTAATTACCAGACAAAAGAAAGTGGGCTGTAAAGGGTATTTACTAGCACAAAAAAAGATATTTTACTAGCCAAAATTAAAATAACAAGGGCAAAAGATTTAATAGATGGAAAGATGAAAAAATTACGGAAGGTCTGCTTTATATAGGGTTGTAACCACCAGACTTGTGGTAATTATAGTGTACCTATTTATTTCCAGCTCTAGATGACAGCTAATGCCCTCTGTTCAGTGTGATTTTGTTCTGGCACTTCTACCTTTCCTTTAAGGATGTCCTGCTCTCCCCTCCTTGCCACCCAAGTGCAGTCTGATACATCATCTTCATACTGCTCAGTGGAGCTACGCTTAAAGTGGAGTTCCGGCCTATTTTGCAACTTTAGTGGAATGCACGCTATGCTGATCAACAATTGGGCATTTTCAATTTTTTGGGGGGTCCCTCACTTCCGCCTTTGCATTGCATCCTGGGAGCTGTTTGTCATCACTCCCAGGAGGCTGGAATCAGGAAGAACTCCCAGAACACTCCCTGGAATCAGGAAGAAGTACACAGCAGATTACACTGCGGCTTCAGATGCCCACATCCAAGATGGTCACGCCCAGACAGCATTTTTAAAAGTAAGATTTTGACTAAAATCCAATACTGTACACCTTGTAAGTATGAGAATAGTGGTTCTGTAAAGGGCGATGGATTAGTATTATAGGGGTATTTCTAGTTAAAGGTATTTGAGGCCGGAACTCCGCTTTAAAGAAAGCACCAACTAATGGCTTTGATGAATGGTGCTGCTGCATAGCTTCAGTCCTCTTCCTGAAGTGTGGCTTCCTTCATAGTCCATGACAGGCTCTAACTCCACCTTCTCTTGCTCCACTTTTTAAATGATTTTGTCACTGCCAGTTCTCCACCTGAGAACAAAGGTAGAGATATACATGGCTCTATATGCAACAAGGCAGAAATAGACAATTTTGTGTTCTCCAGGTTTATACGGTTTGAAAGGGTCTAGCAAGATATACTGCAGATATTAGGGGAAGTGGTCAAAGAGGATCGATAATTAGGTTCACTAGCTAGATAAGATAGTTAAAGATAGACAGAGAGATAGATACACAGATGGATATTATAGAGAGAGGGCAAGGAGACAACCAAAGAGGAGCTGCATATTGTTATTATCTCCCATTTGTTATAGTCTGCCTGTGACGGCTCCTGCAGCAAGCCAGAAATTAAGTACTCAGCCCTAGTTCACACTTGTCCAACAAAAAAGTTGCGCGACTGTCATTTTGACTTTTCCCTGCGACTTCAGTCCAACATCGATTCGACTTCCATGCGACTTTAATGAACTGGGTCTGATTTTGATCTGACTTTGAGATGAGTGCGACTTGTCCTTTGATCAATCAAAACAATACCCGTTGTGACATAAATTCCTTTTTCTGCTGCTTTAATCGCTCTTCGTATTTCCTAAGTGTTGGTGTGTGTTGGTCAACCGTTATATCCTCTCTGGCATATGCAATGTCAGCCTTCATCACATCAGGTGTGTCAGTGTTAATGGAAGCATAACAGGAGAAAGAGTAGTAGGAAGAGGAGGCGTTAATATTGACTCCATCCCATCATCGCAATACAGAACAAAGAGGACATTTCTGGGTCATCTATGAGGACAAGTTCTTCAATTATGCACGCAAGTCCAAAGCTAGGTGAGAGCATGTGTGATAATAAATTTTACCTGAAAAACAACAGCGTGGGGGTCCCCCCAATCCATACCCAACCCTTTCTGGTCTGGTACAGATTTTAAGGGGAACCCCACACCAAAATGTAAAAAAGAAAAAATGACATGGAGTCCCCCAAAATCCATATGAGACCCTTATCTGAGCATACAGCCTGACAGGCCAGGAAAGGCGGGGGGGGGGGGAACAAGCGAGTGCCCCCCCTCCTGAACCATACTAGGCCACATGCCATCAACATGGGAGGGTGCTTTGGGGCAGGGGGGCTCTGCCCCCCACTTAAAAGCTTCTTGTCCCCAAGTCTCTCTCGCACAACCCTGGGCAATGGTTATGGGGGTCTGCGGAATCTGGAAGCCCCCTTTACAAGAGGGCCCCACTGATTCTGACCCCCCACCATGAGAATAAGTATGGAGTAGATTTGTACCCCTACTCATTCAGCAAAAGAAGTTTTAAAAAGACATAAAACAGTTTTCACAATTCCTTTATTAAAAATAAAAAAACAATGTTCCACAATGTAGATCCATCGTCAATCATGCTGCCCGCTGCCAATGCCGGAGCCAAAAAAAGAAACAAAAAAAGCTCCGCCTGTGACAAAAGCTTCCTCTGTCTGCCTGCTCCACTGTGGGACAGTTCTTAACCACTACAACCTTCGCCCCAACTACAGTAGTTGATGTATCAATTATACAAGTACTGCTGATATCATTGACCTACTGTGTATTTGTTTGCCCATAGTGTCTATGTTATGGACAATTTTTTAACTGTATGGTTCTATTTATTAAACTTTTGATATTTTATCTATTATGGTGTTTACCTATACTATTTGTCTTGGACAGTACCTTTAAAGTCCATTTACCCCCCTCTTTCCTTCTTAAACAATGAAAAATGTTTTTTTTTTTTTTTTTAATTTGCGGCCTTTTTTTGTGTCTTTAGCAAAAAATAAAAAAACCCAGTGGTGATTAAATACCACCAAAAGAAAGCTCTATTTGTGTGCAAAAAATGATAAAGGTTTTCATTTGGGTACAGTGTTGCATGACCGCGCAATTGTCATTCAAAGTGTAAGAGCACTGAAAGCTGAAAATTGGCCTGGGCAGGAAGGGGGTATAAGTGCCCAGTAAGCAAGTGGTTAAATAAGTAAGGGGCAGGGCCACCCGGCGATGTCACCTGGTGGCACCGCCCCTTGTGATGTCACCGACCTAGCATGCACCATTTGATGACATCACAGGAGGCAGTACCACCAGGTGATGTCGCCGGGTGGCCCTGCCCCTTACCTTTTTAAGAACTGTTACAAGGCGGTGTAGGCAGATGGCAGTACCCTTTGTCGCATTGGGGGATATTCGTTTTTTATTTTTTAATAAAGGAATTGTCCAACTGTGTCTGTTTTTTTTTTTTATACTTTTTTGGTGAATGAGTACCCCACACTCATTCACATAGAGGGAAGGGGCAGAATTTCGGGCTTCCAGATTCTGATAAGCCTCCTGCCTGCAGACCCCCACTACCACTGCCCGGGGTTGTGGGAAAGAGACTCTTGTCCCCATCAACAAGGGGAAAAGGTGCTTTGGGGTGGGGCATCCCCCATATTGAGGGCATGTGGCCTGGTATGGTTTAGGAGGGGGGGGGCACTCGCTTGTCTCTGCCCCCCCTTTCCTGGCCTGCCAGGCTGCATGCTCAAATAAGGGTCTGGTGTGAACTTTGGAGGGGGACCCCACTCTGTATTTTTTTTTATTAATTTTGGTGCGGGGGTTCCCCTCAAAATCTAAAAGGGGAGCCCACACTGTTTTTTTTTCCATAAAATTTTCAATGCTAAAATTTCAACACACACTCAGATTGACAGATTTCAATCCAGGCCCTCTTCTTCTTGAACTTTATAGTTGGCATCTTTGGTATCATCCAGCACTGGACCTGCCCAGACCAAACTAATCAGCTCCTTGTTACCCAGCCTATTTTGACTACCCCTATTCCTTCTGGGTGCCATTTGTCACAAATGAGTACAGGTCTGGATAAAAATCAAAGGTCACAGTAGATCTCTTACTTCTCCTCAGCACAACACACAACAGGAGAGGCTACAGGAGCAGAGGGTCTTCTGGGTATTTGACCTCTGAGCACATAAGGCTTGTCACATGTTGGATAAGTTAAGATGGTGATCCAACTTGGATGCGACTTAGAAGCCTCTCCAGTCTATGGGCTGAAATTGCACCTAAGTCGGACCAAAGTAGTGCAGGAACCTCTTCAATAGTCTGAGCGATTTGTGTTGGACCAGTTACGACAGCTTTCATAAGGAAACATTGAATTTGAAATGCCGTGCGACTTGTGCTCTCAAAAATCAGAGTGCATGTCGCACCAGTGTAAACCGGGCCTCAAACTATTCCACTTAATCCAGTCATAACCAGTTTCAAGGATTCTGACAAGATTAGTAGAGGGGAAGGAATAGGGTGCATCAGTATTCTTACTATTTTCTGATTAAAAATGTACAATATTTTGGGGCTACTATTATTGCCAGTTAAGTCACCAGAATTTTTTTTTTTTTACTGATAGATGCAACTAGATGAATGTAGTTTGGGGCAGACATGGGAGTAATTCACACATGTGCAAGTCACAAGCAATTCTCAAGTCTTAACCTTCAAGTCTCAAGCAAGTCCTACGTTACTGTGGCGAAAAGCAAGCAAGTCAAGTCGAGTGCCTGGTAGAAGTCAAGCAAGTCAAGTCATGTATTTTGGTCAAGTCACAAATCAAGTCAAAATACTGATCTACCCCAATTTTCACCTTTAAATCAATTAAAAGTCAGGGGTCAGGAAAGGTTTTGTTTTATTTTCAACATTAACAAAACTGCTTAGTGCTTTTTTCTTGGCATATTAAAGACACTCTTTAAAACAGCTCAAAATCCTTCGTCCGGTCATGTTTCAACACCACAGTCACTAAAAACATGTTAAGTATTTCCATTGTTAAACAGCCAGTGTCCTAAAAATCAGAACACACTGAGGTGTTTTAAGTGACTGTGGTGTCAGAAACATAAAATGCACATTAATTTTGCTTTAACACATCTTGAGAAAATGCAAATATTTAATAACTTAAAAAAGTAAAGTCATTTCGAGTCATATGTCTCAAGTCAAAGTCAAGTCTCCAAGTCATGAATACCAAGTCAAAGTCAAGTCGAGTCTTTTATTAATTTTAGTCAAGCAAGTCTCAAGTCCTCAAACTGGTGACTTAAGTCTGACTTAAGTCAAGTCATGTGACTCAAGTCCCCCACCTCTGGTTAGGGGAACTGAAAGTAGTTTGGGTGCTTCTGTAGTTCATGATACCGCAGCCAAAAATATGCTACGCTATAACAGAGAATGTCCCATAAACCATGCTGATTTTGAAATAAAGTGTACAGCTTTAAGACATTTCTCAAACCTGAACTGTTATTTGATAATGTAAATATTTCCCATGCAACCCTTGAAGCTGCATGAACAGGGCCCTGTCCCCATTATAGACTTTTTTATACTGGCATAGGATCCCCATGGCAGTGTCCAGCTTTGCATGCCTTTTTTTACAGTAGTTAGCCTATAACCCCTCACGGGATTCACCCCTCATAGATTTCAATTGGATTTGCTGCTAAGTTTGGGTTTTGCAAATTTTAGACACCAGTTGGTGAACCCCCCACAAATTTAACCCAGGCCCTTTCCTGAATAGGACCTCAGAATGAGACGCATTGGGGTTGATATACTAAAACTGGAAAGTGCAAAATCTGGTGCAGCCCTGCATGGTAGCCAAGCAGCTTCTAACGTTAACTTGTTCAGTTAAGCTTTGACAAAAAAAAAAAAAAACCTGGAGGCTGATTGGTTTCTATGCAGAACTGCACCAGATTTTGCACTCCCCAGTTTTAGTAAATCAACCCCATAGTGACAGCCACTGAACACTATATTGATATCTGTTTAGCAAGAAAAGGGAGGTCTTCCAGAATCAACTAAGCATCTCTGGGAGGTTTTAGGACTGAAGAGTGCTGCAAACGATGCGTATGCTGCAATGATGCAAAACTGCAACTGCAAGAGGTGCTATTTTTTTTAAAGGAAGCTGAATGATATGAATTATTTGTGATACCAACTGGTATTTTTTTTAGTAGTTAATTTAGGTGAGTCCATAATATTCTGACAGAGTAGCAGTTATCTTGTTTAGTTCATGAATCCCTATGGTGGGGAACCCACTCCCACTAGGGGTGCAGGGGCTGACCAGGCCTTATTGTAGCAGCTGGGCAGTTGTTGGAGAAAGCCACAAGAGTGGATATGGAGGACCCATCATGCCTCTCGCTTAGCAATGAAAAGAGACCTGAGAGGGGTCAAAGCACAGGGTTTAACCCACTCGCTGAACGCTGCCAGTGTCGTTTTTGCAAAAAAAAAATGTTTCACACATGTTTAAAAAATAATTTCAGGCCTGAAGATAACTAAACCCCCCATAATATAATATATATTCTGAAGGCAGACACCTTAGAGAATAAAATAGTGGCAGTTTACATTTTATATGTTACATGATAGTAGCGCATTCGTTTATGAAATCCAAAATTTCAGTAAAAATACATTGAAGTTAATTTAACACAAAAACACAATACATTATCAGAATTTTTGGTAAAAGATGGATTGCGCAGAGTGAACAGATACCCAACATGTCAAGCCTTAAAACTGCGTGTCTCATTAAAGGGAAATACCCAATGCTTAGCGCTAAAGCATGAAACGGGTAAGTGTAAAACTTTTTGGCAATGTATCCTTTACAAACTCCTTTTAGCCCACATTAACATTTTTCCAATTTGACATGTGATTTGACTCGTCAAATCGCATGTTAAATTGGAGTCAATTGCCGGCAATGGCACCGTTTGAATCCGTGCAACGCCAACTTTGCTAGGCCGCACCGATTCCCAAAAGCAGTTTTTACACAACTTTTGGCAACTTGGGTGATTTCAATAGATATCTGTGCATGAATCTGCCCAGATGTCTGTGAAATCGCCTCCCAAATCCAGACTTAAAATGCCAGTTTGAAATTGTGTGGGTTCACAGAACTTGCACGATTTCAAACCTGCCTCAGTGTGAACCTGGGTTTAAAGCATGCATATGTGAGGAAGTGTGTCAATTTAACCATGTTCTCTATGACATCATCCTCTTTTCACTATGACCAGCAATTCCTGTGGCACATTTTGTGTGGTACACTTTTTAAGTTTAAAGAATACTGTCCCTACTATGAAATGTAGGTTGGTTGTGTTTGCCACCCAAGCCGAATATTCCTCATTTGTTAAGTAGAAGCAGCAGTAGGGCCCAACTGTAATGTGAACTTGTTGCTTTGCCCTGCATTAGCTAAACACAGGTGTACTTTAAGCTTTGGAATTCAACAGGTGAGTTGGAATATATTCAGTAGTTTAATATTACCAGAGCTTTTACTTCCTGCTGCATTAACATTACCATATTTACCATGTTTTGCTTACACCTTCATGTTTCACAAGAAAATGTTAAGAAAATATAGTGTAAAAAAACATGCCTTGTCTGGAGGTAAGCTACTGCTTCTCAAATGTCCCCATCTAGCTAACCGCGGGCTCTTTGGTTAAGCAGTTACATAAAGAGCCCCATGTAAGAAGAATTTACAAGATTTCACCTTGGAATTTTGAATTTGTTTTCAGAAATCCATCATACCAACAGGAAGAGAAGGATCCTTTTTAAGACTTTGGCTATCTTCCAACCAGTACAGAATAAAAGTGATACATAGTGAGAACAGTTCAAATATATTTTCAGTTAGTAATAAAAAGTTTTTTCTCATGATGAACTTCATTTTTATAAGATTTTTACAAAACCTGTGATGACATTTTCATTATTAGAAGTACTGCAGGCCTTATATCAAATCTTTTTCCTGCATTAGTAAAACAGCACAGATCACTTCACTGATCCTCACCTTTAAAGCTGAAGTTTAACTATAAAAATCCTTTAGTCGCGATGTAACGATGTCCCATGTTGTGCAGGCAGCTGGATCCTGGACAAAATATTCATTGCAGGGATGCCTGTCCTCTTCCTGTCTCTGAACTTCCAGTGCAGCAATGATCAATAACTTCAGGTTTTTAGGCAGAACAGCAGTATAGATAGTATGAATGCAATTTTTTTAACAGCATCCAATTCACATAACATGTGAATGTGGCCAGCTCTAAAGGAAGTCGGTTCACACATTTCCAGGGCGGCCGCAGTACGGTTTTGAAAATGGTCCTGTTAGGTTTTGGGTCCGGTCCAGGTGTGAATTCAGGCAAACAATTGCACCTGAACCGGTCAACAGAAATGCACCAGACTCTGGACTGAACCCAGCCTGATCCCCCGTTCACATCGGCTCAGTTTGACAGGTCAAATCGTATGTCAAGTCGCAGCCTATTGCCGGCAATAGGAGCATCCCAAACGGTTTGTGACACAGACTTTGCGGAGCTGCACCAATTTCCAAAGGTAGTTCCTGCACTACGTTTGGTGACCTTTGGGGCAATTTCAATAGACATCTGTTCATGAAGCTGAACAGTGGTCTTTCAAGCCGCCCCAAAGTTGGACTGAAATGTGGCTTTGAAATTGTGCAAGTTCCGATTTCAAAGCTGTGTTTATTGTGAACGAGGGCTTAAGAGAAGTTCTTTCATTGATAACATTTCCGGTAACACAATCTGTGCATGGGGGAGGGTCTAATCAGTCATAGAATTCTCTCTACCAACAGATGGTGTTACAAGCAGTGTAATCAATAAAATAACTTTTCCAATTTTAACCAATGAATGCTAATTTTGGCCTTGGCATCTAGGCTTCAGTGACCTGTGGTCAAAAATTGATTGAAAAAAAACAAAAAAAATAAGCAAAATAAATCTTGATACTTTGGGATGTGTTTGAGCATGTGTGAATTGATTGCCTACAATTAGTTTTATCCATAAAAACAGGTGCTGAAAGGCATTCATAAGACAAATAGTGGTAAGTCCTGAGTATCTCACTATAACATTTTTTCATTTTGTAAGCTTTTCTTAGATTTAAAGCTTAGGAGAAGGATGTGTTTAATAATGATCCTTTCTAAAAGAAACATTATAATAATGTGGCAATGATAATGAAAATGGTCACCCTAGAGTACCATTAGCAGCAATAATGAGAGTGAAATTAAATAGGTTTGATGGATGAGGCACCTTTAGAGTACAATCACCAAATCATCTGACTCACATTTAAGTTTAAGAGAAGCCCCAGGGGCTGGAATATGATTTCCAAACAGTGACATACTGGGGTTACAAATTTAAAATTCAAATGTAAGTCTTCTACTTCAGGCTGTGGCAAGATTTTTATTATGCCTTGCTTTTTTGGTTCCCACAATTTTAGTTTGAGAACATACTTCCATACATTTATAGAAACATCATGGACTTTTTAACTCAGTGTTATTGGTTATGCCTGTTCTCAATTTGTGCTTGTATGCCAAGGCCTAATGCTCAGAAAAGCAGATACTGACTATTAGAGATGTTTAAAGCCAGAGTAAACAAGGAGGAGTGGGAAGAGCCGCCATCTAAGTACAATTAGTCTAAAACCAACTGAAGACAGAGATAAATGAAAGGTGGTACTCATATTTAGTGAAATTGTAAAAACATGTATCCTGATGGAAACTATGCAGAGCTGGGCAGGGCCGCAGTTGGGTCTCTACAATCAGGCTGTAGGAGCCACTGGGAGAGGACATCCTTTTGGCTGGGAAAGTGCTGTGGATGACAGCAGGTCAGCTGCAAGATGGAGACAGCAAGAGATTGTGGAGATCAGCTGAGGGGATGTACTGAGAGGATAGAGGTCTGGTCGGCAGGCTGTGGTGACTCCGCTGATGGTGAATCTGAGAATGGCGACTAATAATCAGCCAGTGGTGGCTGGAGTTTGTAGCAATCAGCTAGCTGGGTGCAGCGCAGAGATGGTTGTCCTTTAAGCAGGGAATGGTGGAGCTGATGTCCAGGAGTAAACCAGGGCTAGAGCCTGAGCGGCATGGTGGCAATGTTCCAAGACTTGCAAGTTCCAAGAGGAGACTGTGGGTGGCATGGAGCCGTGGCTACGCATTTCGGGGGAAATAGGGACTGCCCCTTTTCAAAACGTTTTTTGGTTCTGAGGTGTTTCCTTACTTTTCCTAATAGTAGTTAGTTCCATTTTATTTTTTTTTTGCAAAGCAAAAAAAAAAAGAGAGCTTTATTTTGTTGTAGTTTTTCCATATGAGTGTTTGCATTTTTTTCTTTTTGACTTTTCCTTTTCTGTGTGGGCTTTCCTTTGTGTTTATTTTGTTAGGGTCTTTATTTAATTTTTTTTAACAGGGTCAGCAGCAGCATTGTGAATCTGTTGGGGTCAACATAGCAGCTGCCCTTTGTTTTTGAGAGGAGCACCATAGAATACTGAGATGCAATTTAGTTCACTAAAACATTGCAGTTTACAATGTACCCAAGCACCACTTATCCCAATGCAGCCCTTCCAATAGATGACGATTAAACTAGGGAATAAGCCCCGTATTATCAGTATCATGTCTGAAAGGGCTAGATGGAGAGCCAGAAGTTCCCCTGCAGCTATGAGGGTGTGAGCAGCCTTTTTATCCCCTGGTCAAAATCATGGTTGCAAATGTGATGCATCTTTTAACCACTTGCCGACCAGCCGCCGCATGTCATTACCTGTATGTCATTTTGTGTAATAGCCAGAGTGGGAGCCAACCATCGGGTCCGGCGGATGCAATGTCTGCTGGCAAACTGTGATCGCTCCCCATAGAGACAGAATGTAAACAAGGCAGACCGCCGTTCTGTCAGAAGTGAACACAGGGATCCTGTGTTTCTGCTATTTAGGAACACAAATCTCTATGTTCATCTAGTAAGTACATCCCCCACAACTAGAAAGTATCCCCTAGGGACACATGTAACCCTGTGATCGCCCCTGGTGTTAACTCCTTCCCTGCCAGTGTCATTAGTACAGTAACAGTGCATATTTTTTAGCACTGATTACTGTAGTAATGTCACTGGTCCCCCTCAAAAGTGTCAGTTAGGTGTCTGTTTTGTCCGCCGCAATGTCGCAGTCCCACTTAAAATCACTGATCGCCGTCATTACTAGTAAAATAAAATAAATAATAAAAATGACATATACACTTATTGGGATTTTTTTTTTACCAAAATATGTGTCAGAATACATATTGGCCTAAACTGATGAAAACATTTTTTTTTATTGGATGTATTTTATAGCAGACAGTAAAAAATATTGTTTTTTTTTTTTTTCAGAATTGCCGCTCTTTTTTTGTTTATAGAGCAAAAAATAAAAACCGCAGAGGTGATCAAATACCACCAAAAGAAAGCTCTATTTGTGGGAAAAAAAGGACATCAATATTTTTTGGGCACAGTGTCGCACGACTGCTCAATTGTCAGTTAAAATAACGCAGTGCCGTATTGCATAAAATTGCCTTCAGCTGGATATTTGCCCAAGTAACGCTAAGTCTTCCCAAGTAAAATGCTAGAGTGAAGGTAGAGAAAGGATGTGCTGTATTGTAGGAGAAAATTGTGTCTGCTTTACAGCAATCAGTGAAAGTGTGCTTTCAGGTTATGGTCAAGAAAGCAGTGACCCGGGATGCGGGGATCGGTGTGTAAGGAGTTGTGTTGGTACATGTGCTGTAGAAGAAAATGTCTGCCATGCAGTCGGTAACAGCAGGACAATTTCTAACAGCAATGAGGGAATTCAGTTGGCATGTGAACAAGATTGCAATTGCAATTGGAGCTCAAGTCAAGATAAAAGAGGAAGATGTATGTGTATCTGTGGCAAGGAACACAATCTGCATTGCAGTGCCATACATGCAGCTGAGCAGCATTATGGCAGCAGTGAAGGGGTTACTGCACCGCGTGGGAGAGAGCGAGCCAAAGAGATCTGCCTTGCAGGAGGAGCCACTGCAGGAGAGTCAGCTAGTCTGGTGATGTGGGCGGAGTCGCCATCCATGGGCCAACAATCTGAGTGGGGGCAGGAAGCTGAGACGTCACTTCCGCCGACGGGTGCAGTTGAGGAGCAGACGTGTGGGGAGGTGCAAGATGGCAGGTGCTGGAGTGAGCCGGAGCACAGGGGCTATCCCATGTGTTGGAGGAGAATCTGCAGAGTGGACTGAATCGCAGACTCTGACCCTGTTGGACACAGGGGTCTGATTGATGCCCAAGGGAAGTCTGGCTTTGTGCAGCAGAGGAGGCATGGGACACCTTGGACTGGTATGTGACAGATGCTTGAATGTGTCCGTGCGGTTGCAAGCGTGGGGCCAGTGTGGGCACTGCGGTGACATGTTGGTGAAGTTGGAGCAGAGTGAATGGCAGCTTAGCAGACTGTATGTGAACTGGGAAGTAGGAACCACATCTGAACTGCTGACACCTATAGTGGCCATTTCTTTTGGGAGAGGACGGGGTGTGCCGAGAGAACTGCTGGGGCCGGAACCATTGGTGCAAACCTGCACAACCCTCTGCCAAACCGGGGAGACCCACATCTCAGAGGTGCAATGAACACAAGTTTTAAGGGGTGAGCAGCGGTGGCAAGGTGCATTGGTGGCGGTCACAGCAATGAACAGTCCAGCTCTTGAAGAGGCAGAGGGGCGTCAATGGGCCCAGAAGTTGAAGTCCTCCAGCTCACTCAGTGAAGGGGAGGCAGGAGCCATTGATGTGGGTCACCCTATTTTGAGTATCGTTATGGATCCCTGGAAGAGGGAATCCATGACTGGGGTGGGGATCGAAAGTGGAAGCTGAGTGGGACTGGGGAACTGAAGGAAGAAAAAGTCCTGCTAGTTCCAGTTCACTTAACCTCCTTAGCGGTATTCCCAAGTGTGGCTGGGGGTGAAATTTGTGTGGCATTAGCGGTAACCCCAAGCCACACTCGGGGTACCACCAGGGAGCATCGCTGGATCCTGGTAGAGGGTACTTACCTTGTCCCCGGGATCCCGCGATGTGTCCCTGCAGCATACGGCGGCCGGATCTTCTGCCCGATGCTGTGAGCCTCGGCTTCCGTCTCCTGCGACATGACACTCGCAGGGGGGTGGAACCGGCGCCAAATTTGAAAAGTAAAACACACAAACACACTGATATATCGTAATCCTATTGGATTACATTACAAAATAAAATAAATTGACATTAGTTTACCCCCCAGTGCCCTTTCCTGCAGTTATACTGTACTTTATGTACTATGTACTTTATAGTACTTTATGTACTATATATATATATATATATATATATATATACACACACACACACACACACACACACACACATATATATATATATATATATATATATATATATATATATATATATATGTATGTATATATATATATATATATATATATATATATATATATATATATATATATATATATATGTGTGTGTGTGTGTATATATATATATACATACAGTATGTATATATATATATATATATATATATATATTGTGAGGGATTAGCTCGGTGGCGGGTGTGGATGACCCCTTGGGGGGTGCGTTTTCCCAGAGAGGTAGCCGACAAGTGCTTGCAAACAAACAGTGTGGTTTATTAAATGGTGTTTTCTTCACCAGGCTGAATGCAGCAAAACATCCAAAATAAAATAAAATAGAAAATAAATCCTTGCCTCTGTGGGCGGCTACCTTCTCACAACTGGAACCTGCCTAAGTGTCTGTCTCCAACCTACCGTCGGGCAGACTTCCTTGTCCTACAGCGGACACTCAATAGTCCTTTTATAATAGCTTCACAGGGCAACACAGTCCTTTGTTTCTTTCACATCAACAGTTCGTCTTCTCACCTTTGAGACGTATTCACCCTTGGTTACCGTCCCGGGCACACATCACTCCGGGGGGTCTTCTCCCAGGCCCACACATCCTGTCGGGAGGCACACGCTGACTGTCCTCCTGCTCCCAGCCCACATGGCTTCAGGACACAGCTTCTGGAGGCAGCAAACAATAGGAATTTCTCTGAACAAATTATAGAGCCTTAACTCCCTCATTCTGAACAGGTGAAGGCCTTTCAACTTCCTGCTGGCTAGCTCTGTAGCCAACACCCTAAATTAATTAATGGACTTTCTAAATCAGGTGGAAATGTATCTCCTTCCTGTGACTACATTCCCAGATTTAGCTGACTTCCTGTCACAATATATATATATATATATACTTTAACTTATTTATAGTTATTTATTATATTATAATTTATGATTTTGTGTTTCAAACTTTATCATACCCGAGATGTTATAAAGAAGAACGCACAGTAAAAGAAAAAATCATATGTAACTAGTTGGTTTGGGCTGCTGGTCCTTAAGAATTACTAGCAAAATAATGGTACCGCTTTCAGCACCTAAAATCGGAAACAATCATACCGTAAGGGAGGTTAATGAGGGGACAGAGGCAGCGGTTGTTGGGATGAAATGTGCAAGGAATCTGGGATTCTGTGAGGCCTATGCCACTAGGGTCCTAGACCTAACCCCACCTTGCACCTATGCCCGGGCTCAGGCACAGAACGACCCCTACTCCAAGCTGATCGCTAAAGTGGAGACCCCTTGCACCCCACCTGGGAGAGGAGACAGGCAGGAACTTCCCCGGTTCCCACATTTTCAATGTCTTGTCCAAAGGAAGGTGGCCATGGAGTACAGATGCGATTATCCATATGCACCCCAGGAGATAATGATAGAAATTGAGAGCAAGAGGGGGACATGGTGTGAAGAGGCTGTCTGGGGCTTCCTATATGTCCCCAAGCCACATCGGAACCAATCCAGGCCTCAGTTATGGGACACCTTCCTGTCCATTAAGGCAAACTGGAATCTGGGGCGGTCCATATATAGACCGAGTGCAGGTCAACCACCCAGATGGAAAAGGCCAAGCCTAGGCCATCAGTATCCTGAGTTCTGAAGGCAAGATCGTCTGCATACCTCATCCTGACCACTACAACTGAGGTTTGCCCAGTTCTTGATTCAGCTAAGAGATTCTTAATTACAAAGGGGCTAGTGAGCCCGAAGAATTCTGTTGTTGCTGCTGAGAGAGTTTGAATTAGAAAGGGGCTAGTGCGCCCAAAGAGTTCTTTGTTACAATGTTGCTGTTAGAATCCCTTTTCCCAGATCCCCTTTCCCTTCTATCCTTGCAAAAGAAGATGTGGATCATCGAAAATGCCATAGTTTCATCACCTGGGACAATAGAACTTCTGCCACAGAGGATTTCTCCTGTTAAAACCAGGGGCTGCTACATGGAGGGGTTAAACCCCTAGTTCACAGAGAAACCTTGCTACAGGACACTTTGTGAAGATCTTTTGGGCCATGGGCCATTACTGTTGCTAAAAGAAGTACTGAGGAAGGACACTTTGAGTAATGTTGGAAGGAACTTTGTGCGAGTTGCTGCCTTGTGAGAGAGGGATGCCAGAGCGAATGATCCCTTGAAGAGTTCTTACAGACACTCACAAGTTGGCAAGTTTTGCTCAGGCTCCAGCAATAATAGCCTGATTCCAAGAGAAGATGTGTTGCCTCTGTGTTACAGAGAGAAGGACACTGTGACCGCCAGTCAGGTGGACTTCGCACTTCTTCATCCTAACTTGTGGGTCTGACTAGGATAGGTAAGAATCAGTGCCCTGGCGATTGAGAGCGATTGTGCCTATTGCTAGTCATATGGTTCCCAGATGAAACAAATACCGTAATGTCTAGTTAGTTAGATTGGCAGGTTGTTCTGTTTGTCTATTACAGGAACATAACAGGACGACAAGTCAAGTATTCCCTTATGGGGCCGGATGCATCAGAAGTCTCTACGATAATGTTAGTGTTAGAAATTCTAAGAGTATAAGGAATAAGTCCTGCGAGCGACCCTGAGGCTCAAAATCGATCAGTTATTTGCAGCAGACACTCCACTTCTCATAATAGTGTGCTTAATTGAAATAAATATATAGTGTTGCGCAAATAAAACATTATTAAATTAATTAATTTGTGCTTAAATTATTAAAAACCCAAAATATTTATATGTGACATAATATTAAAGTGCCAATAGTGCTAATAAAGTGGTAAATATAATATAATACTCATAGAAAAGTGCAATAGTGTATCGCTCCGTCCGTCCTTTCCCCTCCCCTTGGGGAAGGGAAAGGACGGACGGAGTGATACACTATTGTCTAGGTGAGGCTGTCAGCTATTGGTGCACGCTGTGGAGACCGGCGGCGCTGTGCAGTCTCTCCCACTATACCACCACGATTTCCACCATTTACTTGATGCTATTGTCCAAGTGCATGTGTTGCACCTACAAATGTGAGTGAGATTTATCCACCTTTATTTAATAAAAGCTGATTGTTTAAAGATTTCATACACTATTGCAAGTCTTTTTGTTTGCATATATACTGCATTGATTGACGCTGCAACTCCTGTGAATGAGAGGAGCCCTGAAGGATATGGATGAATGATCTTTTTGGGATAACAATCTATGCGCTCTTTTTAAGGATTTGAGGTGAGCACCTATTCACAAGGGGGTGCACGGCTGGCTGTCCACTGTGACACTCTGGTCACTTCTCTCTGGGAGCACAGATCACTTTAGGATTACATTTTGGACTTTGTTTATTGGCTTTTTGCACTTTGCACACTGGACTTTTATATCTATGTATTTTCTCTTTTCTATGAGTATTATATTATATTATATTTACCACTTTATTAGCACTATTGGCACTTTAATATTATGTCACATATAAATATTTCGGGTTTTTAATAATTTAAGCACAAATTAATTAATTTAATCATTTTTTATTTGCCCAACACTATATATTTATTTCAGTGTTAGAAATTCTGCAGGTGAGAAGGTCGGTGTTCGAAATCCTTTTCATAGTAGAAATTGGAGACTTCTCAGCTGGTACAATACAAAAGTTTGTTTATTTTATTTAAGTAAAGTAAAATTTTATTTAAGTAAAGTAAAACATATCAGAAATGGACAGAAGGAGAAAGAGATATATGACAGATGTTACATGCCTTCAGAGTGTAGGATGTCCATTTCTCAGTTCTCTCTGAAGAACGTCTAACATAGTCTATTTCAAGTATATATGTACAAATGTTATTTGTAGCATAGTTCGTTAGGATGTTTAACCTCTTCCTGTCAGACAGATTTTTGTTTGGCGGGGGGGTGCATTAATATGATGCACTTGATGAAAATTTGTAAATTTTGTACAGCAGATGTCTATAAAATTTTTCACGTAATTTACTGCATTTACTAATCCTGTACATGTAGCCGCGTTTTTCAGCTTTTATTAGCTTTTATCGCAGCTGAAAAACGCTTCTCAAAAACCCACTAGTTCTGAGTTTTTTTTTCCAGCCAGAAAATGCCCCTGCCAAAAACTGCTGATTATAGCCTATGTGTGCATGGACACATAAGATAACATGCTGGAGAGTTTACTGGCTGTAGAAAAAAACGCCTGAAGCCAAAAACAGCAGCTGTATAAATGTCCAGTGTGCATGAGGCCTAAGGCTTATTACTGCTACAGAAAAATCAGTTGATTTGGCAAAAACAAATTTGTCGAGAGTGAGAATTAATCATATTAATCAAATTAGGTTGCTGCTGTTTTGTTTTATGAAAGCCAAGCAGTTATGTAAAAGTAAATGACTATAATTGCAATTTGTGTTATGCCAGAATATAGTGTCACTAATGCTGAATCCAAAAACTCATATTGATTTGAAATTACACATACAGCTTTAAGGCATCCCCCAAGCATGTTATAAAAAGGAGCTGCATATTTTTTATTATGCATTTTGAGCTCATCTAAAATTACCTCTCCCTGTTGAATGATCACTTTAAAATTTTTTTTTTTCTTTGGTTCATGTCTCCCAGGTCAGTGCCCGACCCAAGATGCCCTTTATGACTTTTACCTTAGATTATGGCCATTATGGGGTTTGGATTCTGGATTTGAACTTTAATAATGTCTAAGCTCTGTTCAAATATATGCGAATTGGATGCGTTTTTAACTGCATTCATTTTGCATGACATGTGAACCAAACCGGCTTTCTATGAAGCTGGTACAGATATATGCATTGCAGCAGCAGTGCAAATTCATGGCAATTTTAAAAAGAGTCCTGTGCGTTTTCTGAGCACTGCGGTACAGTTTAGATGCAAATTTAAGGCTTATTGCCTTTTATGGGAACACATCTGAATTGCAAATCTTGCAGTTTTGAACACTAATTGGATCAGGAAAAAATACAGTGCAATACATTGTATACCCCCCCCCCCCCCTCCATCCATACCAGGTCCTTTCAGGTCTGGTATGGATTTTATGGGGAACTCCCACGCCAAAATTGAAAAAAAATGGCATGTGGTTCCCTCCCAAAACCCATACCAGACCCTTTTCCAAGCATGCAGCCAGGGAAGGGAGGGATGACCAAGCCCCCAACCTCTCCTGAGCTGTACAGGTCCCATGCCCCCAACATGAGTGGTGCTTTGGGGCAGGCGGGCTCATCCCAAAGCACCTTGTCCCCATGTTGATGGGGACAAGGGCCTATTCCCTACAACCCTGGCCGGTGGATGTGGGAGTTTGGGGACAAGGGGCTTATCGGAATCTGGAAGCTCCCTTTAACAAGGGGGCCCCCAGACCCTGGTACCCCCATGTGAATGAGTTGGGGTACGTAGTACCCCAACTCATTCACCAAAAAAAGCGCCAAAAAGAAATAAAATCACAGACAGTTTTTGACAATTTATTTATTAAAAAAACTAAAATAATGTTCCCCAGTGTAGATCAAGCATCAATCATGATGAACGCCACCGCTGCTGACCCAAGAAAAAAAAAAAGCTCCCTCCATCTGCCCGCTCCACCATCTGATAATTCTCAAATAGCTAATGGGCAGAGCCACCCTGCGATGCCCCTTGTGACATCTTCGACTGCTGCATGCTGGATCGATGACATCATGGGTGGCCCCACGCATTATCTATTGAAGAACTGTCAGATGGCAGGAGTCAGCGACAGGTGTGGACCTTTTTTTGGGGGGGTTGGCAGCGTTCATCATGGTTGGTGCTGGATCTACACCAGAGGACATTTTTTTTTTTTTTAAATGAGTTTTCAAAAACTGTCTCTGTGTTTTTGTTTATTTTTGAGACTTTTTTTGGTGAATGACAATGTATCCCATACTCATTCACATGGAGGGTGGGATCTGGAGGCTTCCAGATTCCGATAAGCCCCCTGCTCACAGACCCCCACAACCACCAACCAGGGCAATCACTCATCCCTCCCCCTCTCTCCTGGCCTGACAGGCTTCATGCTTGGATAACGGTCTGGTATGGATTTTGGGGGGACCCCACGTAATTTTTTTTGTAAATTTTGGTGTGGGAGTTCCCTTCAAAATCCATACCAGACCCGAGTCGCAAGGGGGGTGTGGACCGCACCCGGGTGATACTCGCCAGAGGGGTAACACCCAAGCCGCAGTGCTGCTGTCATTCTCTCTGGTGGAAGCCATCTGCGGGTAGAGGAAGAAAAGCTGAGTAAAGAGTTTGGGACTACCAGAGTTAGGCTGGTGACTGTTTTTTTGGACGCAGAGCGGTCCAAACAACCAATCACTAGCTTGCAGCTTCTGCCCTCTGTCCAGACCTGCTCTTTGGACTGTCTATGTAAGGAAAGTCAGGAGGAGGAGTGATGAGTGGGTGATGTGGTGAGGGAGCTGAGGACAGTAATGGGGTACTGTGAAGGGGCTGAAGACAGTAAAAGGGGGCTGGGGAGCTGAGGACAGCAGTAGGGAGCTGGGGGGAGCTGAAGACAATAATGGGGTACTGTGGGGGGCGGGGGTGAGCTGGGAGCAGTAGTGAAGGACAAGGGGCTGAGGACTGTAAAAGGGCACTGCGGGGAGAGGGGGAGCTAAAGAGAGTAATGTGGAGCACTGTGAGGGGGAACCTTAGGACAGTAATAGGGGGGTTTGGGGGGGTGACCTGAGGACAGTAATGTGGCGCTGGGGGGGAACCTGAGGACAGTAATGGGGCACTGGGAGGGGGAGCTGAGGACAGTAATGGGGGGACTGAGGACAGTAATGGGGTCACTGAGGACATTAATGGGGTCACTGAGGACATTAATGGGGTCAGTGAGGACATTGATGGGGTTGCTGAGGACATTTACGGGGTTGCTGAGGACATTATAGGGGGGAACTGAGGACAGTACTAGGGGCATGAGGACAACAATAGGGGCCTAAGGACCACAGTAGGGGTCTGAGGACAACATCTGGGGCCTGAGGACAACAATAGGGGCCTGAGGACAGTAATTGGGTCGCTGAGAACATTAACTGGGGGGACTGACAACAGTAATTGGGTCGCTGAGGACATTATGGGGGGGCTGAGGACAGGAATTGGGTACTGAAGAGATTATTAGGGGGACTAAAGTCAGTGATAGGACAGGAGTTGGGTCACTGAGGACAATAATGGGGGGAGAGCCTCGTTGATGAGCTAACCTGCTCAGTGCCCTACTGTGGGGGGGGGTGACACCAACCCTATTGACGCCACTGACCTTTTTACATTCAGCTGTCAGAAGGGAACCCCTCTGACTGCTGATAAGTCATCTGTTGTTAAGGATTTAGTGGCCGGCTTCTCGGCCTGGTCCTTAACAACCAGCTGTTGTTAAAGACGCCGATAACCACCGGCACCAAAAATTCCCATTTGAACCATATCCAAATCGCAGCTATACCGTTTTGGAAATTCGCAATAAAAATGGAGGGGAAATTCACACTGGACATGTATGAATCTAGCCTTACAGAATCGGACCTGGCTTAGCTAATCAGTAGTGTGACAGGGCCCAAACACATTTCTGGCAGGGTACTGAAGAGTTGTAACTTCTGCCAATCGAATTTTTGCAGGATGTGCTTCTTGCCCCAGTGACAATTGTTCCCCCTAATTTTTTGCTTTGGTGTCATAGGTACAAGAAGTTAGGAAAAATATCTCTAATGGTGTCATAGACAATAAATTATGAAGCACAATTTTAACTCCCCACAATGGGCTGGAGTTAGGTTTTTAGGAAGGGTTATTGAGCTTGCAGACGGAATTCAAGAATAAATTAGACCTCCCATTAGTTTGTGCCTGCAGGCCCATTTCTGTACAGAGTAGCTGCTTCTAGTATACTGTGTCCCGCAGATGTTTAAAAATAATTAAATGTTTTCTATTCAGCTATGTTGTTGTTTATGTAACAATATAAAACATTACTGCACTACTATAATTAGGAATGTAAGAAAAATGCATTTAATTATATTCAGATGTATGTCACACCTGTCTTTCAATCTACTTCTTTTCATGCCATGTGCAGTTTACTAGCAACTAAACATTTACAAAGGCGTGTGATAGCTCATTATCACAATGAGAGTAAAAAAGTGGCTAACTGATCAGAAAGCTGATAGGGAACATGCATACCTCCCTGTTGTGAACGTTGCAACAACTCGCTTTTTTAACCCTTGAAACACAAACTTTAAACAAAAATCCTCTTTGTCACATTGAACTCACAGGTACCTTAAAGCTGAACTCTAGCCAGAACCTTCCTCAATTAATTTTTACCTGAACCCAACTTCCCGGCAGTAGATTAAAGGAAAAACAAAAGTAAATGGCCTAAATTCATACCTGAATCTGTGGTGACATGGCATGCCAGGTCCCAATTCTTCTTAATTCTGAACTGTAGTACTGGAGTTTTTCTTCCAGTGTCAACATCATTGCCTGGTGACATTGACACTTCCTATTGGCTGCCCATTGGCTTGATACTTATAGGATACTGAAGACTGTAGTAGCAGCATGATGACATCATGGTCAGGGGCAGTAACAAGGCAAATCATTGGCGCACTTGGCCTTTAGCTGTGGATCAGTAGTCTTCACTCTTGGATTAGGCCTGGCTTTGAATGACAAAAATATATTAAATTGCAGCTTAGAATTTCTTGTACAGTATGTGGTGATTGCATTTGTTTTTTTGCAAGACTTTTTCCCCCCCGGTGTTCCAGTCATTAAGTTGGTTTATTTTCAACTTACTTTAACAGATCAAGCTGTCCAGACAAAGTAGCAGTTAATGAGTTGATACAAACCATTTACCACTGACAGGGGTGCTTACAATAGTCAGATTTTATTAATGTATGTAAAACCTTTATCCCAAAGCAGTTCTTCTAGGGGGCAACACCACTATTACCACCAATGAGAAATCTTAGCTCCTGTGTGTTCTGGATGGATCCAGTTATGTGCCATTTTACGAATTTTCAATAGTCCATGCATACTGTTTGAGATTACTGAAATCTATTGAAGAGTTTTTCAGTATCTGTATTTGTGACTATTATTTGGACATATACTTATGAAGTCAAGGTTCCTGTGTAGTGTTGAGCGAACACGGACTGTATTATTCGTATTCGTACCGAATAATTGGATTTTTTTTACCCGAACACGGACACGGACACTTTACTGTATGTTCGGGTAAAAATCCGTGTTCGGTCGTTTTATTTCCGGGTTTTGCATGCTTTGGCGCTCTTTTCATGGCGGGCTTTCAACAGCCAATCAACAATCGTTTAACTGGTGTGCCTTAAGCCATCCCAGCCATGCCTGCAAATGTCTTAGTAGCTGTGATTGGCCGTCTGAAGCATGTGACCAAGTCTTTATAAGTTCGAGGCAGCCGCCGCAGCAGCGTCATTCTGCTGCTTAGCTAAGGGACAGAGCACACATCAATGTGCTGGCTGCTGATTAGGGAAAGATAGGCAGGAAAAAACCATTTGTGTCCGGATAGAATTGAGGGACAGGTCGGAGTGTTTAGGCAGGGCGAGTTGTAGGCATTTTAGGGATAGAGTCTGCTGAATTATAGGGTCAGTGTCTTCTACAAACTACAATCGATATTGCTGTGTGGGGGGTGGGGTGAATCTGCACTCAATCCTGATCTACGATCTCTTCTCAATCCTGTTAGGGACAGAGTCTGCTGAATTTTAGGGAAACTGTGTTCTACAAACTACAATCGATATTGCTGTGTGGTGTGGGATTGGAGATAGGCAGGTGTCAGTGATCCACATCCATTTTTCTGTGTGTGAGCTGCAGTGAACACAATCTTTTTGGGCTGCAGTGAACACAATCTTTTTGGGCTGCAGTGAACACAATCTTTTTGGGGTGCAGTGAACAAAATCTTTTTGGGGTGCAGTGAACACAATCCTTTTTGGTGTGCAGTGAACACAATCTTTGTGGGGTGCAGTGAACAAAATCCTTTGTGGGGTGCAGTGAACACAATCTTTGTGGGGTGCAGTGAACAAAATCCTTTTTGGGGTGCAGTGAACAACATCCTTTTTGGGGTGCAGTGAACACAATCTTTTTGGGGTGCAGTGAACAAAATCCTTTGTGGGGTGCAGTGAACACAATCTTTTTGGGGTGCAGTGAACACAATCTTTTTGGGGTGGAGTGAACAACATCCTTTTTGGGGTGCAGTGAACAAAATCCTTTTTGGGGTGCAGTGAACAAAATAATTTTTGGGGTGCAGTGAACACAATCTTTTTGGGGTGCAGTGAACACAATCTTTGTGGGGTGCAGTGAACACAATCTTTTTGGGGTGGAGTGAACAACATCCTTTTTGGGGTGCAGTGAACAACATCCTTTTTGGGGTGCAGTGAACACAATCTTTTTGGGGTGCAGTGAACACAATCTTTGTGGGGTACAGTGAACAGAATCTTTGTGGGGTGCAGTGAACACAATCTTTGGGGGGTACAGTGAACACAATCTTTTTGGGGTGCAGTGAACACAATCTTTGTGGGGTGCAGTGAACACAATCTTTTTGGGGTGGAGTGAACAAAATCATTTTTGGGGTGCAGTGAACAACATCCTTTTTGGGGTGCAGTGATCAAAATCCTTTTTGGGGTGCAGTGAACACAATCTTTTTGGGGTGCAGTGAACAAAATCCTTTGTGGGGTGCAGTGAACAGAATCTTTGTGGGGTGCAGTGAACACAATCTTTGGGGGGGTACAGTGAACACAATCTTTTTGGGGTGCAGTGAACACAATCTTTGTGGGGTACAGTGAACAGAATCTTTGTGGGGTGCAGTGAACACAATCTTTGGGGGGTACAGTGAACACAATCTTTTTGGGGTGCAGTGAACACAATCTTTGGGGGGTACAGTGAACACAATCTTTTTGGGGTGCAGTGAACACAATCTTTGTGGGGTGCAGTGAACACAATCTTTGGGGGGGTACAGTGAACACAATCTTTTTGGGGTGCAGTGAACAACATCCTTTTAGGGTGCAGTGAACACAATCTTTGTGGGGTGCAGTGAACAACATCCTTTTAGGGTGCAGTGAACACAATCTTTGTGGGGTACAGTGAACAGAATCTTTGTGGGGTGCAGTGAACACAATCTTTGGGGGGTACAGTGAACACAATCTTTGTGAGGTGCAGTGAACACAATCTTTGTGGGGTGCAGTGAACACAATCATTGTGGGGTGCAGTGAACTCAATCTTTGTGGGGTACAGTGAACACAATCTCATACTTCTGAAGATTTATAGGGTCAGTGTCTTCTACAAACTACAATCGATATTGCTGTGTGGGGGGTGGGGTGAATCTGCACTCAATCCTGATCTACGATCTCTTCTCAATCCTGTTAGGGACAGAGTCTGCTGAATTTTAGGGAAACTGTGTTCTACAAACTACAATCGATATTGCTGTGTGGTGTGGGATTGGAGATAGGCAGGTGTCAGTGATCCACATCCATTTTTCTGTGTGTGAGCTGCAGTGAACACAATCTTTTTGGGCTGCAGTGAACACAATCTTTTTGGGCTGCAGTGAACACAATCTTTTTGGGCTGCAGTGAACACAATCTTTTTGGGGTGCAGTGAACAAAATCTTTTTGGGGTGCAGTGAACACAATCCTTTTTGGGGTGCAGTGAACACAATCTTTTTGGGGTGCAGTGAACAAAATCCTTTGTGGGGTGCAGTGAACAGAATCTTTGTGGGGTGCAGTGAACACAATCTTTGGGGGGGTACAGTGAACACAATCTTTTTGGGGTGCAGTGAACACAATCTTTGTGGGGTACAGTGAACAGAATCTTTTTGGGGTGCAGTGAACACAATCTTTGGGGGGTACAGTGAACACAATCTTTTTGGGGTGCAGTGAACACAATCTTTGTGGGGTGCAGTGAACACAATCTTTGGGGGGGTACAGTGAACACAATCTTTTTGGGGTGCAGTGAACAACATCCTTTTAGGGTGCAGTGAACACAATCTTTGTGGGGTGCAGTGAACAACATCCTTTTAGGGTGCAGTGAACACAATCTTTGTGGGGTACAGTGAACAGAATCTTTGTGGGGTGCAGTGAACACAATCTTTGGGGGGTACAGTGAACACAATCTTTGTGAGGTGCAGTGAACACAATCTTTGTGGGGTGCAGTGAACACAATCATTGTGGGGTGCAGTGAACTCAATCTTTGTGGGGTACAGTGAACACAATCTCATACTTCTGAAGATTTGAGGGTGCTGCCTGTTCCATACTCCCCCTACTCCTCATCTAGCCTTTTAGGGGTACAAACAATAGTAATTGGGGCCTAGTGTGGTTGTGTACGTGTGATATACATACACTTTTTTTGGATCATATTTTCTATTCCGCTATTTAATCAAAAACCTTTGGGGATCAGTTAAATTGGGGGATAGTCTGTGTTGGTACGTGTGAGAGAGATCCACCTTTCCAAGTTGTTGGGGTTCATCTCATACTTCTGAAGGTTTGAGGGTGCTGCCTGTTCCATACCCCCCCTACTCCTCATCTAGCCTTTTAGGGGTACAAACAATAGTAATTGGGGCCTAGTGTGGTTGTGTACGTGTGATATACATACACTTTTTTTGGATCATATTTTCTATTCCGCTATTTAATCAAAAACCTTTGGGGATCAGTTAAATTGGGGGATAGTCTGTGTTGGTACGTGTGAGAGAGATCCACCTTTCCAAGTTGTTGGGGTTCATCTCATACTTCTGAAGGTTTGAGGGTGCTGCCTGTTCCATACCCCCCCTACTCCTCATCTAGCCTTTTAGGGGTACAAACAATAGTAATTGGGGCCTAGTGTGGTTGTGTACGTGTGATATACATACACTTTTTTTGGATCATATTTTCTATTCCGCTATTTAATCAAAAACCTTTGGGGATCAGTTAAATTGGGGGATAGTCTGTGTTGGTACGTGTGAGAGAGATCCACCTTTCCAAGTTTTTGGGGTTCATCTCATACTTCTGAAGATTTGAGGGTGCTGCCTGTTCCATACCCCCCCTACTCCTCATCTAGCCTTTTAGGGGTACAAACAATAGTAATTGGGGCCTAGTGTGGTTGTGTACGTGTGATATACATACACTTTTTTTGGATCATATTTTCTATTCCGCTATTTAATCAAAAACCTTTGGGGATCAGTTAAATTGGGGGATAGTCTGTGTTGGTACGTGTGAGAGAGATCCACCTTTCCAAGTTGTTGGGGTTCATCTCATACTTCTGAAGGTTTGAGGGTGCTGCCTGTTCCATACCCCCCCTACTCCTCATCTAGCCTTTTAGGGGTACAAACAATAGTAATTGGGGCCTAGTGTGGTTGTGTACGTGTGATATACATACACTTTTTTTGGATCATATTTTCTATTCCGCTATATAATCAAAAACCTTTGGGGATCAGTTAAATTGGGGGATAGTCTGTGTTGGTACGTGTGAGAGAGATCCACCTTTCCAAGTTGTTGGGGTTCATCTCATACTTCTGAAGGTTTGAGGGTGCTGCCTGTTCCATACTCCCCCTACTCCTCATCTAGCCTTTTAGGGGTACAAACAATAGTAATTGGGGCCTAGTGTGGTTGTGTACGTGTGATATACATACACTTTTTTTGGATCATATTTTCTATTCCGCTATTTAATCAAAAACCTTTGGGGATCAGTTAAATTGGGGGATAGTCTGTGTTGGTACGTGTGAGAGAGATCCACCTTTCCAAGTTGTTGGGGTTCATCTCATACTTCTGAAGGTTTGAGGGTGCTGCCTGTTCCATACTCCCCCTACTCCTAGCCTTTTAGGGGTACAAACAATAGTAATTGGGGCCCAGTGTGGTTGTGTACGTGTGATATACATACACTTTTTTTGGATCATATTTTCTATTCCGCTATTTAATCAAAAACCTTTGGGGATCAGTTAAATTGGGGGATAGTCTGTGTTGGTACGTGTGAGAGAGATCCACCTTTCCAAGTTGTTGGGGTTCATCTCATACTTCTGAAGGTTTGAGGGTGCTGCCTGTTCCATACCCCCCCTACTCCTCATGTAGCCTTTTAGGGGTACAAACAATAGTAATTGGGGCCTAGTGTGGTTGTGTACGTGTGATATACATACACTTTTTTTGGATCATATTTTCTATTCCGCTATTTAATCAAAAACCTTTGGGGATCAGTTAAATTGGGGGATAGTCTGTGTTGGTACGTGTGAGAGAGATCCACCTTTCCAAGTTGTTGGGGTTCATCTCATACTTCTGAAGGTTTGAGGGTGCTGCCTGTTCCATACTCCCCCTACTCCTCATCTAGCCTTTTAGGGGTACAAACAATAGTAATTGGGGCCTAGTGTGGTTGTGTACGTGTGATATACATACACTTTTTTTGGATCATATTTTCTATTCCGCTATTTAATCAAAAACCTTTGGGGATCAGTTAAATTGGGGGATAGTCTGTGTTGGTACGTGTGAGAGAGATCCACCTTTCCAAGTTGTTGGGGTTCATCTCATACTTCTGAAGGTTTGAGGGTGCTGCCTGTTCCATACTCCCCCTACTCCTAGCCTTTTAGGGGTACAAACAATAGTAATTGGGGCCCAGTGTGGTTGTGTACGTGTGATATACATACACTTTTTTTGGATCATATTTTCTATTCCGCTATTTAATCAAAAACCTTTGGGGATCAGTTAAATTGGGGGATAGTCTGTGTTGGTACGTGTGAGAGAGATCCACCTTTCCAAGTTGTTGGGGTTCATCTCATACTTCTGAAGGTTTGAGGGTGCTGCCTGTTCCATACCCCCCCTACTCCTCATCTAGCCTTTTAGGGGTACAAACAATAGTAATTGGGGCCTAGTGTGGTTGTGTACGTGTGATATACATACACTTTTTTTGGATCATATTTTCTATTCCGCTATTTAATCAAAAACCTTTGGGGATCAGTTAAATTGGGGGATAGTCTGTGTTGGTACGTGTGAGAGAGATCCACCTTTCCAAGTTGTTGGGGTTCATCTCATACTTCTGAAGGTTTGAGGGTGCTGCCTGTTCCATACTCCCCCTACTCCTCATCTAGCCTTTTAGGGGTACAAACAATAGTAATTGGGGCCCAGTGTGGTTGTGTACGTGTGATATACATACACTTTTTTTGGATCATATTTTCTATTCCGCTATTTAATCAAAAACCTTTGGGGATCAGTTAAATTGGGGGATAGTCTGTGTTGGTACGTGTGAGAGATCCACCTTTCCAAGTTGTTGGGGTTCATCTCATACTTCTGAAGGTTTGAGGGTGCTGCCTGTTCCATACTCCCCCTACTCCTAGCCTTTTAGGGGTACAAACAATAGTAATTGGGGCCTAGTGTGGTTGTGTACGTGTGATATACATACACTTTTTTTGGATCATATTTTCTATTCCGCTATTTAATCAAAAACCTTTGGGGATCAGTTAAATTGGGGGATAGTCTGTGTTGGTACGTGTGAGAGAGATCCACCTTTCCAAGTTGTTGGGGTTCATCTCATACTTCTGAAGGTTTGAGGGTGCTGCCTGTTCCATACCCCCCCTACTCCTCATCTAGCCTTTTAGGGGTACAAACAATAGTAATTGGGGCCTAGTGTGGTTGTGTACGTGTGATATACATACACTTTTTTTGGATCATATTTTCTATTCCGCTATTTAATCAAAAACCTTTGGGGATCAGTTAAATTGGGGGATAGTCTGTGTTGGTACGTGTGAGAGAGATCCACCTTTCCAAGTTGTTGGGGTTCATCTCATACTTCTGAAGGTTTGAGGGTGCTGCCTGTTCCATACTCCCCCTACTCCTCATCTAGCCTTTTAGGGGTACAAACAATAGTAATTGGGGCCCAGTGTGGTTGTGTACGTGTGATATACATACACTTTTTTTGGATCATATTTTCTATTCCGCTATTTAATCAAAAACCTTTGGGGATCAGTTAAATTGGGGGATAGTCTGTGTTGGTACGTGTGAGAGAGATCCACCTTTCCAAGTTGTTGGGGTTCATCTCATACTTCTGAAGGTTTGAGGGTGCTGCCTGTTCCATACTCCCCCTACTCCTAGCCTTTTAGGGGTACAAACAATAGTAATTGGGGCCTAGTGTGGTTGTGTACGTGTGATATACATACACTTTTTTTGGATCATATTTTCTATTCCGCTATTTAATCAAAAACCTTTGGGGATCAGTTAAATTGGGGGATAGTCTGTGTTGGTACGTGTGAGAGAGATCCACCTTTCCAAGTTGTTGGGGTTCATCTCATACTTCTGAAGGTTTGAGGGTGCTGCCTGTTCCATACCCCCCCTACTCCTCATCTAGCCTTTTAGGGGTACAAACAATAGTAATTGGGGCCTAGTGTGGTTGTGTACGTGTGATATACATACACTTTTTTTGGATCATATTTTCTATTCCGCTATTTAATCAAAAACCTTTGGGGATCAGTTAAATTGGGGGATAGTCTGTGTTGGTACGTGTGAGAGAGATCCACCTTTCCAAGTTGTTGGGGTTCATCTCATACTTCTGAAGGTTTGAGGGTGCTGCCTGTTCCATACTCCCCCTACTCCTCATCTAGCCTTTTAGGGGTACAAACAATAGTAATTGGGGCCCAGTGTGGTTGTGTACGTGTGATATACATACACTTTTTTTGGATCATATTTTCTATTCCGCTATTTAATCAAAAACCTTTGGGGATCAGTTAAATTGGGGGATAGTCTGTGTTGGTACGTGTGAGAGAGATCCACCTTTCCAAGTTGTTGGGGTTCATCTCATACTTCTGAAGGTTTGAGGGTGCTGCCTGTTCCATACTCCCCCTACTCCTCATCTAGCCTTTTAGGGGTACAAACAATAGTAATTGGGGCCCAGTGTGGTTGTGTACGTGTGATATACATACACTTTTTTTGGATCATATTTTCTATTCCGCTATTTAATCAAAAACCTTTGGGGATCAGTTAAATTGGGGGATAGTCTGTGTTGGTACGTGTGAGAGAGATCCACCTTTCCAAGTTGTTGGGGTTCATCTCATACTTCTGAAGGTTTGAGGGTGCTGCCTGTTCCATACCCCCCCTACTCCTCATCTAGCCTTTTAGGGGTACAAACAATAGTAATTGGGGCCTAGTGTGGTTGTGTACGTGTGATATACATACACTTTTTTTGGATCATATTTTCTATTCCGCTATTTAATCAAAAACCTTTGGGGATCAGTTAAATTGGGGGATAGTCTGTGTTGGTACGTGTGAGAGAGATCCACCTTTCCAAGTTGTTGGGGTTCATCTCATACTTCTGAAGGTGTGAGGGTGCTGCCTGTTCCATACTCCCCCTACTCCTAGCCTTTTAGGGGTACAAACAATAGTAATTGGGGCCTAGTGTGGTTGTGTACGTGTGATATACATACACTTTTTTTGGATCATATTTTCTATTCCGCTATTTAATCAAAAACCTTTGGGGATCAGTTAAATTGGGGGATAGTCTGTGTTGGTACGTGTGAGAGAGATCCACCTTTCCAAGTTGTTGGGGTTCATCTCATACTTCTGAAGGTTTGAGGGTGCTGCCTGTTCCATACCCCCCCTACTCCTCATCTAGCCTTTTAGGGGTACAAACAATAGTAATTGGGGCCTAGTGTGGTTGTGTACGTGTGATATACATACACTTTTTTTGGATCATATTTTCTATTCCGCTATTTAATCAAAAACCTTTGGGGATCAGTTAAATTGGGGGATAGTCTGTGTTGGTACGTGTGAGAGAGATCCACCTTTCCAAGTTGTTGGGGTTCATCTCATACTTCTGAAGGTGTGAGGGTGCTGCCTGTTCCATACTCCCCCTACTCCTAGCCTTTTAGGGGTACAAACAATAGTAATTGGGGCCTAGTGTGGTTGTGTACGTGTGATATACATACACTTTTTTTGGATCATATTTTCTATTCCGCTATTTAATCAAAAACCTTTGGGGATCAGTTAAATTGGGGGATAGTCTGTGTTGGTACGTGTGAGAGAGATCCACCTTTCCAAGTTGTTGGGGTTCATCTCATACTTCTGAAGGTTTGAGGGTGCTGCCTGTTCCATACTCCCCCTACTCCTCATCTAGCCTTTTAGGGGTACAAACAATAGTAATTGGGGCCTAGTGTGGTTGTGTACGTGTGATATACATACACTTTTTTTGGATCATATTTTCTATTCCGCTATTTAATCAAAAACCTTTGGGGATCAGTTAAATTGGGGGATAGTCTGTGTTGGTACGTGTGAGAGAGATCCACCTTTCCAAGTTGTTGGGGTTCATCTCATACTTTTGAAGGTTTGAGGGTGCTGCCTGTTCCATACCCCCCCTACTCCTCATCTAGCCTTTTAGGGGTACAAACAATAGTAATTGGGGCCTAGTGTGGTTGTGTACGTGTGATATACATACACTTTTTTTGGATCATATTTTCTATTCCGCTATTTAATCAAAAACCTTTGGGGATCAGTTAAATTGGGGGATAGTCTGTGTTGGTACGTGTGAGAGAGATCCACCTTTCCAAGTTTTTGGGGTTCATCTCATACTTCTGAAGATTTGAGGGTGCTGCCTGTTCCATACTCCTCCTCCTACTGCTCAACCATCCTTTTAGGGGTACAAACAATAGTAGTTGGGGCCTAGTGTGGTGGTGTACGTGCGAGATACATACACTTTCTTTTTGATCATATTTTCTATTCCGCTATTCAATTAAAACCTTTGGGGATCAATTCAATTGCGAGATAGTCTGTGTCGGTACGTGTGAGATCCACCTTTCCAAGTTGTTGGGGTTCATCTCATACTTCTGAAGATTTGAGGGTGCTGCCTGTTCCATACTCCTGCTCCTACTGCTCAACCATCCTTTTAGGGGTACAAACAATAGTAATTGGGGCCTAGTGTGGTTGTGTACGTGCGAGATACATACACTTTTTTTGATCATATTTCCTATTCCGCTATTCAATAAAAACCTTTGAGGATCAATTGAATTGCGGGATAGTCTGTGTCGGTACGTGTGAGATCCACCTTTCCAAGTTTTTGGGGTTCATCTCATACTTCTGAAGATTTGAGGGTGCTGCCTGTTCCATACTCCTCCTCCTACTCCTCATCCATCCTTTTAGGGGTACAAACAATAGTAATTGGGGCCTAGTGTGGTTGTGTACGTGCGAGATACATACACTTTTTTTGATCATATTTCCTATTCCGCTATTCAATAAAAACCTTTGAGGATCAATTGAATTGCGGGATAGTCTGTGTCGGTACGTGTGAGATCCACCTTTCCAAGTTTTTGGGGTTCATCTCATACTTCTGAAGATTTGAGGGTGCTGTCTGTTCCATACTCCTCCTACTCCTCATCCATCCTTTTAGGGGTAGAAACAATAGTAATTGGGGCCTAGTGTGGTTTTGTACGTGCGAGATACATACACTTTTTTGGATCATATTTCCTATTCCGCTATTCAATAAAAACCTTTCTAGGGCAAGATCTTAAATTACAGAAATATGAGGAGACCGTCAAATAAGGGCCGTGGCCTGGGTCGTGGTGCTGCTGGTAGAGCTCCTGTTGCAAGGAGAGGACGTGGTCGATCTGTGCCAGCTACACGCACAAGTGAAACACCTTCCTCAAGTGTGAGTAGGCGACAGAACCTGCATCAGTATTTGGTAGGGCATCAAACGCCCCTAGAAGTGATGAGGCCAGAACAAGTTGAGGCGATAGTAGATTGGTTTGCTGCTGACAGTGCCTCCAGTTCCTTCACATTGTCTCCCACCCAGTCTACTGCAGAAAGGTCAGAGTTGGCACCTGCAGCCAATGTCCAACCGTCTTTCACCTCACCCCCTTGCAAATCAGGCCAGCAGTCTGAGCCCCAAGCCATACAGCAGTCTCTTATTCTTTTTGAGGACTCTGTCAGCAGGGTTTCCCAGGGCCATCCACCTAGCCCTGCCCCAGAAGTGGAAGAGATTGAGTGCAGCGATGCCCAACCACTTATTTCTCAAGATGAGTACATGCAAGGATCATCGCAGCACGTCTCCGATGATGACGAAACGCAGGTGCCAACTGCTGCGGCGTTCAGCATTGTGGAGACCGACAAGGAGGGCAGGGGTGAAGACTGGGTGGAAGATGATGTGGAGGACGATGAGGTCCTCGACCCCACATGGAATGAACGTCATGCAGGTGACCTGAGTAGTTTGGAGGAAGAGGCGGTGGTCGCACAGAGCCACCAGCACAGCAGAAGAGGGAGCAGGGTGCAGAAGCGGAGCGGCCGTGCCCTAGACACTACGCCCGCTACTGCCCAACGCAGCAAGGGAACGAGCGCACCAAAGTCAGCTCAAAGGAGTTCTCTAGCGTGGAAGTTCTTTAGAAAATGTGCTGATGACAGGACACGAGTGGTTTGCACCCTGTGCAATCAGAGCTTGAAGCGAGGCATAAACCTTCTCAACCTGAGCACAACCTGCATGATCAGGCATCTAAGTGCAAAGCATGAGCTGCAGTGGAGTACACACCTTCAAAACCAAGAAACGTCTCTGGCTCATCCTGCTTCCTCTTCTGCTGCAGTCTCGGCCGCTCCAGCCACATCTGTAGTGATACCGGCACCTGCCACCCCGCAAACAGACGATCTGTCAGCAACACCACCACCTGGGTCACCAACAACCATCTCCACAATGTCCCGTGGAAGCGTTCAGCTTTCCATCTCCCAAACACTTGAGAGGAAGAGGAAGTACCCCCCTACCCACCCGCGATCCCTGGCCCTGAATGCCAGCATTTCAAAATTATTGGCCTTTGAAATGCTGTCATTCCGTCTGGTGGAGACGCACAGTTTTAAAAACCTTATGTCGGTGGCTGTCCCACAGTACGTCGTGCCCAGCCGCCACTACTTTTCCAGGCAAGCCATCCCTTCCCTGCACAACCAAGTGGGGGAAAATATCAGGTGTGCACTGCGCAACGCCATCTGTGCCAAGGTCCACCTAACTACGGATACGTGGACCAGTAAGCACGGTCAGGGGCGTTATATCTCCCTAACGGCACACTGGGTAAATGCAGTGGCGGATGGGCCTGAGGCGGATAGCAATTTGGCGCATGTCCTTCCACCACCGAGGATTGCAGGGCGCTTCAGTTTGCCTCCTGTTCCTAACTCCTCCTACTCCGCTTCCTCATCCTCTACCGCCTCCTCATCCGGACAGCGTAACACCTTCACCACCAACTTCAGCACGGCCAGGGGTAAACGACAGCAGGCAGTTTTACAACTTGCCTGTTTGGGGGACAAACCACACACCGCGCAGGAGTTGTGGAGGAGCATGGAACAGCAGACAAATGAGTGGTTGCTGCCAGCGAGCCTCAAGCCCGGCCTGGTGGTGTGCGATAACGGGCGAAATCTCATAGCAGCTCTGGGCCTAGCCGGTTTGACGCACATCCCTTGCCTGGCGCATGTGCTGAATTTGGTGGTGCAGAGGTTCCTTAAAAACTACCCCGATATGTCAGAGCTGCTGCAGAAAGTGCGGGCCGTTTGTGCGCACTTTCGGCGTTCTCACCCTGCTGCTGCTCGCCTGGCAGCGCTGCAGCGTAACTTCGGCCTTCCCGCTCACCGCCTCATATGTGACGTGCCCACAAGGTGGAACTCCACCTTGCACATGCTGGAAAGACTGTGCGAGCAGCAGCAGGCCATAGTGGAGTTTCAGCTGCAGCACGCACGCGTGAGTCGCTCTGCGGAACAGCACCACTTCACCACCAATAACTGGGCCTCCATGCGAGACCTGTGTGCCTTGTTGCGCTGTTTTGAGTACTCCACCAACATGGCCAGTGGCAATGACGCCGTTCTCAGCTTAACTATCCCACTTCTATGCCTCCTTGAAAAAACAATTCGGGCGATGATGGAAGAGGATGTGGCACAGGATGAGGAGGAGGAGGAGGATGAAGAGGTAACATTTCCAAGGCTTTCAGGGCAGTCATTCGCAAGGGGCTCCGAGGGTGGGTTCCTGCACACGCAAACGCCAGGGACGCAATTGTCCAGCAGGGGCACAGTTCTGGAGGATGAGGAGGATGAGGAGGAGGAGGAGCTGGAGGAGGAGATGGAACCATGTTCACAGCAGGGTGGCACCCAGGCCAGCTCATGGCCATCACTGGTGCGTGGCTGGGGGGATACAGAGGACACGGACGATACACCTCCCACAGAGGACAGCCTTTCGTTGCCTCTGGGCAGCCTGGCACACATGAGCGATTACATGCTGCAGTGTCTCCACAACGACCGCCGAGTTGCCCACATTCTAACTTGTGCTGATTACTGGGTGGCCACGCTGCTGGATCCCCGTTACAAGGACAACGTACCGTCCTTAATTCACTCACTGGAGCGCGATCGCAAGATGCGCGAGTACAAGCGCACGCTGGTAGACGCCATGCTGCTGGCATTCCCATCTGACAGCGGGGCCACAGTGGAAGCACAAGGCAGAGGAGGAGGAGGAGGAGGTCGCCAACGCAACCAGGGCACCGCCAGCACCTCAGAAGGCAGGGTTAGCATGGCCGAAATGTGGAAAAGCTTTGTCAGCACGCCACAACAAACAGCAGCACCAGCAGCTCAGATGGAACGTCTTAGCAGGAGGCAGCATTTTACCAACATGGTGGAGCAGTATGTGTGCACACGCCTACATGTAGTGAATGACGGGTCTGCCCCCTTCAACTTCTGGGTCTCCAAATTGGGCACATGGCCTGAGCTTGCCCTTTACGCCTTGGAGGTGCTGGCGTGCCCTGCAGCCAGTGTATTATCTGAACGGGTATTTAGCACGGCTGGGGGCGTTATAACAGACAAGCGCAGCCGCCTGTCCAGAGACAATGTGGACAAGCTCACGTTCATTAAAATGAACCAGGCATGGATCCCACGGGACTTTTCCGTACCTTATGCAGAATAGCAATGGATACCGACCTTACCCACCCATTGTTCCATTTTTGCTCTTTCTCACTCTTTTGGGGTGTACCCTCATTTAAAATTTTTGAAAAGAAGCAGTGTTGGCTACCTCGTCCTCCTCCTCAGGGCCAGATTAATGTAGGGGCTATTGGAGCTGCAGCTCCAGGCCCCTACCTTTTATATAGGCCCCGGGTTGGCCATATTCACTGTTACCGCTCTTCTGTCACTTGTAAACACAGAAGTCTGGCTTCTATGCTCGCTTCCCCAGGCAGCACCCTCAGAACCTCCCCACACAGCGTGAAGGCCGGACAAGGAGGGACAGTTGGTGATGCATGGATGTGTTTATGGGCTTCAGAGACAGCATCCCATGTTGAATTAGGCATGCATGGCTGCACCCTTCCTCCTCTGGGTGCATGGCAAGGCACGGCCCTTAAGGCCCTTCAAAATCCTCAGCACCAAGCCCATGATGCTGTTAATCCGGCCCTGGTCCTCCTCCACCGCCGCTTCCACCTACACCGCCCATAGGTGTGCGCAGCCTATTGCATTAAGGTGTGCACCCCAAAGTTGAAATACACATGCATGTGTTTGCCAGCAGGGAGAGTAATGTATCGGGGCCATGTACCTGTAGGCAAGGAGAAATAGAGCAGAGCAGGTCCCAGGGAGATCTTTCCCATCTCCTCACTGGCAATGCTATGTGCCCTAGGTGATTAGGGTGTGCCCAGGCACACCCAGCACACCCTGTGCGCACGCCTATGTCACCGCCACATCCACCACCACCTCAACCTCCCTCCTACTCCATATGGGCCTCGTCCTTCAGAGATGAAGAAGAACATTGTTTTATTTTTCTGTTTTTTTTTGTTGTTTTAAGTTATTTCCCTATCCACATTTGTTTGCAGAGCACTTGCCATGCTCTTAATTACGTTTTGCTGCCATTTGCAGCACTCTAGCCCTTTCCTTTGGTGTTTTAGAGCCATTTTAGTGCCTTAAAGTTCGGGTCCCCATTGACTTCAATGGGTTTCGGTGTCCGGGAAAAGTTCGGTAAAAGTCCGGGACACGGACCCGGACTTTTTTTTAAAGTTCGGCCGAACCCGTCGAACACGGACATCTAGGTGTCCGCTCAACCCTATTCCTGTGTTCCTGGCTGGATTACATCTTCGCTTGTAGCACAATATTTAGACATGTTGATATCCACGGGAGAGCTTTTTTCTACCAGTATGTGAAGCAATTCCCCAACCATATCAAGTAAATGATCTTGGTTTCCTGGTTGGATTACATTCTCATGGTTAGCCTCAAGTAAATGGTATGGGAGTATCCTACGTTTCCCTTCTTATCCAGCTGCATGGTCTTGGTGCTTGTCAGGTAGCAATTGGGGTTGATTTATTAAAACTGAAAACTAAAACTGAGTGCAAAATCTGGTGCAGCTCTACAAAGAAACCAATCAGCTTCCATTTTTTTTCTTGTCAAAGCTTAACTCAACAAGTTGAAGTTAGAAGCTAATTGGCTACCAGGCACAGCTGCGCTAGATTATGCAGTCACCGGTTCTAGTAAATCAATCCCCATTGTATGAGGGTGGTTCTAGTTTTTCAGCATGTTCTTCAAAACCTATATGACAATCCTCATCCATTCTCCTGAAGAAGTGGAATTTTGTTCAAAGAAGAAATGCATTGAGCCAAGGGCTATACCTCCCCCCCCCCCCTATTTGATATGATATAAACATTAGCACTGTCACTGATTACTGTGTAATGGATATGGGGGTATATATATATATATATATATATATATATATATATATATATGGGATATGACAAACTCTTTTCTCATAAGCACAAATTGTACTTAACCACTTAAGCCCCGGAAGATTTTACCCCCTTCCTGACCAGGGCCTATTTTGCGATTCAGCACTGCGTGACTTTAACGGACAATTGCGCGGTCGTGCGACGCTGTACCTAAACAAATTTGACGTCCTTTTTTTCCCACAAACAGAGCTTTCTTTTGGTGGTATTTGATCACCTGTGCGATTTTTTGATCATGCGCTATAAACAAAAAAAGAGCGTAAATTTTGCAAAAATAGCAATATTTTTCACATTTTTTTATATGAAATTCCCCCCCCCCCCCCCAAAAAAAATGTAAAAATCTAATTTTTTTAACATTTTCTGCCAATTTGTTTTATGCTACATATGTTTGGTAAAAAAAATCGCAAAAAGCGTATTTTGATTGGTTTGCGCAAAAGTTATCGCGTTTACTAACAAAGGGAAAGATTTTTGTATTTTTGTTGTTTTTTTTAACGCGTAATGGCGGTGCTCTGCAATTTTTTTGTGGTACTGCGACATTGCGGCGGACAGATCGGACCCTTGACTGGCATTTTTGACACTTTTGGGGTTACCAGTGACATTACGACAGTAATCAGTGCTATAAATATGCACTGTTACTGTAAAATTACACTGGCAGTGAAGGGGTTAACTTTTTTGAGAGGGAGGGGTTATGTGTGTCCCTAGGGGCGTGATTCTAACTGTGATTGGCTGTGGCTTGAGGTGTAGGAACAGTGATCAACGGTCCTACATAGTAGAACCGTATGATCACTATTCATACACAGGGGAGAATGACAGGTGGCTTGTTTATATTAGCCGCCTGCCTTTCTCCCTCTCCACCGATGATCGCGAGTGACCGGCGGACGATCGGGTCCGCCGGTCACACGCGCGGGGGGGTCAGTCACCGCGCGGGAGCACGCCTCCGACGGCGCACGCTCACTCTCGAGACCCTCACAGGCTAGCGACGCAGTACTACGTCGCTTTGCCTGTGAGGGGCTGACCGCCGCAGTAAATAATCATGCGGCGGTCAGCAAGTGGTTAAATTGGGAAATTTAAACAAAATAAATTAATTAATTAATTGAAAGGTTGGATTAAAATGACAGGAGAAAGTAATCAGTGTGTACTGTTAAAGTCTACCAACTTGGAGGCAATTTGATTATATGTCAGGCAAGTTAGTATGAATAAACGGAAGTAAAATACATGGTAAATATGGTTCACTAAAGAGGTAAGTAGCATAGTAAAGGACAAAAAAACAATCAGGATATAGAAGATTCAGGCGGTGTAGCTGACAGAGAAGAGTATAAAAATAGACAAAAGGAGGGGAAACACATTATCAGTGCTGCTAAAGCACAGAGGAGAAAATTGCTAAATCTATTAAGAAAGGAGATAAAAACCTTTTTTTAGGGTACATTAATGATAGAAAATAAAAATACAATGGGATTACTAACCACTTGATAACCGCCCTATAGTAGTTTTACTGCTACAGGGAGGCCGCTGTGTGCAGGATTATGTATTTATATATGATCCTGAACTTCCAGGTAGGGGGCACGAATGCGCACTTTACACACAGCGGGAGTCGATCAGCGGGTACCGCAGACTCAATGTCCGTCAGCACCCCTTGATCATCTGCCACAGAGACAGAACTGCAATCTGCCTATGTAAACAAGGCAGATTGCCGCTTTGACAGGATGGAAGATATGGATCCTGTGTTGCTGCAAAGCAGGGACTAGGATCCATGTATTCCCCTAGTAAAAGAACCTTCCACAGTGTAGTAAAACACAGGTTAGGCACACAGTTAACTCTTTTTTTCACCCCTGATGTTAACTCCTTCCCAGCCAGTGTCATTAGTGCAATGACAGTGCATATTCTTTAGCACTGATCACTGTATCGGTATCAATGATTCCCAAAAAGTGTCCGTAAGTGTCTAAATGTCTGCTGCAATATCGCAGTCCCACTGTAAGTTGCTGATCGCCGCCATTACTATTAAAAAAAATGTCCAATAGTTTGTAGAAGTTATAACTTTTGTACAAACCAAACAATATACACTTATTGGGATTTTTTTTTTTACCAAAAATATGTAGCAGAATACATATTGGCCTAAAATGAAGAAGAAATTAGATTTTTACAATCTTTTTTAGGATATGTTTTATAGCAGAAAGAAAACGGAAAATTTATATCAAATACTTAACGTAATTTTCCTTTCCTGATGGACTCCATGGCAGCATACGTATCGGGTTTGGCCCCGCCTCCAAACCTACCCATAGGACATCACTCCCATAAATCTTTGCACCTGTTCAGCACACGTGTTCTGTAACTATCCTCCTCAGAATCCGGGAGGGAACTCCTGCTGCCATGGAGTCCATCAGGAAAGGAAAATTACGGTAAGTATTTGATATAAATTTTCCATTTTCCTGACAGACTCCATGGCAGCATACGTATCGGGAAATAACTCGCCGTACACAAAAGGGTGGGCAGGTGCTGAACAAAAGTTTGATTTTACTCTGTCAAACATACAGGACTTGTAAACGAAAGTTAACAGAAGAAAAAGCTGCCGGCTCAACACAATAGTGAGACAAAAAAGTATTTATAGAGGACCAGGACGCTGCTCTACAAATCACTTCAGGGGAGACGTGTCTGGACACTGCCCAGGACGTAGAGACACTCCGAGTTGAATGAGCCGTAATCGCCACTGGAGGGGTCAAGCCCTTAGCCCTATAAGCCCATTGGATAGTTTGGATGATCCAAGAAGAGATGGACCTTGAAGAAGCCCGAAGACCCTTGTTCTTTCCACTGAAAGTGACAAACAAATGATCTGACTGTCAAAAGGAGACCGTAGCTTCCAGATACTGCTTGAGGCAATTTCCAACATCCAGCGGATGGACAGAAGAATCTTCTTCTTGCCTAAAGGTAGGCAGAACTATTTCCATGTTTTCATGAAAAACTCAAGTAACCTTCGGTCTAGCCTTCAGCATAGGGATAAATATTAACCTGTCTGGAAAGAAGGTTAGAAAGGGCACCTGTGCCCCTAAAGCTCCGATTTCGGAGACTCTCTTTGCCGATGTAATGGCTACCAGGAACACGGTCATCAATGTCAACTCCTTGATGGTAAGAGTTTCATCTGTGTCACGTAATCCTTGTGATAGAAAGTCCAGAACTAAGGGGAGATCCCCCTTGGGAAACCTTGGCTTCTTCTGGGGCCTGAGTCTCATTGCCCCTTTGAAGAATTGTTGGACTAGCGTATGGGTAGCCCAAGAAATGCCGGTAAAGGCTGAAATAGCCGACACCTGAACTCTCAGAGAACTCACTGATAGAGGAAGATCTAGACCAGACTGAAGAAAGCTTAGCACATCCTGAATCCTGATGGATGAATGAGGGTTGAACCTAGTGGCCAGATGCGAGGAAAATCTTGACCAAATTCTCTCATACACTTTATTAGTTGAACTCCCTCTGGCATTCAAAAGTGTAGGGGTGGCCTCTTCAGAGCACCCTAAGGCTTGTAGCCTTCCCCTCTCAACAGCCAAACCTTCAGATGCAGCCGGCTGGACAAGGATGCAATATGGTGCCTTGAGATAGTAGATCTTGCCTGAGAGGCAGCGGAATCGGTTCCTGAACGCTGAGAAGTGTTAGCAGAGGGAACCAAGGCTTGTTGGGCCAGAATGGAATCACTGCCACTATTTCCGCTGTTTCCGACCTGAGTCTCCGGAGAAACTGAAGGATTATGGGAACTGGGGGAAAGGCATATGCCCTGTTGAACCTCCAACAATGCGTGAGGGCGTCCAACCCCAGAGCCTGAGGATCCCTGAACCTCGCACAGTATTTTTTTCAACCTGCGGTTGCGAGGAGAGGCAAACAGGTCTACCCCTGGGGAGAACCCCAGGCTCAGGATCCACTCGAAGACCTCCTCGTGGAGAGACCACTCGTTGTTGTCCAACTGCACACGAGATAGAAAGTCGGCTTGGATACCTTGGACTCCCGGAACATACACTGCTGACAGGTCAGACAAGTTCTTTTGAGCCCAGACCATAATTGGCTCCACCTTTCGCAGCAAGGACCAACTGCGTGTCCCTCCTTGCTTCCTTATGTATGCGACTGCTGAGGTGTTGTCCAGTCTTAGCATCACTGGAAGACCTTTTGTCAAGTGAGGGAACGCTTTCAGAGCTTGAAGGGCCGCCAGTAGCTCCAGGGGAATATCCATTTGCCCTGAGCCACTTCTGAGAGGCAATGAGCCCCCCTACCTGTGCTGCTGGCATCCGATGTTATCACAACCCATGAGGTCTGTACAAGAGAAAGACAGCACAGAAGATGCTCCCGCTGCAGCCACCATGGAAGACTTGCTCTCATGGCTGGGGTCAGGAAGATGGTATGATCCAAATGCCAGGTGTCCCATTGATGAAGAAAGCCTTTTTGGAAAGGCCTCATTCTCCATAGGGCCCACTTTACCATGGGAGCTACAGCCACCATGGTCCCGATTATTCTCAAGCACTGACGCACTTGGAGGTGAGGTGATGCGAGGGCACGGAGAATCCTGTCCCTGACCACCATGATTTTCTCCTCCGGAAGGGACACTGTCGCTGTTAGTGTATTGAACAAGGCCCCAAGGTAGACGAGAGACTGGGTGGAAATTAGATGACTTTTCTCTAGATTTAGCAGCCACCCAAACATCTGAAGGGTGGACACCACCTGGTCCAGGTGCTTCAACAGCTGAGATTTGTCTTGGGACAAGAAGAGCAGATCGTCCAAGTAATGATGTAAGCGAATGCCCTTTGTTCTCAATAGAGCTACCACAGCCAGCAAAACTTTCGAGAAGGTTCGTGGAGAAGTGGAGAGCCCGAAGGGGAGGCAAGTGAACTGAAGGTGTAATTAATTGATGGAAAACCAGAGGTATTTCTGGAAATCTTCTGCAACAGGGACATGGAAATAGGCGTCTTTTAAGTCTATAGACACCATCCAGTCCGCAGGTTGGACCGCCTGTTGAATAGAAAGAAGAGTTTCCATCTTGAACCTTTCCTTTCTGATGAATTGATTTAGAAAGGTCAGATCGATGACTGGCCTCCATGTTCCGTTTTTCTTGCAAACCAAGAAAAGAGGGGAGTAAATTCCCTGGCTGCACTCTGGTTCTGGTACGGAGACGACAGCCCCTTGAGAAACTAGTGACTCTATGTAGGAAAATAGTGCCTGGCGCTTCTCTCCTGAGGGTGGCAGGGAGGTAGGAAGAAACCTTGATCTTGGAGTTTCTCTGAAAATCCACTTGTGCCCGTACGTGACTCCAGGAGTCTCGGATTGAGGCCGCCCAAACATGCCGGAAGTGTAGCAACCGAGCCCCCACCCGACATGTCTGAGCGGGCCCAATCTCAAAAAGACTTGGTCATATCACGTTCACCGGAGGGGACACTCTTAGAAGGTTTCCGCGAGGAGGTTTGTCATGCTCTCCAGTTGCGACCAAATTCTCTGCCAGGCCTATAGGTACGTGCTTCCCTGCCACGGTCAGGAACATACCTTCTGGGTTGTCCTTTCCTTGGATTGAGAGGGCGTCGAGCCTGAGGGAGAAACCCAGACCTGCTGCCCGTGGCCCTGGTTATCGCCTCATCCAGCTTATTCCCAAAGAGGGAGGAGCCTCCAAAAGGAATACGGCTTTAGACTTGTTTGGAAGCTGGGTCAGCCATCCAAGGGCGGAGCCACAAAGCCCTCTTGGCCGTTACTGAGGACAGCATAACCCTGGCCAACAGACGTATAAGGTCAATAGATGCCTCCCCCAGAAAAGACAAAGCCATCTTAAGTTCCTGAATCGGGGAACTTCTGGCAGCCTCCTCAGAAAGGCTCCGAAAGGATTCATCCACTAAGTCAGACCACAACTCCATTGCTTTGGATAATGAGGCTAAGGCCAGTGCCGGCTTGCAGGTCATTCCCGCAGTCAGGTAGATTCTTAAGATCAGAATCCATCCTCCTATCCAAAGGATCTTTAAAGGAGGCTGTGTCCTCTAGTGGGAGGGTCACATGTTTGACCAGCCTCATGACTGTGGCGTCCACCAAGGGAGGAGATTCTAGATGTTTTACATCTTCTTCCTTGAAAGGATATAACTGGGACATTTTGGAAAGCATGGAATTCTTCCTTTCCACTTTACTCCATTCTTTAGTAATGATATCCCCTAATTCACCCAAAAATGGGAAGTTGAGTCGCTCTTTGCAGAGCTGCTTAAAGAATCTCTTCTGTTTTTGGCGGAGAAAACAGCAGAGTCTTCCCAATTCAGGGTCTCTCTTACCGCTCTGACTAAGGAAGGGACGAGAGCATACTCAAATCCCAAGCAGGGATCTTCAATCTCTGAATCACTCTCTGACAGGTGACTAGGTTGAGAGGTTTCAGGATCTTCCCTAGGCTGTCTTCCAAGGGAAGGGCTTGGAGGAGTCACTTCTGGGCTCTGCGCCCGACCTACTCCCACGTCTGCCAGGGAATCCTTGATGACCCTCTTGACTAGGGCCTCCAGTCGCTGGTCTGGATTGTCCCTCTCTTCCACAGCTTGAGAGAAGCATTTGTCACACATTGACTTGCTCTCAGGGACACGTGCACCACAACCCCAACAGCCCACTCTATCTGGGCGTCGCGAGGGGCCTGCTGAGGCAGATGATTTCCCACGATGATGGGAGCCTGACTGTGACCTCCGAGCAGATCTCAAGGAGGAGTGCCGGTGGTGAGAACTTGAGCGATGCTCACTCTTGCGTGAGGAATGCCGTTCTGACCTAGGAGGGCTGTAAAACAAAGGAACAAAGCAAGAAAAACAGGGAGCCAGGACATAAATGATGCCCTAATCCCCCCCTCTCTACACACCCCAACCCCCAAGCCCCGCATACCTATTAAGGGTGGGCTGAGGGTGAGGAGGCTTCCATCTGGCGCTAACCTACAGGGATGAGCCGGACAACGGGATCAGAGAGGAAGAAAGAGGAGAGGGGGAATAACTCCCAAAAACCTGGGGCCGGTACTCACCAGGAAGACCATATGGGCAAATGCAGAGCAGCAGCGGATGCCGCAGGTAGACACACCGAGAAACCGACAGCAAAATACAGACTTCCAGCAACAGAGTGTATGATCTACACACTCTGCTGACACCTGTAGGCTTTTCAATATGGCACCCGCTGACATCATCAAGCAGCGCCGAAAAACCCTACTGCACATGCTCCACATCGTCACTGAGCATGTGCGAGAACCAAGCCTCATTCTGAGGCGCCCGCACATGCTCAGTAGCCCTAGCCACCAGGAAATAACAGGAAATAAGGAAAGAACATACAAAACCATCTGAAATAAAAACTTAAGCTGCCATGGAGTTAAACAAATATGACAGGCAAGGAGTACTCACGAACACCAACGAACCGCTAGCCACCAGGGATTGATGAGCATACAGCACACACCGGACTTCATGATTCTTTCAGGGTACCGGCCACCCGCAGCAGCTGGGCTTTTTGGCCAAGGTGCACGTCAGAAGAATCTTCGCCCCTGCTCCATACCCCGCAACAGCTGGGGCTTATTGGAGAACTCAATACCCGAATGGTAGAGACATCCATCTCCTGGGATCCATCTTCAGGTAGGATACAGGTAATCCATTAGGAGGACAAAAAAGGAACACGTGTGCTGAACAGGTGCAAAGATTTATGGGAGTGATGTCCTATGGGTAGGTTTGGAGGCGGGGCCAAACCCGATACGTATGCTGCCATGGAGTCTGTCAGGAAAAACATTTTTGTTGTTTTTTCCAAAATTGTCGGTCCTTTTTTGTTTATAGGGCAAAAAATAAAAAATGCAGAGGTGATCAAATACCACTAAAAGAAAACTCTATTTGTCAGGGAAAAAAGGACATAAATTATATTTGGGTACAGTGTAGCACTACCGCAAAATCGTAAGTTAAAATAACGCAGCGGCTTTTCACAAAAAATGGCCTAGTCATGAAGGGTGGTAAATCTTCCGAAGTTCAAGTGGATAAAATGGAAACTGGGCATAACACTTATTTGTAGGGAGAGCTGGATGTAGCAAACCATTTAAACAATTACTTCTGTTCAGTCTTCTCAGAAATTAATTGTACCAGCAATAACAATTTGAAATAACTTCTGGAACTTAATATGTACAGTCTGGAGGAAAGAAGGGAAAGGGGAGACATGGCTAAAACCTTTAACCACTTGCCTACAGTGCACTTTCACCCCCTTCCTGCCCAGACTGATTTTCAGCTTTCAGCGCTCTCACACTTTGAATGACAATTACTCAGTCATGCAACACTGTACCCATAAAAAATGTGTGTCCTTTTTTTCACACAAATAGAGCTTTCTTTTGATGGTATTTAATCACTACTGGGTTTTTTATTTTTTGTGCTATAAATAAAAAAAGACTGAAAATATTGTGAAAAAACACATTTTTCTTTGTTTCTGTCATAAAATTTAGCAAATTAGTAATTTTTCTTTACAAATTTTGGCCAAAATTTATACTGCTACTTATCTTTGGTAAAAAATAACCCAAATAAGTATATATTATTTGGTCTTTGTGAAAGTTATAGAGTCCACAAGCTATGGTGCTATTCATTGAAAATTGATCACACTTGATCACACCTGATGTACTGAAGGCCTATCTCATTTCTTGAGACACTAAAAAGTCAGGAAAGTACAAATACCCCCCAAATGACCCCTTTTTGGAAAGTAGACAAGGTATTTAATAAGGGCCATGGTGAGTTTTTTGAAGTTGTAATTTTTTCCCACAACTCTTTGCAAAATGAAGATTTTTTTTTTTTTTTTTTTACAAATTGATGTATTAACAGGTTATTTCTCACACAGCATATGTATACTTGCAACTACACTCCAAAACGCAATCTACTACTCCTCCTAAGTATGGCGATACCACATGTGTGAGACTTTTTCACAGCCTGGCCACATACAGAGGCCTAACATCCAAGTAGCACCGTCCGGCATTCTAGGAGCACAAATTACACATATAATTTCCTGACAACCTATCGCACTTTTGAAGGCCCTGGAGCACCAGGACAATGGAAACCCCCATAAAATGACCCCATTTTGGAAAGCAAACAGCCCAACGTATAATTTTTGAGGCATAATGAGTCTTTTGAACTTGTCATTTTTTTCCACAAGTTTTTGGAAACTGTGGAAAGAAAATGAAAACACATTTTTTTTTTAAACAAAGCTGTCCATTTATGCAATATTTCTAACACATAGCATGTACATAGCAAAAATTGCACCCCAAAATACATTCTGCTATTCCTCCTGAGTATGGCGATACCACATGTGTAACACTTTTACACAGCCTAGCCACATACAGATGCCTAACATCCAAGTAGCCCTTTTCACAAAGTTGTCCATTTATCCACTTTAAGACTGGGCCTATTTTTGACACTTGGTGTTTACAAGCTAAAATCATTTTTTTTTTGCTAGAAAACTACTTAGAACCCCCAAACATTATATATTTTTTTTTAGCAGAGACCCTAAAGAATAAAATGGAGATCGTTGCAATATTTTTTATCACACCATATTTGCGCAGCAGTCTTCCAAATGCAATTTTTTTGAAAATAATTCACTTTTTTGAACTAAAAAATAAGAAAACAGTAAATTTAGCCCAATTTTTTTCCATAATGTGAAAGATAATGTTACGCCGAGTAATTAGATACCCAACATGTCATGCTTCAAAATTGCGCATGCTCACAGAATGGCACCAAACATTGGTACTTAAAAATCCCCATAGGCAACATTTTAAAAATTTCTGCAGGTTACCAGCTTAGAGTTACAGAGGAGGTCTAGGGCTCAAATTATTGCTCTCGCTCTAACGATCGCGGAGATACCTCACATGTATGGTTTGAACACCGTTTACATATGTGGGCAGGACTTGCGTATGCGTTTGCTTCTGCGCGCGAGCTAACGGGGACAGGGCGCTTTAATTTTTTTTTTTCCTATTTATTTTATTTATTATTTTTCTATTTTTACACAGTTTAAAAAAAATGTTTTGATCATTTTTATTCCTATTACAAGGAATGTAAACATCCCTTGTAATAGAAATAGGCATGACAGGTCCTCTTTATTGTGAGATCTGGGGTCAAAAAGACCTCACACCTCACAACTACACTAAAAAAGAAAAAAAAAAAAATTGTTGAAAAAGGAAAGAAAAAAAAAAAAAACGGCCCTTTAACCTCCCTGGCGGTATGATTCTTTTGGATTTTAGGTGCTGAAAGCGGTACCATTATTTTGCATGTAATTCTTGTGAATGAGCAGCCCAAACCAACTGTATACATTATATATATATATATATATATATATATATATATGTATATATATATATATATATATATATATAATGTATACAGTTGGTTTGGGCTGCTCATTCACAAGAATTACGTATATATATATATATATGTGTATATATATGTATATATATATATATATATATATATATATATATATATATATATATATATACGTATATATATATATATATATATGTATATGTATATATATATATATATATATATATATATATATACACATATATATATATATGTATATATATATATATACATATATATATATATGTGTATATATATATGTGCTGCCACGCAGCTTTAACTGTCTAGCAGTTGTTATTACATGTTATGTTATGCTATGTTATTGGTATCTTCCTAGCACCCCTGCTGTTTCTGGCTAGATGGTTTCTCCCATCTCCATTTTCCTGCTGTAACTGCCATTTTGTTCAGTTGTTATGAGGAGACTGCAGAGTGAGGAAGCTGTGTAACTTCATTGTAAATTTATCTATGGAAAAGCCTCTATGTTTATGCCTTTGCTAACTTGAAGCATAAAGAAGCATTGGAGAACACCTCTGGAGTCTTTATTCATTGAGTAAACTATCTGTTAAAGCCATCATTCAACCTGCTGCACACACTTACAGACTGGGTATCTACAAGAGGGACACAGGTACAATCGATGCTGAGACAGAACAGTAAATTTACAGGAGTACACAGCTTCAAAAAGTAAATTTCCAGGAATACACAGCTTCAGAGAGTACAGTTCCAAAAAGTACTTGAAGTAAATGTCCATGGTAATATACAGCTTCAGAACTGTAAGTACCACACTTGTCTGTGAGTCACCAGAAGCATTACTCTGCATATGAAACCAGCCACCTATTACTGCTTCATTACTGTTACAGCCTTCTGAGGTGATCCAGTTTGAACTAGTTCCAGCACTAGCCACTATTGTAACAAAAAATACCTCAGCCAGCCTGCTTAATAACAGAAGTCACTACTTACAGAGCTGAGCTCTGGCAGATTTCTAACAAGACACCAGAAATACAGTACTTATTATGTCTGACAGAGATCTCACAGAATTACCTGCATTTAGTCAAGATAAAGCAGACTCCTTACTTCATTCTGCTCGTCCTGTCAGAGCCCCTCACCCATCCTTGAAGGCAAGGGAGGTTTATGAAGCAAGTAAGGAAGAAACCTCTAGTAACCTGACTGCATTATGGGAAAAGACTTTAAGTTGTATAACAGCCACTAATGTAACTAGCAACAACTCTGAGCAATTGAACACTGCTCTCTCAAGGGTTAAGAAGGCATTTGAGAATTATAAAAGACTTTCTGAGAAGTACTATTCCCTATTGTCACATTCCAACATAGAGGAAGCTGCATTGGAATTAAAGGACTTTACTTCTAATGACCAGCAGAGGCATAGTACATATCTTGAAGCAAAGGCACAGATAGAAGGGAGATTGGCACAGCTATATGAGACTATATCCTGTAACTCTGCTTCTTCCAGACACTCAGGAAAATCTTCTAGGTCTGCCCGCTCATATCATAAATCTTCTTCTAAGTCATTGCGGTCCTGCTCTATAAGGTCAATACTGAGCGACCAAATTCTCAAAGCTCGCCAAAAGGTTGCAGTAGCCCAGGTTCAAGCCGCCTGCTCTGAAAAAGAAGCAGCCATCAAGGCAGAAGCTAAATGCAAGGAAGCAGAAGCTAAACGCATTCAGGCAAGAATACAAGCAGAAACAGAGGCTCAGCTAGAAATTCTTCAGAAGAATAGAGAAAAGGAAGTAGCTTTAGCAGAGTTATCTGTCTTGGAACAAGCCCTATTGGAAGAAGAAGGAGCAGCTTGTACCAGCTTGGCTGCTTTTCAAGACCCTGTTGAAAGGACCCTACAGTTTGTCTTAACTCAGAACCACGACAATACAGTCCCACCTACAGTTGGAGATTCTTCTCATAATCATCAAGCAAGTGGATCAGAAGGCAATGTGTCGCCAAAGCAAGCTGGTCAACTAGACACACCTACTAACAGAGACCCTCCACAACTACCGCACGTCACAAAATCAAGTGAATCAACCTACGCAGCTCATGTGCCGCCACAACCCTATGTGCATAGAGATTACAAGGGCACAGCAGAAGACTACAGAATGAACTCTATACCCCCTTTGATACAGCTCTCTTTAACTTCAAATGCTCAGAGACCTTCAGTCGACAGACCCTTACCTAAATTAAACCCATCTGCAACACCTTTCTCTCTACCTACCAGCCAACATCAGATACCAACCATGGTCCAAGACGGCACACCATCAGTAGACCCTGTGGCTATAAAAACTAAAAGCACTGACATTGCAGAGTTCAGCAAGTATATGATTCGACGAGAGTTGATTACAACTGGACTGTCTGGATTTGATGACCGCCCAGAGAACTACAGGAGTTGGAGATCTACATTTAAGGCGGTAACCAAGAACTTGGACATTGATCCTCAAGCAGAACTTGACTTACTAATAAAGTGGTTGGGGCGTCAATCTTCAGAACAAGTAAAGAGACTTAAATCTGTCTACATTTATAACTTTAAAGCAGGCCTTGATGCTGCCTGGGAACGTCTAGAACAAGACTATGGGAGCCCCGAAGTCATTGAATCTGCCTTATTCCAGAGACTGAACGACTTTCCTAAAATCTCTGTTAAGGACAATCATAAGCTTAGAGAGTTAGGTGACCTCCTTCAAGAACTTGAAATTGCTAAGTTAGATCCTAGTTTACCAGGTCTTAGCTATTTAGACACTGCTCAGGGCGTAAATCCTATTGTAGCAAAGTTGCCTAGTTATCTTCAGGGAAAGTGGACTAGTGTAGGATCAAAGTATAAGTATGAGCATTGTGTTTCCTTCCCTCCCTTTTCTTATTTTTCAGAGTTCGTGCGGAAGGTTGCAAGATCCAAGAATGACCCAAGCTTCTTCTATCCAGATACAACCACCATTCCTTTAAGTACTTCAAGGGGTATTGCCACCAACGGTAAATTCAAGGATTTAAGGCATCCTATTGCAGTGGGGAAGACCGCGATAGCATCCAACGTCTTAGCTACAGACATCAAAGCTAGCAATCTTAATCAACAGTGTCCTATTCATAATGCGCCACACTCTCTCTCCAAATGTCGTGCATTTAAGGACAAGCCTATTGAAGAACGCAAGTCATTTCTCAAAGAGCATAATATCTGTTTTAAGTGTTGTGCATCCTCCGATCATTTAGCTAGAGACTGTAAGATCGCCATCAGATGTTCTCTCTGCAACAGTGACAAACATGTGGACGCTCTTCATTCAGATCTGTTCAAAAGGAAACCTTCACTCGGCAGCAACCCCAAGACTACATCAGATGATGGCGGGGAGAGAACTGAGCAATATGCCGACCCCGTAACCACAAGGTGTACAGAGGTATGTGGAGAAGGGCTTCATAGCAAGTCTTGTAGCAAGATATGTCTTGTAAGAGTTTTTCCTGAAGGATGTCCACAAAAATCCATAAAAATGTACGCCATACTCGATGATCAGAGCAATCGCTCATTGGCCAGTACAGAATTCTTTGACCTATTCAACATTCAAGGAGAGACCTGGTCCTATACCTTGCAGACATGTGCAGGAAAGGTCAATACTTCTGGAAGAAGAGCCCATGGCTTCGTAGTTGCATCAGAATATGAGGACACAGAGTTTCCTCTTCCAACTCTAATTGAATGTGATCAGCTACCGAACAACAGAGAAGAAATCCCCACACCAGAGGTTGCACGTCATCACCCTCATTTGAGTCACATTGCTAACTACATTCCACCACTTAACAAGGATGTTAAGATTTTGATTCTACTAGGGAGAGACATTCCTAGAGTTCATAAAATAAGAGAGTTATGTAACGGTCCAGATGATGCTCCTCAGGCCCAGAAACTCGATCTTGGATGGGTGATAATAGGAGAAGTCTGCTTAGACCAATCTCACAAGCTCTTGGATGTAGCTTCCTACAAAACTAATGTTACCTGTCAATTGATGAAATGTCCATCGCACTATTATGTGAAGGAAAGACTTGATTTTAAGAATGAAGTTCCATATCAAGCACTCCAAAGCATTAACTGCAAGCTCACTTCTCAAAAGGACTTTGGTGATTCAGTGTACCAGACTACTTGTGATGACAACAAGATTGCTCCTTCAGTCGAAGACAAGGAGCTCATTAAGATTACGGATGAAGAGTTCTTCAAGGACAATTCCAACAATTGGGTAGCTCCAGTACCCTTCCGAGTACCAAGGCTTACTCTCCCTAACAATCGAGAACAAGCTTTAACCAGATTTGCTGCACTGAAGAAAACTCTCCGTAACAAACCTGAGAAGCGAGAGCACTTTCTAGCATTCATGCAGAAGATTTTAGTGCCAGCAGTTGTCCTCACACAAACCATTTGTTTTTCAGAACCCAAGTTTTTAATGGACCAGTCTTCTACAAACTCAGAAGAAGATATCGATTTCCACCTGGAGGATCCAGATACTGATCCGGAAATCCGGCCTAAAGTTGTAGCATTGAGTTCCAACATCTGCTCAAGAAGAAATTTGGAGGATGAAGATGACTCCACAGTTATGGGGGATGGAGCTGATGAATGGATGCAGGCCAAGACTCTGGTTAAGCCTCCGGACCAGCTGGAACTCAGCGAGGCTGAACTTAAGGAGGAATTCACTCGTATCCTGACTGCAAACAACCCTCATGCCCCCCAGAACATTGTGAGGTACAGTTTTAAGGAACTGGCCTACAAACCCATTAGCATCGTGGACCAGCTGGCCGTACACTTCTCCCTGGATGGAAACATGTTAAACGAAGACTCTGATAAAGCGCAGCGACAGATGGCGAAGTTGGGAGTCATTGAAGAGACTCAGACCAACGACTCCACAGAGCCGGGAGACAAAGATACAGATGGGAAGTCTGACGCTCAGGCTAGTGAAGAATGGACAGAAGGTGAGGAAATACCATCCAGGAACAAGGAGAGAAAACTGATCAACCAGTTCAATTATAGCGAGAGAGCGTCCCAGAGCATTAACAAACCCCTGCGGGAGCGAGCTTCTCAGACAGAGCCACCTCCAAGGGCCATCTTCTCCGCCACTGCAAACCAGTGGAAATTCAACCCACCACACGCTTCACACATGGGCGGAGCATGGGAACGTATGATTGGGATGGCAAGGCGCATACTGGATTCTATGGTGCTTGATGTGAGTTCTTCACGTCTTACCCATGAAGTACTTACTACATTCCTTGCTGAGGTCGCAGCAATAATCAACTCAAGACCGCTGACAGCTGTATCCACAGACCCAGAATGTCCAACTGTTTTAACTCCAGCTGCATTATTGAGCCGGAAAATTGGACAGACCCCAGTGCCAAAGAGCATCGTTGATGAAAAGGACATATATAAACGTCAATGGAGATACGCTCAATACCTTGCAGATTGTTTCTGGGACAGATGGAGGAGGGAATACCTCACACTTCTTCAAGGACATAAAAAGTGGCATACCCAGAAGCCTAACTTAAAGGAAGGAGACCTGGTTCTTCTAAAAGAAAAGCAAACCAATCGGATCCAGTGGCCAGTTGGAGTTATTTCAAAGGCCATTGCTAGTGATGATGGAAAGGTCCGAAGTGTGGAAGTCAGGATTGTAAAGGACGGGAGCCCAAAAACCTTCCTGAGACCAGTCACTGAGACAGTCCTAATTATGCCTGCTTCCAAAAATTCTGATTTAGTGTTATGTGAAGGAGTCACTTAGACCTCTAGCATAGTTAGCTTAGAGGATAGGGCTACATAGCATTCTACTGTATGCAATGTTAATTGTATGTTTATGGAAAATAATTGTGTAGTGGTATCTCACGATACCAGGCGGGGAGTGTGCTGCCACGCAGCTTTAACTGTCTAGCAGTTGTTATTACATGTTATGTTATGCTATGTTATTGGTATCTTCCTAGCACCCCTGCTGTTTCTGGCTAGATGGTTTCTCCCATCTCCATTTTCCTGCTGTAACTGCCATTTTGTTTAGTTGTTATGAGGAGACTGCAGAGTGAGGAAGCTGTGTAACTTCATTGTAAATTTATCTATGGAAAAGCCTCTATGTTTATGCCTTTGCTAACTTGAAGCATAAAGAAGCATTGGAGAACACCTCTGGAGTCTTTATTCATTGAGTAAACTATCTGTTAAAGCCATCATTCAACCTGCTGCACACACTTACAGACTGGGTATCTACAAGAGGGACACAGGTACAATCGATGCTGAGACAGAACAATATATATATATATATATATATATATATATATATATATATATATATATATACATATATTTACATAAAAAGTACAGTAAAACTGCAGGAAAGGGCACTGGGGGGCAATGTAATGTGAATTTTTTTTTTTTTTTGAATGAGATCAGTGTGTTTGGTGTGTTTTACATTTGAATTTGCCGCCGTCGCCGGAGACGGAAGCCGGGGCTCGCAGACGATCGGGAGAGAGAGCTCCGCCGCCGCACACCGCCGGGATACATCGCTGGATCCTGGAGAAAAGGTAAGTAAAACCTCTTCCAGGATCCAGCGATCTTCCTAGCGCTACCCCGAGTGTGGCTCGGGGTTACCGCTTTTGGCTCTGAAATGTAACCCCGAGTCACGGTGACCGGTGAACTTTAGGCTACGTTCACATGTGAGCGTAGCGATCGCGGGCAGAATCACAGCGATTCTGCCTGCGATCCAGAAATCATTGCAAATCGCGGGGCGCCTTTTCGTTGCCCGCGATTTGCAATAGCACCCCAAACGCTGTGCGATGTTGCAGCGATTTCCGCCTGCCGAATCGAGGTAATATCGCGCAAACAACGCATGACGCCCCAAAGAAATTTTCTTGTACCTTTTTTGGGCGTCATGCGATGTTTGCGCGATGTTACCGCGATTCGGCAGGTGGAAATGGCGGCAACATTGCACAGCGTTTGGGGTGCTATTGCAAATCACGGGCAACGCACAGGCGTCCCACGATTTGCAATGATTTCCGGATCGCGGGCAGAATCGCAGTGATTCTGCCCACGATCGCTACGCTCACATGTGAACGTTATGGGTGTCAATTTCTGGGCACTGATGAGGTGATTGTTGGGTGACAGGTGCTATTGGGGGGGGCTGAGGACTGTGTGGGGACCTTTATTTGTATGCTATTACATTGTGACAAGGTACACAGAGCAGTAACTCACTATTTCTAGCTCTGCTCTCCTCACACTGGAAACTGTGTGAGGGTAGAAGAGCTAGTAACAGTGAGTTACTGCTCTTTGTTTACATTTTGTGATCGGCTGTGAATGGATTCACAGCCGATCACATAGTAAACAGTCACTGTCAGTGACTGTTTACTACTGCCGGTGACAGCTGTGTTCCTACGGAACACAGTGCCACCGACATGACCGCGCTGCGCGCTCCCGATCGCGCATGCGCGGTCATCTTGTGGGCTCCTCCATTGTTATCGGCTGTGTCATTGGAACACAGCCGATCACGTGGGAAACAGCCACGCCCATTGGCTGTTTCCCCCCTGCCGGTGACGGGGGGTGTCCCGGGGACACCCCGACACCGGCAGTGCAGGGCGGCGTGCACACGATCGCGCGCCTGCCCTGCTTAAAGTGCCGCCGCAAGAACAATGGTCGCACCGCTCCGCCGTCATATGACGGCGGGTGGGCGGCAAGCAGTTAAATACATCAAGGGAGTGAAACAGGTTCAGGAGGGCAGTTGTTTTCAATATGAAACCAAGATCAAGAACATGGGGACATGGCCTCAAACTAACTGGAGGAAAGTTCAAAACTAATCTTAGAAAGTATTATTTACTGAAAGGGTAGTTGATGCTTGGAGTAAACTTCCAGCAGAGGTATTGAGTACTGATGGGTCGAGCACCCCTCAGGTTTGTTCGCACAAGAATTGCCGAATATGTAAAATGTTTGCGCTCGAGCTGTGAACTCTATTAAATTATATGGGACCTGAACTTGAAAAATCAAATGTCCCAATTTTGAAGGCTTATATGCAAGTTATTGGCCATAAAAAGGGTATGGGGACCTGGGTACTGCCCTGTGGGATATGTGTCAATGCAAACATTTATTTTTTTATTTTTTAAAAAGATCATTTTTACAGAAGCAGTGATTTTAATGATGCCTCAAGCGAAACAATAAAAATTAAAAATTCCTTTAAATATAGTGCCTGGGGTTCCCCCTAGTCTGCCTATAAAGCGGTGCATCTGTACCATGTATAGAACCTGCTGCAAAACTAACATTTATAAAGAAGAAAATCCCCCCCCCCACTCATTCTTCAAAAAAGTGTCAGAAAGAAATAAAAACACACACAGTTTTTGACAACTCCTTTATTAAAAATATTAAAAAAAAAAAACGATGTCCCACTGTAGATCCAGCGTCAATCACAACGCCCGGCACACCCATAAAAAAATTTAAAAAAAGCTGCTGTTAATAAAAAAAGTAAAATGTCACTGTCAGCCCCTCTTTAACTCCCATCCTGCACTGTATAAGTGTTTGTAAGAAACAAAGCCTCTAAATGCCTTTTTGTGAAGAGTCTTCAGGCCGCTCACGTGACTCCAGGCCGCACTGGTAACACAATAAAAGGCTACAGCAGGAGCCGCCTAGCGGACAGCTCGGCAGTCAGGTGGCTCCCGGCGGACATTAGAGGGAGAGCTCGGCTCCTCCTGCTGTAGCCCTTTATTGTGTTATCAGAGTGGCCGGGAGTTACGTGACCAGCCTGAAGATACTTCATAAAAAGGTATTTAGATGCTTTGTTTCATCTTTATATTTGTTACATGTTCCCAATAAAATTTCACAACTTTAAAACAATATTTAAAAATTGCAATGAGCATTTCACTTGCTGAAAATTTTTACCTAGCTTCTTCTTAATATCAAAGTGTTTCTTCCCTATATGCATTCTCTCCATTAAGTAAAAATGGGCTCACAGTCTGTTGTCAGTCAAATCCTGTGAAGAGGAAGCTGGAAGGCATGACTGAGCCACGCTGTTTGTTTCTATGGACATGCACGGGTGCCCTCTTAGCAGCCAACTGGAGGAGCTGAGAGCTCCAGCAGGGGACTCCAAAAGAGCAGGCATGAGACCCCTCTGTGCCAAATCTTTTCACAGAGCAGGTACTGTAAGTATAACTTCTTTTTTATTTTTGGTAAGTAAAAAAATAAAAAACCTTTGCTTTTAATATCACTTTAAGGAGACAGCAGGGGAGTTATGCTTATCATATTTAACCCAGTCCCAATTTACAGCAGTGCACTGTGCTAGAAGATCTTTATCATCAGTTGTAAATTAGATGTTCTAACAAAGGATTTAAAGATCTCAAGGCTTGAGTGGTACATTCTTCAATGAACTTAAAAATAAAATGTCCCCTGGTTTCTTAATTGTAGATCACAGGCTATTCTAAGTAGATGGTGTCCTATAAGAAACATCTAAAAGTGTAATCCATTTTTTTAATTAATTTTAGATACACCCAGACACTTTTTGCTGAAAAAAAAAAATGTAAAGCAAATAAAAGTCCCCTCAGAAGTTCTGTGTAATCGTTAACTAAAAAAAATAAAGTTCAAAGAAAAGGGTGATGAAGTTTCCATTCCAAATAACCACCATGGATCTTCAATCAATGGTGACCTCCTGTAGTGATCCCTTCACCACACATTAGAAATCATACTCACCAATAGTGTGTGCCTATCTTGTTACGAATTATTTTATCTTTTATTCTGTAATCTTCTGTAATTTATTCTGTAATATTTTATTTGATGGGACTCCAATTGAATGAGCATTTACTAGTCTCCTTGGCAAATAAAAAAAAAAAAAACAGAATTAATGGACGGATCAGACCATTAAGAAAAACTCACATTATGTAATACCATCAACACAGTTATATTGAAACATTAAAAAAAATGTATTTGTATTTGGGATTGTTTCACGTGTTATATTGTCTGTTCATTGACTCAAAGGGAGATATTGACTCAAATGTTCTTGTGGGAGATTGCGAGTTTTCACTGTCCTCATGCATTTATACATTGTTAGGGTTTTTTTTTTACATGTTTTTGTTTCATATTGTATAGTTTGTTCCATAGCAGAGAAGGTTTCTTGAAGTTTTTTGGATACTTTATCACTAATGGCGGTTAAAAATGATGTTGCAATTTGAGCACCCTAAACTTAATAAAAGGCCCATCCTGAAATACCACCCTAAAACAAAAGTCCACAAAGGGAAACAATGCAGGAAAAAAAAAAAGCAGTTTAACCTAACAAAAATAATCAAATAATCAAAGTACAATAAACACCAATATATTCCAAAAAATGTATTTAAAAAAAAATTCCCTGAAATTTTTTTTAATAAAATTAATGTCCTTTTTTTCCCCACAAATAGAGCTTTCTTTTGGGCGTATTTGATCACCTGTGTGATTTTTATTTATTGGGCTATAAACAAAAAAAGAGTAACAATTCTGAAAAAAAAATATTTTTCACATTCTGCTATATAACCTTCCCAAAAAAAATAAATTAAAAATCAACATTTTTTTAACATTTTAGGCCAATTTGTTTTCTGCTACATACTTTTGGTAAAAAAAAATAGCAATAGGTGTATTTTGATTGGTTTGCGCAAAAGTTATCGCGTTTACTAACTACAGGAAAGATTTATGTCAATTTTATTGTTTTTTTTTTTTTTTTTTACTAGTAATGGCGGCAATCTGCAATTATTTGCGGGACTGTGATATTGTGGCGGACAGATCGGACCCCTGACTGACATTTTTTTTTTTTTCAAAACAATTTATTGAAAAATAGGTAAAGAGCATTACATGAAATGAACGCCATATAAAAGCAAAGAATACATAATACACTTGAAAATAGCACATTCCAATATAAAATGTACAATACAGAAAAACGATAGATTCATAACAGTTTATAAACAGCAGGAGAGGGCAAAATCACCTCAACAAATGTAGTGAGCAAAAGACACCTTGAGCTGCCCAAACGGAGTAGGGCATAGCAAGGGACACAGGCTGGGCATGTGGAGGCACTTCGGACAAGGCCATAAGGAGCTACAAGAAGCAAGTGTCACTTATAGAGAGGACCAGACTCAACGTCCTCCCTCTATACAGGAGGTAACAAACACACTCAGGAGGGGGAGTAGGTGGGAGGGGGGAATGGAGCTACCAGGCATAATGTGTCAAGGCGTTCGCAGGAGGTGTGGGGAATGCTCGCTAATTGGCTCAGCCAACCAGCAGAGAGCATAGAGGACAAGGGGGGGAGGGTATCGCATGGCAGGGGGTGGGTAGGAGGGAGGGAAATGGAGGGAGGGGTAGGGGGGAAGAGAGGAAAAAAAAAGGGGGGGTGGGAGGGCCAACAGGCGCACACAAAACGAATACATACCACGACACCAGGGGGGGAGGAGAAGTAAACACAGGCAAGGCAGGTGGTAGCAAGAGAGGCCAGTATCAGGAAAGGGCCAGCAGGAAATGGCAATGCAGTCATCGGCTGAGCGTAGAAAATTCCGGGGTGCTGATAAAGTGCAGCCAGCATTTTTTGTGATATGTGGCAGGAGTGTCATGGGCTATATGAATGAGTTCTTCCATCTCCGCTATATTGGACACCCTGCGAAGCCATTGTTTGATTGTCGGGGGTAGCGGGGAGTTCCACAACACTGGGATACATTGCCGGGCCGCGTTGAGCATGTGAACCGCCAATGACTTAGTGTAAGAAGCGTGTGAGGCAGGGGTATGATGTAGAAGGAATTGAGCCGGTGTGAATTCCAAGGCATACGTGGTAACCCGTGTGGTTATCCTGTGCACTTCCCACCAGAAGGAGGACAATTGCGGGCAAGACAGAAAATATGGAGAAGGGATCCAGCATCAGAGGAGCATCTCCAACAAGTGGGGGGATAGAAGGGAAAATCTTGTGTAGAATCGTCGGGGTACGATACCACCGGGATACAAGTTTGTATCCATTTTCTTGAGTAGACACATTCCTGGAGCACTTGTGATTTTTGATAAAGATTTGTTCCCAGTCTTCTCCCGAGAATGAGCAGGATAGTTCCTCTTCCCAGGCGGCGCACCTTTTACGTACAGCTTGACCGGATTGTGAAAAGAGAAGAGAATGAATGATCGAAACAAGTTTACAAAGGGGGCCCTCTTGTTGGCAAAGATCATCAAATGTGGATGGAGAGTCCGTACATGGAAATCTGCGAGTGAAGGACGAAACAAAGTGGCTCAGGAGAAGAAAGGCCCAAGGCGGGATAGGGGGGCAATTGGTCTTCCGAGCAATAGAAGCAACCGGGTAGAGCTGCCTGCCATCACTGAGGTGGTGAATACGCAAATGAGCATCAGGCCAGTGCTCCGCAAGGTAAGTGCGGGTCATTCCCGGAGGGAAATCAGGGTTTAATCTGATTGGGGTCATAGGGCCCAAAGGCGCCGAAATCGCCGTCGTTTTACACGCCCGTCTAAAGGTATGGAGTGTCGAACTGATCAGAGGATGCTGCTGCAAATCAGGCGGAACCAAGGACGTCTTGATCCACGGAGTCGATGCTAGGTCGAGAGAAGTAAAACCATCTTCGATGGTGACCCAGTCTTTAAAGGTTTTATTGACATTCCAGTCAACGATTCTGGTGAGATGACAGGCAATGTGGTAGTTGCGGATGTCGGGGAGCCCGATGCCCCCTTTATGTTTAGGTAGGGACAAAAGATCATAGTGAATGCGAGGTCGCTTGTGTTGCCAGAGGAAGTCCGTCGTCAATTGTTTGTAGGTGCGGAAAAACGGTTTCCGGATAGACACCGGAATGGTTTGAAGGACATAGAGTATCCTGGGCAAGATGTTCATCTTGAGAACCGCCGCTCGTCCGAACCAAGATATTGGGAGCTTGGTCCAGGCGGACAAGTCGGTCTTAATGTGGGCAAGAATCGGGGGGAAGTTGCGGATAAACAGACGGTGGAGGTCGGAGGGGAGCTGAATCCCCAAATACGTTATCGAGTCGCTTTGCCAGACGAAAGGGAAATTGTCCCGACAGTGTTGTACGGCCGATGGGGGTAGCGTCACATTCAAGGCGGAGGATTTTGAAAAATGTATTTTGAGATTGGACAAAAGAGTAAATTGTCTGAATTCCTTCATAACCGCGGGGAGGGAGGTGACGGGTTCCGTAAGGAATAAGAGGAGGTCGTCCGCGTAGGCGGCCACCTTATATTCTGCCCCCGCGAAACGCACGCCTCGAATGGTTGCATTATTTCTGATGCTATTGAGGAAGGGCTCCAGGGTGAGTACAAAGAGGATTGGGGATAAAGGGCACCCCTGCCTGGTCCCATTACCGATGGGGAAGGCATCCGACAGGGTATCATTAACCCGAACACGGGCCCGTGGTTTCTCATAGAGAGACATAATGAAATTGAGAATGCGACGACCAAGGCCCCATGCCGTCAGGGTCGCCTCCATGTAGTCCCAAGAGACCCTGTCCAATGCCTTCTCCGCATCCAGCGACAGGAGGAAACCGCGTTGTTTGGTCGTAGAGAGGGCATGGTGAAGGTTGATCGCCTTGATGGTATTATCCCTGGCCTCTCGGCCAGGGATAAAGTCCACCTGGTCTGGAGGAATACCCTTGGAAAGGAGTGGGAGAAGCCTGTTCGCCAAGACTTTGGCAAAGAGCTTCACGTCCACATTTAACAGTGATATCGGTCGGTAGCTGGAAGGGGAGGAGGAGTCCTTCCCTTCCTTAGGTATGAATACAATGTGGGCCTCAAGCATGCAGGGGGGCAGTGAGGTTTCCGGGGAGAGGGAGTTGAACGCCATCAAGAAAGGGGGGACCAGACATCGGAGAAAGACTTGTAATACGCGACCGGGAGACCATCGGGTCCAGGACTTTTGTTGGGTTTCATTTGCTTAAGGGCAGTAGCCCATTCAAGTGGAGAAATAGGGGCATCCAGGGTGGAGCTAAAATCCTGGGAAACCGCTTGAGGCAGGTTCCGGGCCAGAAAATCCGCGAGGACACGGGGTCTGGTAGCCGGATTTGGGAGGATGATGAGTCCGCTCTTGGCAGGTTATAGAGCTGACGGTAGAAGCGTTCAAATTCACCCACAATATCTCGGTTGTTCGTCACCTTCACCCCAGAAGGGGAGTGGAGGTGGTGAACCACCGTTTTGGCCTTCCTAGCGTGCAAGGCCCGAGCGAGAAGACGGACACTTTTGTTGCCGTATTCGTAGAAAAGATTCTGCGACAAGAGAAAGCTCCTGCGCGTCCTCCTGTCCAATTCGGCTTGAAGGCCCTCACGAGCCTCTGTGAGAGCCGCGAGGGCGCTCTGTGCCAAGGACCGCTTGTGCGTCCGTTCCAGGGCAGAGATTCGGGACAAAAAGTCAGCGACGGTCGCTTCCCGTTGTTTCCGCAGGGCCGAAGAGAGGGCCATGAGCTTGCCTCTGATCACGCATTTCTGGGCAGCCCATTGAATCAGCGGGGAAGCGTCGGGGGTAGCATTGTCGCAAAAGTAATCCTGAAGGGTAGAACGTATTTCAGAAAGTCTAGCCGCGTCTGTCAGTAGAGAGGAGTCAAGTCGCCATACACGGTCGCGAGGAGTACAGAGAGGTAGCGATAAGGTCATAGTGACCGGGATGTGATCCGATAAGACAGCCGGTTCGATGGAAGAATGTGTGAGGTACGGAAGAGCCGTCTGGGAGAGGAACAGGTAATCTATTCGAGAGTACTTACAATGAAGCGGAGAGAAAAAGGTATAATCTTTGTCCCTCGCATGCAAGGTGCGCCAAGAGTCGTGGAGTTGTAGGGACTGCAAACTCAGTCGTATCTGTTTCAGAGCCCTGTAAGGGAGGCAGGAGGTGCCGGAGGAAGTGTCTAGCAAGGGGTCCAGGGGGATGTTGAAGTCTCCCCCAAGAATCAGAGCTCCCCTCTGAAACGGGATCAGCTCCGAAGCGACTTTCCTAAAGAAAGTGACTTGGGAGGAGTTCGGGCTGTAAACTGTAGCCAAGGTAATCTGAAAATCGTGGAGAGAACCCTTCAGAAAGAGATAGCGGCCATCTGGGTCCGCTAGAGAGTCCGTAACGGATAGTGGTAACGATTTAGGCACAAGGATCGAAACCCCTTTGGTACGCGAGTCAGGTGAAGGGGCGTGAAATACAGTGGGGTAATATTTGTTATAGCATCGAGGTACGGAGTCCGAGCGAAAGTGGGTCTCCTGAAGGAGAGGGAGGGTCAGGAAGGCTGAAAGGGTAAGGCACTAAATTTGCGGGTGTTGGTAGACCTGCTACGGCACCTGACAAGGAAAGGGGAGAGTAGGGGGGAAGATATCGGATGTCAGTCGGGAGAGGGTAATTCCTCTACCGTTGGGGAGAGTGGAAGGTAAGAAGACCGAAAATGGAGGTCAGTACCAAGCACCTGTAGGGCCATTGAAAGCTGTAAAGGGTAGCCGATTCACAGCAAGAAATTGGATGGAGTGGGGAGAGGTAGACTGGAGTAATTAAACAGGAGAGCACAGGTAAACGGGGGGAAGGACCTGGAGCAGGGACCGGTGGGCAAACAACAGGGGAAAGGAGGTAGACAGTAGTCTTGGAAGCGACAGTAGGCAAGCTCAAGAGGGGAGTGTAGAGCAACGAGGGGATGGGCTATAGAGTAAGGGCATAGTTGGGGAGGGGTTAATCAGGGCGCATGGAGTAGGGAGATGACCTCTCGGGGAGGCGCCAGGCAGCTTTAGGGGGGAAGTGGGGGAGGAGGGGGGAGGGGGGGGAAAGGGGGAGGGGGGAGGGGGAAGGGAAAGAAAGGGGGGGAAGGTAGATACAGGGGAAGGTAGAGGATGGGAGTGGGGAAAAGGGGGAGAGGGGGTAAAGGGGGAGGGGGGAAGAAGGGGGAGGAGGGGGGGGAAGGGAAAGAAGGGGGGAAAGGGAGAGAAGGGCGGAAGGGAGAGGAGGGGGGGGAAGGTGACAGGAATCTACAATGTAGGTACTAATAGGAAGGCTCAGTGTAAAGAGATGAGGAAGCCCAATAAAGCAATGATAACACATTCCGTCTAGGCATCAGGGCGGCCCCTGGGCACGCAACGTAATGGCAGTGGGCATGCAGTATAACAGACCTGAGCAAGTCAGATAAACATTAGTACAAGGGTTAACCATAACCTACGATACCCTACGATACCGGCGAGTGCTGTCCAGCAACAGATGGGGGTAGGGCCAAAAAGGGCCAACAGAAAAGGAGGAGTGAACAAAAACAATGTTCAAAAAATAAACAAGTAAACATGGATCATGGAACATCTCCAAGCCACCTCCATCTATTACTGGCAGCCGGGATCAGCGATTGAGACCAAAGAGCCGGTCAGAGGAGACATAAGCAACTGTATGAAGAACCGTATGTAGAGAGTGAAGGGGCTGGACCGAACTGCGCCCCGGCCAAGCCACCACGGTATTACGCGGCTCCTAGCAGGAAGGCAGGGACACAGACGCTCCTGCCCGACACGTAGGCCCCCCCCCAGCACAAGTCCATACAAATCAGATACCGGACCCGTAGCACCCCCCCCCCACCCCGCCCGCCCCCAGCACCCCCAGCGACGGGGGAGGGGGGAGGGGGGTCCCGGGAGAACCCACACGGTGCGCAGGAGTGACCCACTCATACACGTAGCGTGATGAGCTAGCCGCCGGGCGCGGGAAATCCCCGGGCCCCCCACCCACCCCCGGCAAGCACGCAAGGTTGAGCAGCATGGGGAACAACAAAAAGAAAAGTACAGTAGAAACAACCCCACAATTCATAATCCCATGTAAAGAAACATTCCTAAGTTAAAGCATAAGCAGGGATAATCATCACCGAGGGCATTCCTGTAGCTGGGGTCTTGAGTCCCAAGAGCAGCGGGCGTGGAAGGATGAAACCGGGTAGCGTCCAGACCGTTAGTCCTCAAACCGATGCATGGAGGTTATTCACAGGAGAGGGGAGCGGGCGGCAGTACAGCCCCGGGCAGGCCCGGGGGGGGGGGAGGGGGAGCAGGGCCACGGACCGTAGCAAGGGGCCTCCAATCCAGCGGAGAGAAACAAGTGCAGGAGGAAGTTTATATGAACCGTCAAAATGGGCATTCAGGCGTCGGGACCGGTGGCGGCTGTAAATCCAGGGTGGATAGCAGAAGAGACAAACCGGGTATGGAAATGGCACCAAGAGAGCACAAAATCGGGAGGGGTAGCAAATTAGGGGCTCACGATCAGTCCATGTCCATGAAAACAGGGGGAAAGGGCAGTCAAATAGAGGTCAGTAGCCGAAAGGACACAACAGCACTCACCAGTATAGAGTTCCTCAGTTAAGGCGTATGGCGCACCCTCCTGTGATCAGGAGACGCGGTAGGGCTGCCATTTCGAGGTGCTTCGTCCCCTCGGACAGGGGGGGAGAAGCTGGGTAGGCTCTGCGGCGTCGGATGCTATAGTTCCCCGCCGGTTGTATCCCTTCCATGGAGGTGGCTCTGCGAAGGGGAGACAGGCAGAATTCACTGTACCAATCCGGTAGCTCAGTATAGGGGATGTCCAGAGTGGAGCAAAAATGTTCCAGGTCCTCCGGGACACGGAGGAGGGCAGTGCGGCCTTGGGAGGTAGCAGAGAGCCCAAATGGGAACTTCCACCTGTAGACTATGGCTCTGGATCGTAGCACATCCAACAGCGGGCGCAGCTCTCTTCTCCGTTGCAGGGTGATGTTGGACAGGTCTTGAAACAACTTGATCTCTGCCCCCTGGAAAGGAATATGGCGGCGGATTCGTGCGTTCCGGAGGACATCCTCCTTCAGTTGGAAGTTCACGAGACAACAAACCACGTCCCTTGGGGGGTCGGTGTCTTTCCCCCTAGGCCTCAGGGCCCTATGAATACGTTCCAGGGCAACCGGAGTGTCCGGGGGTCTGCCCAAGAGGTCGTTGAAGATGGAAGTGACCGCTCGAGGGAGGTTCTGGTGCTCCACGCTTTCGGGGATTCCGCGGACACGGAGGTTCCTCCGCCTCCTCCGATTATCCAGGTCCTCTACATGCCTGTTTAAGTCCCTCAGCAGGGAGGCATGCGATTCCGTCACCTGCTGGACATGACAGAGGGAGGCATCATGGCGCGCTGTGGTAACTTCCACCTCCTCCACCCGCAAAGATACGGCCTGGACTTCACTTCGGAGCTCCGCGATTACCGCCGACAGGGCGGCCTTGATGTCCGCCGCCACCAGCTGAAGATCCTGAAAGGAGAGAGAGGGCGGCGGAGGCGGGTGTCCATGGTAGGAGAACGGGCTCTGGCGCCGGATGATAGTCTGCTCGGGGAGCGGGAATGAGAGCGTGGAGTGGATGAGAGAGTAGGCCTCTGTGTGGTCCCTGCCTGGGATCGGAAGAGTTCGGGGATACCGCGGCTCAGCTGCGTTTCCGGCTCCCGCGGAGTCCGGGAACAGGTGGCAGAGTTGCTCCGGGAGGTACTCCCCATGTTGAGATGATTCGGCAGGGTATGAGTTGGCTACGCTGTGTGGGGATCAGGCCTCGAGGTGCAGGAGCTCGGCACTAAGCGGCCATCTTAGATCGGGACCAAGCCACGCCCTGACTGACATTTTTGACACTTTGGTGGGGACCAGTGACATTACTACAGTAGTCAGTGCTAAAAATTTGCACTGTTACTGTAATAATGACACGGGCAGGGAAGGGGTTAACACTGTGGGTGATCAAGGGGTTAAATGTGTACCTAGGGGCGTGCTTCAAACTGTGGGGGGGCCTGGCTTGTGAAATGATCACAGAGACCTGTGTTGCTATATAGAAGGATCACAGGAGCTCTTACAACAGCTGACCGTTCTTTTCTCTCAGCGGGGAACGATCGCAGGTGTCAGGCGGAAATCGGAGCCGCCTGCCCCGTGCATCGGAGTCCCTGGCTGACAAGCTAGCTGCAGGCGCGCGACCGACGTATGCCAATGCAGGAGCGACTGCCTGCCGCAGTATAACTGGTTAAGAATAGAAATGGCAGCAAAGGGGGGCTACCCAAATAATTAGCCTTTTAGAAATAAAGTATAATTTCACAACAAATTTCTTTCCTTATGCAGTGTGTCAGTTTTCCCTATTCTTTACCTACAGTAGCTTCCAATACATTAACCCAATGACTGCTCTATGCCCCCCCATTTTTATATTCAGGGAGTTGGCACATAACAAAGTCTCCATTATTGGCCTTTATAAGCCAACTGATTTAAGTTCAAATGCCATTGCAGTGCATAATGATTGCAAAAAATTTTATCTTGGCAAAGTTGGTGACCAGGACCACGAACCTCGAGCCTCGAACACACTGAGTTCACCTTGAACCCTAAGTAGTGCTGAGCCAAGGGTATACTGTAAATCTGTGAAAAGCACCACTAAATGAAACAAAGGATATTCTTATCAATTTTTTTCTTTCTTTTTTTTTTTTTTACATTTTTCAGTTTTTTCCCCAGACTTATGAGAATGTATTAAAGATTAAAAATGTTTAGTATATTCAGCTAATTCTGAAAATATTTAAACTAAAGAAGCCAGTTATCCACTGCCCTTTAGACTAGCTATTCTGACACCCTTTCATGCATTAAAGAGATAATTTTATGGCAGAATTGAGAAATGCTAAGATGCCATTGTAAGAAATAGAAAGTATTTCAGTTATTTAAAGGATAACAAAGGAAACATAGCAATCCATTTTACTGTACTAAGTATAGAAGTACAAAAAAGTACATCTGCAGAAGTTCTATAAAATAAAATCAACTTTTACTAATTAAAAAAGCAGTAATACAACAGGGATTTGCCCTCACCCTCAGATGAGGCAGCTAAACACTTATGATTTGTCAAATTTTAAAGCATAACTCCACCATCAACACAACTGGATAAGGAAAAGATATTTTATTGAACAAAATGTCAATGTCACTTGGCTGGACCATAAGATAGATAGATAGATAGATAGATAGATAGATAGATAGATAGATAGATAGATAGATAGATAGATAGATAGATAGATAGATAGATAGATAGATAGATAGATAGATAGATAGATAGATAGATAGATAGATAGATAGATAGATAGATAGATAGATAGATAGATAGATAGATAGATAGATAGATAGATAGATAGATAGATGATAGGTGAGTACACCCCTCACATTTTTGTAAATATTTTATTATCTCTTTTCATGTGACAACACTGAAGAAATTACACTTTGCTACAATGTAAAGCAGTGAGTGTACAGCTTGTATAACAGCGTAAATTTGCTGTCCCTTCAAAATAACTCAACATACAGCCATTAATGTGAAAACCACTGGCAACAAAAGTGAGTACCCTGTGATCATTTCAGAGAGTACAATGGTCTGCTGTGTCTACAACAACTGACCGGTGTTCTCTCTCAGTGGGGAGCAATTGCCGGTGCCCTGCGGAAATCGCGGCCGCCGGTCCCGTGGATCGGCATCCCCACTGCCTAGCGGTGGCGGGAGCACGCCACCAGTGGTGCGCGCTCGCCCCCCCAGCACCGTGCGCGCGACCAACGTAGGGCTATGTTGTTTTGCGCAGCCGAGCCAGACTGCCACAGTAAAAGTGCTCAGAAGGGGCCCCCCTCTCCTACTGCCGCCTGCCGCTGTTCCCAGGCTTTCTTGTTCCGCTGGGGAGCCCAGGACCTCTGTACGTGGTCAGACTTGCTGCGCACTGAGGAGATGGAGGAACATCCTTTCCCTGACCTCCTTTGTTGCAAATAAAGCCAGAATACTTTAAAAGGAACCCCGTCCACCCATGCTCACGTGCAAATGCGCATGTAGGTCCTTCATGCATTTGTAAACAGTGATTGCAGCAGGCATGTGAGTTACCACTGTGAACATCAGAGTGAAAGCGTTAATTCTAGTGCCAGAGCTCATGTGTAACAATAAACTGTAATGGCTTTTAAAGAGTCGCCTATGGATAATTTTAATTACCGTCGTTTGAGGCCATTTTTTACAGGTGTGCGCAATTTTAAATTTTTACATGTTTGGTATCTATTTACTCAATGCAATATCACCTTTTATATTTTACCAAAATATTGTGTACTATATTTTGTTTGTGCGCATTAAAATTAATTTAAGTGCATTTTATACCCGAAAATTTGCATTTGATGAATGGCTGTGCAGATATCATGTAACATAAAAAACATTTCTCCAGGTCCTCTGCTTTCAAAAAATATATTATGTTTGGGGATTCTAGCAAAAATTGTTGATTTCTAACATGTATGTGAGAAATGTTGTCAAAATTGCCCTGGGCAGCAAGTGTTTACAACAGGTGTTTATTTTCTTTTAGCAAAAAATTTTAAAGGGTAAGTTCACCTTTACACCTCATGCACCACAGTGCCTCCAATATATTGAAATGCTGTGCTCAGTTCCCCTAACAAATTCCCACCTCTGCAGCTGCTGAAACCATCGGCCTCCCTATTTTATCCTGACCATGGCAGGACAAACCCAGCACTAATAGTGTGGCCCTGAAAATCCACGTATTAGCACTTCTGGTCTCTCTCCCCACCATAGCATGCACAGTCCAATCTACTTTACTTTCTCAAAAATGCGGAGCTGCAAGAGAGAGCAGGTTGTGCATGCGCAGGTAGGGAGGTAAGCTGGGAAAGCTCAGTCTGGAATTTCAAGGGCCTCACTCTCAGCACTGGGTGCATCCTATCATCTGCAGGATGGATTGGGGAGGATAATGGTTTCAGCAACTTTAGAGGAGAGCATTTGTTTGAGGAATGAAGCAAAACATTTTAGTATATTGGGAACATCATGGTGCATTGGGTTCCCTTTGGGAAACACTGGTAAAAGTGAACTTACTCTTTAAGCCATTGGAATAAAAGCTGATTGTTGAGGACACCCATAACAGTCTTATATGGTTTGTCCCAAGTGTAGCTATTACTTTTGCTGGACAGCAGAAAGTGTAAATTAATGGCTTTACTGTCAATATCACATATATTTATGTGATGGGGACACAGAGAAACAAAAACCTCTTTTGATAACACTAGTGACAGATTGCATCATATGTACATTTTGCCCAAAATTCAATTTATGGAGTTCTCTAAGTTTTGTGTAAAGGTCAAATAATTACCTGTTACTGTTCTGCATTGTGCCACTTTTTTGTTGGCTCCCCAATGATTACATGTAAAACAGAATTATTTAAAAAAAAAAAAATTACTAGGACCAACAAAGGGAAAATAGCATAAAGAATAATCACAGAAAGTCAAATAGAATATATATAATATTTTCAATATTTTTGTTGGATATGCATGAAAAAAAGACCAACTTGATGCAAACAATCTTAATACTGTAAGTTATTGTTTTATAAATCATGTATTTACCTTTAAGTATAATCTGTAGGTACATGGGGGCAGCCATAAAATATTATTTCTCTATAGCTTTAGTCCACAGCTGACAGTTGCATTTTAAAGCAAAGTTCAAAGGACTGAGAGCTCACCAACATAGTGTAACAATTAATTATAACTAGGGTAACATTACTAGTCAAGATGCATTCACAAGTGAAAAATGTAAAAATGGGAAATTGCTTATCCATGACTTAGTGATGACTCTTGGTTCCAGTACAAGAATTCTCCTGCTGTACAAGTCAAGAATGTTTTTCTTTTTACACATTTAGCCCTACTATAGCAGAAAAAGTGTTTACTGTTTTCTGCTAAAGTTTTTAATTTGCTTAGGGCTATTTTACTTTTAAAAGTTAGTAAGTGCTGATCTATTTTATATATTCACTGTATCTGTTTATATTGATCTTTGTACTGTGTTATAAACATTACACCAGTTCTTTATTCTTTGTTCTGTTCTTTCTTTTGGTCTCCCTTTGGGTGTCAAGATATTGTTTAAAAGCATTTTCATTTAAATTAGGGGAATATCATTTTTCAAAAAACCTTTTGCATCATTTTGGAAACCTAGCCAGTCTAGGGGAGTGGGAGGAACTCTACCTCCAGCAGGCTGCAAGATGCCATATGCTAGATAGCAGGATATCCACTGGCCATGGCAGGAGAGTTCCTAGACTGTCAAAGAAAGTCATCTCTGGACCACAAATAAACAATTTCAAATTTTACGGTTGTACATGCATCCTAAAGTGAATTCTAAAGGTAGAAGGTTTTTTTTACCTTAATGCATTCTATGGTCTTCTGGGTGCAGTGCTCGCCCTTACACTTACCTGAGCCCTATCTTGATCCAGCAATGCGCATGAGAGCAGTGGCTCTCCCGGACTTCCCTACCCTTATTGGCTCACACAGCAGTGCTTCTCTGAAGCACCGCTGGGGAGCGAACCTGCTCAAGTGCCTCCATAGCAAGAGGCTTGCTATTGGGGGCACTCAGCAGGGTGGAGAAGCCAGAACCACCCATGGGGGACCAGAAAGAAGAGGATTGAGGCTGTTCTGTGCAAAACCATTGCACAGAGCAGGTAAGTATAACATGTTTGTTATTTAAAAAAAAAAATACAACTTTTAGAATCACTTTAACTAATAATTTTACCTTCATTATAATAAATTGCTAAACTATGTTAGTACACTTGCTGCCTTTGTATTTTACCTTTAGAATATATACTGAAAGTCTGCTTCCTGTTTTGCAGTATAAAACTAAGCACATAATATACCTTTATAAATGACAGCAACCAAAAAAAACAGATGGGCTCACAGTAGCCATATTGCTTGTGTGATCTGTTAGGGAGAGCTGACAATTCTGTGTAGGGAGAAATACTTCCTATTTTGCAGTTAACTACTTCAGTACTTCAAAGTCAAAGTATTTACCTAAACTAAAGTAATCCATACACTTTTTAAAATGTTCTAAATTACTAGGTTTAAGTCCATTGAGGTGCATGCTACCTGATGGGCTTATCTCTGACCACTGGGAGCATAGCTATTACTATTCTTCTGACGATCAGATGCTGGAGTTTCTGGTCTCAGTTCCTACAGCTACAGATTCATATTCTTTTAATCACAGAGTGCTTTGTATTATGTTAACTAATTCACAAAATACAAAGCCTTCTGTGAATGAGCAGCAGAGGGGCAGGCAGGGCTGCTTTATGGGAAGTCAGTGTCTCTCTTATCATAGAACCAGGAGTGTAGTGATAACTGTACTCCTGACACTCTGTAAAACTGTCATATATAAATTTAATTGGCGTGGCATGCACCTTGTTGGACTTAACCCAAAGTAAGCCAGCAGATATTAGAAAGTGAATCAATTCCTGGAAATCAGCTTTACGTTTGTCTTAAAGTTGCTCTAAAGGCAGAAGGTTTTTAATCTTAAAGAGGAGTTCCACCCTGGAATACTTTTTTTTAATAAAAATACCCCCGGGACAGTCAGGGCTAGTACATTCCACAATGGCTAGCCTCTGATCTGTCCCAGGTTGCACTTACCTTTTAGGACAATACTTACCTTGAAAAAGTATTGTCCAGCGCTGCCATCTCAGGTGTGGGCAGCTTGAAGCCAGCGCGATCCTCTTTTGCGTCCTCTTCCGTCTTCTTCGGTCCCACGATGCACTACACCGGCCCCGCTGTCACTTCCGGTGCGCGCGCGTCATCCCTCCACAGCTTCTGGGCATGCCCAGAAACTGTTTAGAAGGGAATGACGCGTGCGCCCCGGAACTGACGTCGGGGCCGGTGCAGGCGCAATGATTCCTGGGAGCGATGACGTTCAGCTCCCAGGAATCATTGCAAAGCCAGGAAGTGACGATGGGCCGTGGCCGCCGAGGGGAGGAAGAAGGAAGTAAGGTAAGTATATTTTCTTCTCTACGAGGTAAGTAAAAACAAACAAAAAAAAAATGTGATTATCCATTTGTTTTTCAGGTGACCCGGAGCGAGAAGATGGAGGGAAGTATCATTTTAGGGTGGAACTCCACTTTAATGCATTCTATCCATTAAGATCAAAAACCTTCAGTGTGCAGCTGCCCCGCTAATACTTACCTGAGCCCATCTCGATCAAGCATGAGTACCTCAGCCGTCTGGGTCTCTCTCTCCTTATTGGCTGAGACACAGTCATTGGCTCCCACTCAAAGTCACACCAATAAGGGAGAGAGGGGGCGTAGCCAGATTGTGGCTCTGTGTCTGAATGGACACAGGGAGCTGTGGCTTGGGTGCCCCTATAGCAAGCTGCTTACTGTGGAGGCACTCAACAGGAGGGAGGGGCCAGGAGTTCCGGTGGGGTCCCGAGAAGAGGAGGATCCGGGCTGCTCTGTGCAAAACCACTATACGGAGCACATAAATAACATGTTTGTTATTTTTAAAGAAAAAAAAAAACAAGACTTTAGTATTACTTTAAACTGTTAAACTTACGTATTTACATTTTGCACTTGGTTATAGGATGTGTATCTGACAAACATTGAGTTTTCTTCTGGGATCATGTTGTATCTTTTGTAATAAGCAAAAGGCTTATCTACAGACATAACTCCACATGTTTTATAAATGTTCATTTCTTTCCCTCCAACCAAAAACACTAAATAACAGCATTTTCATTCCTTTTTTTTTGTGTTTGGAAGATCTTTGAAGTTGAAATCAACATCAGAAATATTTACGCTCTCCCAGTTCATGCTGTGTGGTTGTATGCCAACATAATATATTTTCTGTTAAGACAGGAGGCTTTACCCTGTATTTCTTCCAGCCTCTGACACTGTGTAATATTTTTATTCCTGGCATTTTGGGATAGTCAGAGACATTTTTAAAGGGTTAGTTCACCTTTATAATAAATGTTGCAATGCAACCAGGTAGATTAGAAATCATTATGCAGTGTAGGGAAATGAATGTTCAATCAAGATACATACCTGTAGGCCAACCATGGATTTCACAATGCCTGACTAATAAAGTAGCATACGGTGTGATCTGCACTGTCCTGCATACAAGCTACGTGGGTTGGTACATGGAGGGCACCCCCATGATGATAATGAAGAATACGTTTTGAAGTGGTGTATCAGACGTCCATAAAAGGCACATGTGCAATAAAAGGCACATGGTACAATTCCCATGGTCCTCTGGGTTATATCAAGCCAAGGTGCATACACTGAAAAATAAAATGGCAAATGTCAGCTCCTCTCACACTCCTCCTCCTCACAAAGCTTTTGAAGATCCTGAGACTGTAGCAATCTGTGCCCAGCATGTGTCAGTTGTTCACCCAGGTCCCACTGTCTGCTGTTTCAGAGGGTGGAGAGATGTTGGTGGGTTGGAGGTTGACTTTGTGTGTTCTGTATTTTTTGGTAAGGCTGTCAATCAAGAGCCCAGGGCATGTGGGTGGTGATAAGAAAAAGGAGGGACCTTGTCGATTCTATGTGTCAGCACTAAATGCCTCTCAGTAGTCTTTCGCAGGGATGAGCAGTGAAGGGTAGCTACATTCACATACACAAGGGGGGCATGAAGAATGATTGTAGCCACCCTAGAACAGCAAGTCTCAGAATACTGGAATAAAGCTTGCATTTCAGAGATAAAACAAAACAAGTGAGAACTAGAAGGCAAATTCTACTAATATATAAATATATTGAATTTTTTGTATTTCATAAAAAAAACAGCATTTTTGCTTGCACATGATTGGATGATGGATATCAGTGGTTCACTAAGTGCATACTCTGTTTGCCTTTAAGCCTCGTACACACGCAACGAATTTCCGCCGACCGGTCGTTCGTCTTTTGTCCAGAGTGGTGTCTGTTGGTTGGAATGTGCTCTGGACTGCACATGAATTTTGTCGTCCGACAGAATTCTACTTCAGAAGTGATGTCATGTGTTGGATTGCTTTCTTTGTGTTCTTTCATCTCTGAGCATGCCCAGTCTTGCTCATTAGATTTTTCCCTGTCGAAATCTGTACTGACTGCACGAAAATTGGACGTGTTTTGACGGTGGACAAAAATTTTATAGCCTGCACACTAGAATTTTTTCGGCCGAAAAGTCGGAGAGCACCATACTAACAAGCCGAAAATCGGAAGATCGGTCGTCAGCACGAATATTCCCGGCCGAATTTCGACTCGTGTGTACGGACCTTTAGTAAATCAACCCATTTAAATTGAAAGCTTCTTTAGTGACAGGGTCTATTATAAATGTTTTCGAAATATTGACTTTTCAGCATATTTCTTTATACATTTCCTTGCTGCACCTAACATGTACTTAGTAACAGTAGGAAGAAAGCAGGATTGTCACATTTATGTACAGCATCATTTGAACAAAATACTTTACAGCTGGACCTTAGTGTTATTATGCTATTATATCTTTTCAATGACAGTTGACAGTTAATTTTCTTGCTACTAAGAATACATTGCTTTAAAGAAAACCATCCACTTGCAGGCTGCATGTAAGCAACCAAAGAAAAATCTATAATCCATAAACATTTAGCTGTAATAAATCCAGGCTAATATTTAGCATGAACATTACAGAATATATTTTATTAGACAATAAAACACACTGTTCTTATTCTACTTATTTTCAAACTTAGTTCCAGTAAAATAAAACATATCGGTTTTGACAGGATAACTATATTTGTGGCCAGTGTCCTTGAAATGGCCTGTTTGGATTTGGTGGTTAGCCTTAAGCATTTTCCTTTGAATCCCTCCTGTGTTCTGGCATGCTGTCATTTGGAACAACCTTTCTCTTCAGTTCAAATGCTGAGCTTGCTTAATATTACTAGTGTACTTGTTTGCTATGATCAAGTCCTAGAAACTTCATAGTTATACCCACATGGACAAAAAATATATTTAAAATATATTTTTTAAAAAAATCATTTTTTCCCCCCAAATATATTGGAAATATATTTGAAATGCTACAATTTTGGCCATATTCAATATATTTCTAAATTTTTTTCCCTAAATATATTAGAAATATATTTGAAATGCTACAATTTTGGCCATATTCAATATATTTCTACATTTTTTTCCCTAAATATATTGGAAATATATTTGAAATTCTACAATTTTGGCCATATTCAATATATTTCTAAAAATGTTTCCCTAAATATATTGGAAATATATTTTTCTTCCATATGGGTAGTGCATGGATGGGGCCATAGGCATTTGTGGAAGTCAAGTTTAGCTATAAAAAAAGAAAACTTGTTTTGGTATTCTAAATTTACAATAGCTCATTAAGGCAATCTTAAGCTTGAAAAAATATGCTTTATAGAGCAGTGGACTAGTCTGAATTTTATTAAGCATGCAAAAAAAAGGCTGATATCCCCAGTTCAGACAGAACAGTCCCTTCAGTCATTTATATTGAATGTTACATGCTAGCTGATAGGGATAGGCAAACTGATCATCTCTTGTCAAGATGTGGGTTAGAAGTGGCTAATGAAAGTAGATCGGATCTGTCACATGCAGGATTTAGTAAACAACCATAGTGACTCTTATAATAAGTATTGCACAGATTGGAAGAGATGTTCCAACATATGCCGCTTACAAAAATGGGAGTAAAATAGGATAGATGAATTAAGTTTTGAAGCTAAAACCCCCTTCTTCAATGGGAAAATTAATCATATATAAACCATTTATTTTCTAAAATATTTATTGCGAATAGATTCTCTCATTTATAAATTAATTTATAATTTCATTTGTCAAGATTCAGTGCAATAGTACAACATTTGACCATACATCATTTGGTCCATCAAATACATAAATATACAACAAACATGATGCTACTTATGGAGTGGTACATAGTCCAACGCGTTTCGATAATGTGTTTAGTAACAAAAGAATCTTCATCAGGGATTTTGAATCCACTCCTGACAACCCGCACCCTACTGTATTCCTCCCTTGGAAAGTATCCTATCTTCCCAGATCAGAAAGCTAGAGCCAAGTATGGATAATTACGAGTTTTCTTTGCCTATTATGAAGAATCCAGATGAATGATATTTGAAAAATGAATTAAAAATAATTAAATTATGTTGCTCTCAGATTCAGCACATCCAGATAGCTTTAGCTCATCTTGACCGACAGTTAAATCAGGGGACCCTGTATCAATTTCTGATTGCTCATAAAAGCAGGGGAGCCCCTACTATACAGGAGGGGTCTCAAAATGCTTTCCCCAGTCATTGGTGCTTTTATTCCAAAAAGTTGAAATACTGCAAAAGCCACTTTTGTAGTAGAAAAGAGCCATCTATTTCAGAGATTGGAATCTCTAGTCCTTCAACGTTGGTGATGTGGTCCCCTGTTAGTTGCGGTCACTCGTTTCCCCAAGTGGGGATTGTCGTCCTCCGTGCTCTGGAGAGAGTTATCTCTCCAGAGGGGGTAGGTTTCAAAATTCTCTTTTTTGTGATATTTTTTCTCCTTTGGGAGTGTGTTTTCCTTTTTTCTTTTGGGAGAGGAAAAAGGGGATGGGAAAGAAAAGTAGGAAAAGAGGAAAGGAAGGTGGGAAAAGACATATAAGAATACTTAATGGTTTGGCACTTTTAAGATTATTAGGAGGATGTGAGAAGCTTTTGTTTGAAGCATCTAATCAACAGTAAAATGCATGTGCTCTCTCCTTATAGAAACCTTGCAACACAGATTCAGTATGCCATTTCTTTATTTTTATTTTTTTTAGGATAGTGGTGGAAGAGGGTAGTGCAAGCTGTCAGTTAGGGTTGTTCTGCAAGTCAGCATTTTTTAGTAAGGAAAAGGAAAAAGAAACTGCTGTTTTAGTGATCTAAACATTGTCATAGCCATTTCTACAGTATCTATAGAAATTACTTTTTCTTATTTACTTGTCAGCAAAGCTGACACTCTTTTCCTATTTCCAATCTAAGAAAAAAAAATGGAATAGGGTTTGAGACATACACTACTCAGCAGAATGTTTATGCATTCGCTAAATTGCCTTAAAAATAGACTGACCAACTTTGATTCATACTCAACAGTAAATCTGTTATTCCTTTACACTTTTAAAAAGTGTAATGGTTTCCAAGAATCACAAACTGACAGAATGCCTACAAAGGAGACTATTAGACAGTTTACATTTTGTTGTACCTGTCAACAAAGCTGACCATTTTTCTATGTTCTGCTTAAAAGGAATTGCCTTACTGTAGGCACCCAGTTTAATATAAATTTAAAAATGTTGTGCCACGCATTTAAAATTCTCAATTAATGTAAATAATATAAAGTGAATACAAAATAATTAAGTGAGACCACCCAATTGAATTAAACAAATTATAAATAACAAAAGTCCATTAATGTAACCACAAATGTGACCAATTAACATTAAAATTCTTGATGTAAATCCCCTTTGTGCATTTCTCCACCAGTACAAATGATAACACCTTACTAGAAGGATAGACCCCTGCATTATAAGAGGTCTAAAGTGCTTAATCTTAAACCAGGAAGTCTTTGAGATGGTGCTTTAAAATGAGGTAGGCACTGCCGTAATCAGCAGGGTCAATGTGTCACCATCAACTCTGCCATGTGCCAAATCGACATCAAGCATAAAACACAGTAAGTCCATAGTGTAAAACCACTATGTCACATTACATTGTTTACATTCAGCTGCAAGCAATAAATAGGGCAAGGGATAGGCATTGGTTGCTAGGATGCTGGTGGCTACCCCCTGTGATTTAGAGGATTGGCTCTAGGCTCTAGAGAAGTAGTTCTCAGCTCCTGTTCTCACCTGGACCTACTAACAGGCCAGGTTTGCAAGATAACTGAAATACATCACAGGTGATATAATTTGCTTCTCAGTAATTGCAGTATTCTAGTCTGCATTTCCCCAAGGTAATACTTCAAATCTGGCCTGTTAAGAGGACAGGAGTTGAGAACTACTGCTCTAGAGGATCATTGTGCGACATTTACTTTATAGGAAATTATGTTTTGGACATCGTAGGACATTACCTTTGGACATTGTGGGAAAATATTGTTGGGACATCCTGGGACATTATTTTTGGACATCAGGGGGCATAACTTTTTTGTCATCATGTGATATTATTTTAATTTAAAACTTTGTGTACACTGTGTGTGTTTATTTACTATTTTAAATTTTTTATAATGAGCAACCAAGGGTACTATGTGGTCGGGGGGGGGGGGGGCAGACAACTAGTGGTCCCTCTATTTAAAAGGAGGCTTTCAGATTCGAAAAGGTTTCCCCTGCAAGCTATCCCATCCACTGGACCAGGATGTGAGAATGACACCCTTGTCCTCACAAACACAGGAACAAGGTTGTTTTGTCAGGGCCCTACCCTGGCAGGGCACCCTCCCTATATTGAAGGCATGTGATCTTGTATGGTTCTAGGGGGGGGGGGCATGCTTGCTCGCTGCCCCCCTACATTTGTGGGAAGGGACTATTATGTACTTTAAAAGCCCCTTATGTTTTTTTTATTCTTTTGTGGGGTTCCTCTTTTAATCTATACCTGACCCTTGTAGTTGATATTTACATGTTGAAGGGAATCTCTAGCCACAAATAGAACAAAGCAGCTGGGAAGTTTCATTTACCAGTTATTAAAATTGCCTGTTTTTTCTTTGTAAATGTTGCTTTAATACATTGTACACAGCTAGTTCATAGGCAGGATTAGTGCATCTCCTAATCATCTTATTTGAAGGAATAGTACATGTTTAATGCTTCCTTGTAAGTCTCATTACAAGTGTTCTTTCCTGCTAGATGGTACTTTTTTTTTTATATATGTATGCTTTGCTACATGCTCTCCCTGGGAGTTTCCAGCTCCCTTTGCCCTTTTGTCCCTTTCCTATTACTCTTAGGCCACATTAATTTACAGGATTTGTCCCCAATAGACTTCAATGGGGTTCAGGAAATGTTTGCAATTTCCAAACATTTTTTTAAACTATGTTACTCATCTCTAGGAAGGGAGGATATAAAGGATGCAAACATAGCAAAAAAAATGAAACAAAACAACTACATCCATCCATTGTTCAGAATAATCTTTACAGGCTGGGCACTACAGGACACATAATTCCACTGTGACTCTTTCTCCCCATGTTCTCTGCTACATGATGTGTGCTGTAGTCTTTACTATTCCTCTCCTTGTAGCAAAGCAAAAAAATGTTGGTGTAATAAAGGTTACCATTATAAATGTAAAATTGGGATGAGATATACAGGCACATGAGAAACATTTACTTACTTTTTAGGTAGCAGTTTCACTTATTTCACTTTCCCTGTCTGCTCCCTCTGCTTCTTTGCTGCAAACTGCGAGAATCTGCCAGATAAGAAAATCTGTCAATAGTTCTGCTACAAGATAAACAGTTCCGCATTCACTATCTACATTACTGTCTTTTTTCATTTGATACTCCTGGTCAAGGGTTGCCCTATCCCAGTGATGGCGAACCTCGGCACCCCAGATGTTTTGGAACTACATTTCCCATGATGCTCACCTACACTGCAGAGTGCATGAGCATCATGAGAAATGTAGTTCCAAAACATCTGGGGTGCCAAGCTTCACTATCACTGCTCTATCCCTTTCCACCCCATAGCTATTGGTTACTGGGACCACCAATCATGTTCAATACATAGCATATATACAGTATGAACAAATGTTAATATCTACATGTAGGAGAAATACACAATGTTAACAGGCGCTTGATCACATATCGAACCAAAAGTCCATGGAGTTAAAAGTCATTAATGGCACAGGGGGAGAAAAAGTCCACCGTGTAGGGCAGCCATCCAGAAACCAAAAGCCAGGGGTTCCACAGGGCTAAAACAAAGACAGACAGAGGCGCCTCTAAGTGTAGACTTTATGCAACAGGTTTAATGAATAAAATGATGCACTCACGTAAGTAAGCATATATTCATGCCCATAAAACAAGGTTCCAGTGTGGAGAAGTGTAAATCCTTTCGCCGTGGCCGACTTGTACGGCAAGGTTAGAACAAGGAAGTAGGCTCGGTGTATTTGCTTGACAGCGAGGCTTGGTAGATAGTCGAACCTGGATGATGTCATCTGCATGCATATATGCTTACTAACGTGAGTGCATAATTTTATTCATTAAACCTGTTGCATAAAGTCTACACTTAGAGGCGCCTCTGTCTGTCTTTGTTTCTACATGTAGGAGAACCTGGCATTTTTGGGGACCCAGGGCAATTTAAAGTACTTTGGCAGGAACATACAGGTACCCTATTTGTTATTAGTGTTTTACAAATGAGGTTGCATGGAAAGGTTTTCTTAAAGGCCATAATATGGCTAACCTACTCCCTCCTTTGAAAAGTACGTATATCTTTGCAGTCATTTTAAAAGAAGGAATTTGTTCTGTTCTTCACATATTATTGCAGTGGTGCATGTTTCACTTGTTTAAGTATATCTAAAGAGAGCCTATAAAGTCCATAAAGTGCAAAAAGTGCTAGCAATATTAATATTAATCAATAATGTAAAGAAATAGTCCAATATTGCTAGCACTTTTTGCACTTTATAGACTATTTCTTCACATTACAAACAAACAAACAAAGAGCTGGGGGGCACACCCTGAACATGCATTTCTAAAGCTGGTGCAGCTATGATCCAAGCAACATGCATAAATACAGAGAATAGCGCACACATGCAAAAGAAATGACTATCAAATATAAAGGCAATCAATAAATAAAAATGGGGATTTAGTCCCACCATATGGCCATATCGTGCTCAAGCCCACCACTACGTCAAAGAACCCCATTGTCAGTGGGTCCTACACTATCCATAAAAAGAAGGATGAATCGAGCCTCTCGAAACCATGGAGATACTTACTCCTTACTGGGAGAAATGTGCAACTGCACTATAAGGGACTCCTCCTATATCTGCTTACTAGTGGACACTGATAAGAGTACAGGTGTGGGAGGGTGGGGTGCTCAACCTCAGAAGTCTGGTCAGACCGAATACATAACAAACAAACAAAGAGCTGGGGGGGCACACCCTAAACATGCAATTCTAAAGCTTGTGCAGCTATGAACCAAACAACATGCATATATACAGAGAATATTGCACACATGCAAAAGAAATGACTATCAAATATAAAGGCAATCAATAAACAAAAATGGGGATTTAGTCCCATTAAGGCCATATCGTGCTCAAGCCCACCACTACGTCAAAGTACCCCTTTGTCAGTGGGTCCTACACTATCCATAAAAAGAAGGATGAATCCAGCCTCTCTAAACCATTGGAGATACTTACTCCTTACTGGGAGAGATGTGATTCACATCTGAGAGATTTCTTCACATTATTTATTAGTATTTGATGCGATTATTATTTGATGCGATTAATATTTGATGCAATTTATGTTTAATTATTAGCACTTTTTGACGTTTTTTCTGGTGCAGCACTATTTGATATTTATTCATTATGGTCCACGGTTGTCACCATTAGAAAACCAGCTCTGAGAAATGCCATGCAGCCATCTCTTAAAGTGTCTGTAAAAAGGGTACCAAGATCAGCAACACTAAGATTCAGCAAAGAATGGAAAAAAAAAAAAATATTTTATTTAAAGAAATAAAATTGTTTATATACAGTGCTTTGCCAAGCAAAATCATTTATGTGTAGTTTACAATTACATGAAGGCCTGATTAAGCACACCTAGCTTTCCTCTCAAAAATAATGAAATATACCTCTTGCACAGTTTTTGCTCTTGACCTTTGTACTTGATGTTCTTGTAATCAATGGTAAACCCGTTGAATTCTACTGGAGTTTTAGACAATCAAAACATTTATTAAACAAATGTAGATGCAAATCAAGGTGACTCTCATTAAACAAACTCCATGTAATGGTTTTACTATGTACCTGTGACATAATTCTGTAATGGACAGACAATTGCAACCAATTTTTAAAGAAGAATTATAGCCAAAGCTCTTTTGGCTTTACTTTTCCTATGGGTCTGACATCACAGAAACGGTCCAGGTTCGGCAGAGATCCCCAACTATAATGTCAGTATCTGTCCAGATGCCTGACCGGCAGCTGGCGCACCGCTGAGAACCGGAGCCAACCTCCTGCCCCCTCCACAGCCTGGCGCTCTAGTGAGCACTGGGGGGGGCAAAGCAGAGAGTGCTGACTGACAGTCAACACTCTGTGCTCAGAGCAGACCCAAAAACTGAGGCATCAGTGGTCTTAGATCTCTCAGTTCTCAGGGTAGAGCGAACGAGGGACAGCTGTAGCATTGGATTAATGCTGCAGCCATCTAGGTGAGTATGTTTATTTTTCAATTCCCACGCTTTTTAAAAATAAAAACGATTTAACTGAGAAAAGAAAATTTGGCAGTTTACGAAAAATAACAAAATGGAACAGCTGTTCAACAACCATATATAACAAAAGTATAAGAAGCTAAATATAGTGTCCATACTAAGTCAAAAGCCCCATAGTTACAGGTCCATGGAAGAATGACATCATAATAATAGTGTGTGAACAGCAGGTATTCAAACAGGTAATGTGGGATGATATTTCCAGAGAGCTAGGCTCTTCTTTGTTTGCACCAAATGGCAATAGGTTTTTGAGGGGGGAAAAGAGGCAAAGGTCTAAGGGGATTAGACCCCAGAACTTTTGCTCTTGAAACAACAGTGGGGGGGGGGAGCAGGGGAGGGCTCTATAATAAAACCTGAAGGAAAAATCATGTCGCTATGGCCAATGTATACCTCCCATAGGAAAAAAAAAGGGGGGGTAGGGCTGGAGGGTCCCTCTGATTCATCCCAGCCAAAAGCCTTAGATGGAAAAGCATATCTAATGTGTGTTTACTTTTCGTTTTACTTCTTTGTTTAAAGTGGTTGTAAAGCCTGAAGGTTTTTCACCTTAATGCATTCATGCATTCTATTCATTAGGGTGAAAAACCTTCTGTGCCATTGGCTCCCACTGCTGTCAATCAAATTCAGTGACACTGAAGCGGGGGGCGGGACTGAGTCCCACTATATGTGTCAATAGGCGCAGCAGTGGGACTTGAGAGTGAGCAAGCATTGGTGCCCCCAGGGAAAGCAGCTTTCCGTGGGGGCACCTGATGGAGAGAAGGGGCCTGGAGTGCCAGCAGGGCACACCAGAAGAAGAGGATTGGGGCTGCTCTGTGCAAAGCGATTGCACAGAGCAGATAAGTATAGGTATGTTTGTTGTTATTTATATATATATATATATATATATATATATATATATATATATATATATATATATATATATATATATATATATATATATAAAACAAAAGAGTTTACAACCCCTTTTAAGTTCTGAGACAGATTTTGGTTCACTGAAGATGAAAAATAATTTTATTTTAAAAAGTTACAAAATTTAGAAATGGTCAGGGTCAGGTTTAATTCTGTTGCTGTGCTTCTTTTGAGTAGAGGGTGGTAGATCTATGAATCAAGCTGTAATATTACAGTAAACCTGTTGCTCAATCTTTCACTGCTTCTGTTTACTGTAGCACTGTCTTAGTGCGTGACAGAATTGATAAATGTATTCCAATGTATTTTATGTTATTAGTTCTATAATTTCACTTTTGAAAAATTTATACGTTTTGAAGCTGTTAACATTTGAAAAGTACGTAGGCACACAAATTATATTTATTCCACACCAAGAGCTGTATACAGTGTAAGTTCACAACAAAAATGACAATTTAAAAGAACAAAATCTGTTTATACAACTTATCAATAATACATTCACTACTATTAAAACAATTTGGTTTAACGCTATCCCTAGCTTCAGGAAGTATCCCTACTTATCATAGGTCAAAACTTACACAACAATACATTATTTAGTCTTGCAGAAAAGCAAAACTAAAACAGAGTATATAAATGTTTGTTAATATTATTCCCCACTAAAGATGTTCTGTTCTTCTCTGGCCCCAAGGGCTTATATCACTATACTAGTGTCACTTCATCTTTGCAATTGGTCACATTGGATTTAAATCAGTAACTACCACAAGCAGTCCGTTTCATAGCTTTAGTTATATAGTTATAGAGTTGACCTATTCTTCCCACAACAGATTTAAAATTGAGAAAAAGGTACATATATTATACAGTATCTCACAAGAGTGAGTACACCTCTCACATTTTTTTGTAAATATTTTATTATACATTTCCATGTGACAACACTGAAGAAATGACACTTTGCTACAATGTAAAGTAGTAAGTGTACAGCTTGTATAACAGTGTAAATTTGCTGTCCCCTCAAATTAACTCAACACACAGCCATTAATGTCTAAACCGCTGGCAACAAAAGTGAGTACACCCTTAAGTGAACATGTCCAAATTGGGCCCAATTAGCCATTTTCCCTCCCTGGTGTCATGTGAAATGTTAGTGTTACAAAGTCTCAGGTGTGAATGGGGAGCAGATGTGGTAAATTTGGTGTTATCGCTCTCACTCTCTCATACTGGTCACTGGAAGTTCAACATGACACCTCATTGCAAAGAACTCTCTGAGGATCTGAAAAAAAAAAGAATTGTTGCTCTACATAAACATGGCCTAGGCTATAAGAAGATTGCCAAGAACCTAAAACTGAGCTGCAGCACGGTACCCAAGACCATACAGCGGTTTAACAGGACAGGTTCCCCTCAGAACAGGCCTCGCCATGGTCGACCAAAGAAGTTGAGTGCACGTGCTCAGCGTCATATCCAGAGGTTGTCTTTGGGAAATAGATGTATGAGTGCTGCCAGCATTGCTGCAGAGGTTGAAAGGGTGGGGGGTCAGCCTGTCAGAGCTCATACCATACTCCACACAGTGCATCAAACTGGTCTGCATGGCTGTGGTCCCAGAAGGAAGCCTCTTCTAAAGATGATGCACAAGAAAACCCGCAAACAGTTTGCTAAAGACAGGCAGACTAAGGACGTGGATTACTGAAACCATATCCTGTGGTCGGAAAAGATCAAGATAAACGTATTTAGCTCAGATGGTGTCAAGCGTGTGTGGCAGCAACCAGGTGAGGAGTACAAAGACAAGTGTGTCTTGCCAACAGTCAAGCATGGTGGTGGGAGTGTCATGGTCTGGGGCTGCATGAGTGCTGCCGGCACTGGGGAGCTACAGTTCATTGAGGGAACCAAGAATGCCAACATGTACTGTGACATACTGAAGCAGAGTAGGATCCCTTCCTTTTGGAGACTGGGTTGCAGGGCAGTATTCCAACATGATAACGACCCCAAACACACCTCCAAGATGACCACTGCCTTGCTAAAGAAGCTGAGGTTAAAGGTGATGGACTGGCCAAGCATGTCTCCAGACCTGAACCCTATTAAGCATCTGTGGGGCATTCTCAAACTGAAGGTGGAGGAACACAAGGTCTCTAACATCCACCAGCTCCGTGATGTCGTCATGGAGGAGTGGAAGAAGACTCCAGTGGTCACCTGTGAAGCTCTGATGAACTCCATGCCTAGGAAGGTTAAGGCAGTGCTGGAAAATAATGGTGGCCACACAAAATATTGACACTTTTGGCCCAATTTGGACCTGTTCACTTTGGGGTGTACTCACTTTTGTTGCCAGCGGTTTAGACATTAATGGCTGTGTGTTGCGTTATTTTGAGGGGCAGCAAATTAACATGGTTAACATGGTTATACAAGCTGTACACTCACTACTTTACATTGTAGCAAAGTGTCATTTCTTCAGTGTTGTCACATGAAAAGATATAATGAAATATTTACAAAAATGTGAGGGGTGTACTCACTTTTGTGAGATACTGTATATATTTATACACATATGTACAATAATATATTTGTAAAAGTATGTTGGTGAAAAAGAGGAATTTGTTTTATCGTTATTAACTCATTGATGTACATGTTTGGTAGTGGTGGGCCCATTATACCGTATACCATCGTATTTAATAGTGACTTCTTGGGCTTTTGCAAATGTAATCTTTACATGTCTCAAATTATGCCTTTGATGAAGATAAGTATTCTACAAAGACATTTGTGGCTCATTGTCACAAAACGCCCTGTTAGTCTTAAAGTAGCCCTCTCCTAGCCACCTCTTTATGTGGAACAAAAGGCTAATGCAATCTAGGATACAAAACGCTGCTCACGCCCTCCTCATCCTCACACTGTCTACTGTTTATAAAAGAGTTCTGTGTAAATGACTTTTATTAATTTTAGTCATGTGATCTGTGTCAGCGAGGAGCCATCCATAGCCCCTCCTTTGTCAGCGTTCTTTCCCATCTGCTAAACTGACACAGGGGAGCGAGGACTTACAGATCATGTTGGCGTTGTATTAGTCTTTACTTCTACTTAACAGATCCTATAACATTTTACTGCCTGAAATGAACATTAGAAATTAATTTTCTTTTCAGGAAGTCAATTCCATACCCCCTCATTGAAGTTTCTTAACCACTTCAATACAGGGCACTTTCCTCCCTTCCTGCCCAGGCAAATTTTCCCCTTTTAGCGCTGTTGCATTTTGAATGACAATTGCGCGGTCATGCAACACTGTACCTACACCAAATTTATGTCATTTTCCCCCCACAAATAGAGCTTTCTTTTGGTGGTATTTGATCACATCTAGGTTTTTTCCTTTTTGCTAAACAAATAAAAAAAGACCGAAAAGTTTGAAAAAAAAAAACGTTTTTTTGTTTATGTTATACAATTTTGTAAATAAATACGTTTTTTCCTGCACTGATGAGCACTGATGAGACTGCACTGACAGGCACTGATGAGGAGGCACTGATGGGGTGGCACTGATGGGGTGGCACTGATGGGGTGGCACTGATAGGCGGCACTGATAGCCGGCACTGATATGCGGCACTGATAGGCACTGATATGTGGCACTGATAGGTAGCACAGATATGCAGCATTGGTGGGCACTGATAGGCGGCACTGCTAGGCACTGATAGGCGGCATTGATGGGCACTGATAGGTGGCACTGACGGGCACTGATAGGTGGCACTGATGGGCACTAATGGGCACTGATAGGCTGCACTGGTGGGCACTGATGGGCACTGATGGGCGGCACTGGTGGGCAATAATGGGCACTGGTGGGCGACACTGAAAGATGGCAATGATGGGCACTTGTGGGCAGCACTGATAGGGAGGGCACTGGTGGGCAGCACTAATGGGGAGGGCAATAGGGGGCTCCCTGAGCCCTGATTGCCATCCCTGGTGGCCATAGTGGGCATCCCTGGGGTCATAGTGGGCATCCCTGGGGTCAGGTCATAGTGGGCATCCCTGGTGGTTCTAGTGGCATTCCCCCCCCCCCCGAGGGTCTGCACTGGTAATCAATGATCTGATTACCAGTGCCGACCCCCCCTGTCAGGGGAGCCGCCGATCGGCGCTCCTTTACTCGTGCCTGTCAGGCTCGAACTAAGGAAAGCCGATCAACGGCTGTTCCTGTTTACTATGTGACCAGCCGTGATTGGACACGGCTGGTCACATGGTAAAGAGCTACGTCAGTAGTCTCTTTACCGAGATCAGAGATGCAGGGTGTCAGACACCCCGGGGGGCGCGCAGAGCTGTATTATCCTGCCGCCATCATATGACGTCCAGTCAGGATAATACAACCACATTCCCATGAAATACAAAAAAACTATCAGCGCAAACCCAATATATGTGATAAAATAACTCAACCTCAATTCACTGTGCATAAATCAGGTGTGTGAAAGTATATAAGTGGTATCCGGCAGCATACACCAATCGTGTTTCACAAATCACAATAAACTATAAATCCTACCAAAATGTGATGCGCCAGAAATATAATAAAAAAGTGATGACTTTAAATACAATAAATCATATCCAGTTCATAAGGCACATAGCAATGTGTGTGCTTCCAATAAAGTGATATGAAGAGTGTCCCCGTATCCAATTGAAGAAAATCCAGTGATGAAAACAAGTTGTAAACACCAATTAGTGAATCCCTCCACCAGGTGAATTAGCCTCTCACCTTCCTAAAGGACCCAAACGGGCCAGCAATCACATGTATCATGGATCAGACTTCCAGGAAAGAGCCACACTGTATTGCACCTCGAGGGATCCCGGGACATATAAAAAACAGATGAAGAAATCTAGTGCTCTCTGCTTACTAATAAGGGTGTGCTTTATTAGAGAAAGGCAGATCAACTCACATTTGTTGGGCACTCAGCCGTGCCTGCTGTATAAGCAATGTCAGCGATCTGTTACCAGAGAGAGACTCTGCGTCGGCCACGCACGCTCCGTCCCCCTATACGCGTTACGTCGAGCATAATGCTCCTTTGACTTCCTCGGTAGGGGTCCTAGTATTCCATTCACTAAACACAAGACATTTTTAGAATAGTTAAGGGGAGATCCTGCCTTTTACCCAACCACCCTCTCCCCTTATACAATTCACAAGGGCTCCGTAATCTACAGTAGGGATGATCAAACGGTTCGGGTCGACCATCAGTTCGAACCCGAACATTGACTGTTTGAAATTCGGCCGAATTCCGAACTTTTTGCTGAAAAAGTTCGGAATTCGGCAACCAGAACCGACCAAAATGCAATGGGACAGGAATTGGGCTTTAAAAGCCCGCGATTGGACCAGAACCATCAGTAAAAGTCAATTGAGGGGGCAGGAGGATGCTAGGAATGTGATTGGAGTGACTAGGGGGTCCAGAGGCCAATCAGTAGTGAATACGCCCCCCAGTATATAAGATAGCCCCGCCAAATCTCCAGCATTGTAATACAGGGGATGTGGAAGAGAGTGGAAGCAGTTCTGTTACTCCTGCTTCAAAAGTGTCATTTAGCAATTATTAGTGTGAGGAAAGGGATATCTAGTGTAGTTAGGGTACTATTTTCCACTATAGTTAGATTCAATAATCTAGTTTCTGTAGGGAAAGTGTTAGGTGTCAGGCTGACTGTAGTGTAGGGTGAACTGACTCTGACTGCTATGGCAGGGTGATCAATCCCTTCCATGTCAGGGTGACCGCCATAAAAAAAAGATTGTTTGTATTAGAATTGCAGTAGAGCAGGGTAGTGGCTACGCTACTTTCACACCTGGCCGTTTTTGTTGCAGCCGTTTATTGGGCTTTTTTGTGGACGTCTTTGGAGGCAGGCATGACATCTGAACTTCTGTGTAGGGGTATATATACACACACATATATATGTATATATACACATATATAGGTGTGAAAGTAGCAGAACCCTATGCCTGCGCTAATGAAATTATTTGCAGGCATAGGGCTCCGCTCCTATCACACCTATATGTGTGTATGTGTATATATACATATATGTGTGTGTGTATATATACCCCTATACAGAAGTTCAGATGTTATGCCTGCCTCCAAAGACGCCCAAAAAATGCCCAAAAAAACGCCTGCAACCACACACCTGGGCGTTTTTGTTGCAGGCGTTTTTTTGGGCATTTTTTGGGCATCTTTAGAGGCAGGCATAACATCTGAACTTCTGTATAGGGGTATATATACACACACACATATATGTATTTATACACATACACACATATAGGTGTGAAAGTAGCAGAACCCTATGCCTGCGCTAATGAAATTATTTGCAGGCATAGGGCTCCGCTCCTATCACACCTATATGTGTGTATGTGTATATATACCTATAAGTGTGTGTGTATATATAGCCCTATACAGAAGTTCAGATGTTATGCCTGCCTCCAAAGACGCCCAAAAAATGCCCAAAAAAACGCCTGCAACAACACACCTGGGCGTTTTTGTTGCAGGCGTTTTTTTGGGCATTTTTTGGGCGTCTTTGGAGGCAGGCATAACATCTGAACTTCTGTATAGGGGTATATATACACACACACATATATGTATATATACACATACACACATTTAGGTGTGAAAGTAGCAGAACCCTATGCCTGCGCTAATGAAATTATTTGCAGGCATAGGGCTCCGCTCCTATCACACCTATATGTGTGTATGTGTATATATACATATAAGTGTGTATATATATACCCCAGAACCCTAGGAACTTTTTAGGGGCATTTATTGGGTTTTAGGGCTTCAAAATGGTGTTTTTTGATTACCGAAGTTCAGGTCCCATTGATTTTAATGGGGTTCTGGAATCCTGACCCGAACTTTCGGGAAGTTTGGGTGTTCTGGTCGAACCAAACTTTTCAAAAGTTCGATCATCCCTAATCTACAGCAGATCAAGTTTTGGGTCTTATTTATTAAAATCAACAGCGTAATTTTGCTTTAGTTTATATTACATTTTCCCAAAGTAAGCCTAGGTTCACTTTATGTTACCTCACCTCACTTTAGCTTCCCTTATGCTTTAGTAAATCAAGTCCTGAGGTAGGAAGACAGGTGAAGTGAGGTATTGTGCATGTCTCGGTTTACACTACTCCGACCCACTTTGATACAACTTTGATGTGACTTTTTACACTCTGTAGCATTGAAGTTGTATCAGAGTAAGAACAAAGTAGTGCAGGAATATTTTCTAAAGTTGGACAGGCTTTTCTAGCATCAGTAAGGACAGCTCTCATAGGGAAACATTGAATTTCACATGTCGTCCGACTTAAAGTCTCACAAGTTGGATCCCATGTTTCACCAGTGTGAACCGAGCCATACATGGGAGTTATAAAATTAGAACTACCCACATTTTTCTTGAGTGTTTAAGGCCTGGTTCACACTGGTGTGACATACGATCCGACTTCGAGAGCACTTGTTGCATGACATGTATAAATCAATGATTTTCTATGAGAACCGTCTTAACTGGTCTGACTTGTGTTGTCCAACTTTGGAAAAGGTTCCTGCACTACTTTGGTCTGACTTTGGTCCAGTTTCAGCCCATTGAAAATCAGTGAAGTCTGAGCCAAGTCGGATCAGCATCTTAAAAAAAATCCATACTGGACCCAAGATGCACTTATCTTAAGTCGTATCCTGTTCATTAAAGTCTGACCAATGTCTGACCAATGTCAGATCGATGTTGCAGGGCAAAGTCGTATCGGAAGTTGTGGGACTTTCATATCAGAGCAGTGTGAACCCAGCCTAAAGGGAACACAGATGCATTCTCTTCATATTTTAGTAGGCTTACTGCAACTGCTTGTTTGATTACACTGTTAGTGCTGTTGCCTCTCTGCATTGAATGTCTTGGACCTCTGCTAGCATGGATTCATAATTGCTGCTTTACATTACTTTTTAAGTTCTTTTGGGAATCTTAACGTTTCAGCTTCTACAGTGTAGTTACAAGCCCTCCTTTCATCTGTTGACTGATTGGTAAATGGGGCTACTCTATAATTGCATAAGTGGCCATCATTGAGTTATTCACTCTGGCATAATTAACTACATTCTGTTAGACACCCTTGGCGCGTTATATATTTCTGTAACTGTAAATGTTCATAAATGAACAGGGATGAAAATATCACGGAGTTAGTTAATTGATGAGTGGAGAAAAGATTGACTATGACCTAAGCCAACAAAGGACGTCTTTTGAAATCTAAAATCAGGCTGTTGCAGTGTTTTATGAAAGCCATTATATTAGATATTGTAGCATGTTTTATCCTGAAAATGAGGGTATACAATGTACATTAGCCAGTACTTTGAGCACAAATATAATTGGTATATTATGTTTATAGGAATTACATTACAGTGAATCCAATATATTAACTATTACACCAAAGTCTACCATCCATAACGTTCTGATTCATACAACATAACTCAGAAGCCTTAAGTGACATCTAAGTGCTTTCCTATGAAGTGCTGATAAGCTTTTGTGTTTTATTTTTTATAACAGTAGTGGCTTCCAACTTTTCATTCTCTTGTGTATCCCATGGTTGCACATACTTTCTTGTTAGGCCACGACAACTGACTTGAGCTAGGGCTGGAGAGGTCTGTAATTCCCTAGACTTTATTCTGGAGTTCTTTTTAAGTTTGATTTTACATCTTACTAACAAAGATATTTTGGTAGGACGTGCATTTCTGTGTATAATAGATTCAACACTGTTTTTAACTTCAGTGTGTGATGAGTATACCGCTGAGTAAAGTTCAAAACCTTAGAAATGTAATTGTTCCCATGTCCAAATTTATAGGCTTGGCAACTTTTTTTTACAGAAAATCAATGCTAGAATCCTTTGTCACAACGCAAACAGACTGTGTTTATTGTGCAATGATGAGGATGTAATAATGAGCAGTAATAATGAACAGATGAAACAGCTAACAAGTAAAAAAACAAAAAACAAACTACAGATAAGACGATGAACGCAAACAAAAATAATTGCTATTACGTTATATATAAAACTGTACACAAAAATATACAAAAGAATAAGCTTGAATATTAGTCAGGAAGCAGAACAGACAGGGCTAAGACAGGAAAGGATTACAGCAATACTTGGTACAGGATAATAGAAAGAACAGGAGGCCGAAAAAGACACAGGCATATAAGGCATGTTCATTTGTAAAATGCTGAGATGTCAAATTCTAGCAGAGGGGGGGGGGGGATTTAAATAGACCCTCAATGGTCAGATGTATGCCTAGGGTAATGATAGATGTACATGAATTGCAGGGAGATACCTATTTGTTGGCTACTGGGACCAAGGCTGGCAGATGCAGGAGCACAATTAGAGTAACAGGTGAAACAGGGTGCAGTTGTCTCATAATGTTTTTATTCATAAAGCATCAGGATTTTGCTTTAGAGATGGTACAATGAACTCCAATGAACTTAAATTACAAGTCTGACTTTTGTTCAGGGTTTAAGGTCCATTTATACATTTACATTCTGGTTGGGGCCCATTCACACCTTTATTTCACACATTTTTTTTTCTACTGTGTTGTTATGTCATACTTTAACAAATGTTGCGTTAAGGCAAACTAGAAATACACCATTTTTAGCAATGCAGTGCACTATAATTTATGGTAGTTCTCACTCCCATTGTGCGTTGGGGTCCTAAAGAATGATCCTAGTTTTGCAGCCCCCTGGGATAATTACACCATCTTCCAGGAGGCTGCAGGATTGGCACACAGAGCAGCCAAGGGGAAGTCCAGAAAGCAGGCCAAGGGTGGGTCTGGCTTGTCATTGGAGCTGACTGCCTACACCTAAAGAGACAGTAAACTGAAGGGGACCAAAATGATGGCTCGGGATCCACTGGCTGGGACCCGAGCAGCAGAAAAATGCTGAATTCACTGTGCGGGTGAGTATGTGTCTTTGAAGAGCTCTACAGGTAAATAGAAAGAAAAACATGGGGGCGGGTTAGTAATTTTTTTAAGTATTTGAAAACTACCCCAAATCAGGCTTAACTATATTCAAATAGTTGACTATAATAACTCTGAAAAACAACAGTTGCATATATGCCAACTTGACCTTCCACAAGAACTCTGGGTGCTCAGCGGTCAATTACTTTACACCAGCACTATCAAAGGTGAGGAAAACTCATGTACCTAGAAGTACAAGGTGTTTCTCCTCACTCCCAGGATCCAAATGGATTAGGAGGATATTGAAGGAAAGGTGCAGTATGTGGAGCTAAGTAGAGTTATCCTTTTGTTTTTTTTCTGGATGGGCAAAGCACAGGTTTAGTTTACATAGTTTAAGTTACTTTACATTAACCGATAAAGTTATCGGATTAATCCTTTTTTTCCCACACACTTTTTGCTCATACTGTACTGAAAGTAGAAAATAACATAAAAATAACGCTGGTATAATTATCTGTTTTTATTGACCTTTTATTGGCCCCCCCATTCATATATTAATATAACTGACTATAAAGATTGAATCTGATTTATGGACTAATATATCAAAACTAAAGCAAAGATGCTTTGGAGCCTTCCTTCACTATAGAGGTTCATATCAGTGCTGTTAACTACAAGCTGTCGCCAAACTGTTACGTATAAAGATATGGCTCTGTGCCCATATGCTCAGTTCTAAGATACCCTTAGGAGATTTTTCTGCTTATACCTATTCTTGTATGCATTTCTGATTTTACCCGCTGCTTTTTTCTCGTTAATCTTTATGGCCCAAACAGAAGGTTTTTAGGTGAAGCAGTGATGTTTTTACACTATACAGTATACATGTTCCATATGCTTGAGAAAACATTTCATTAAAGGCTACAAATTCAACTGTTAACACTGTGTGCTTATGTTTATTTTTGCTAAAACAATTCCATTTTATCCATACATTTCCCATGCCAGAAAAAAATAGGAAAAATGTTATCCACCCACATTGATAAAGGTTTAAATCGCTTTTGCCAAAAAAATATATATCCATATATGAACTATAGTATTTTACATGTCTTTTTATAGCTTTGTCCACATATACTTGCAGGCCATGCTGACTAGCAAAACCTATAGAGATGGAGTTGAGAGAAACAGTAAAACTGTTGCTTGTTTGCTTCCTCCCTCCCTGCTACCACATTTGCCACCATGCGGGGGGCGGGGGGGGGAAACAAATCTCTGTCAAAACCAGGTACCATTTCCGGGTAAGATCGTCGCTATAGCGCGGCGATCTATTACATTTCCTTGCCCTCCTTCCCCCCCCCCCCCCCACTGTCTTCTAGAAGACACACAGGTCTCAGAAGATAGCGGGACAATTCAGAAAACGCAACGCGACTTGCCCATGTGCAGTAGTAAACAGGCTGTGAAGCCACAAGGCTTCACTTCCTGTTTCCCTTAGTGAAGATGCCAGAGTCTGCACCCAGAGCCTATGGAGGGATCGACTTGGGGTGCCGATATCGCAGGCTCCCTGGACAGGTAGGTGTCCCTATATTAAAAGTCAGCAGCCACAGTATTTGTAGCTGCTGATTTTTATTTATTTTTTCTTCAGGCTGGAACTGCTGTTTAAGCAATTGCAGTACCCTGATATTGGTATACTTTGTCCCAATTAACATGTGAAAAATAAAATAAAATAAAGGCATGTGAAAGGAATTTATATACTGTATTCTGTCATTTCATGTATTGACTGTATACAGTCTACAGAGTGCAACATTTTTTGGGATACTGGTCCTTTCAAGGAAAGGTTTTTGGTATTTTTTTTTAGCTGTTTTTGTGAAGTTTGTCTGTCTATATAAAAATATAGAAATACTACATGATTTGTTACCTTACCAGGTTCCACACCTCACTATTGGTTGTTTGCGTCTTGAACTTCAACCTGCCTATGAGCATTCCCGATCCACTCAAGTGTGAACCTTGACTAACTGATGGGTGTGCATTGTGACAGTTTAACTACTTCCTGACCGCTGTATAGAAAAATGACAGCAGGGGGATGCACACTTGTTCTGGGACGCCATCATATGACAGCGCTCCAAAACCGCCACTCTCACGTGCCCACGGGGGTGCGCAGTGCAGTAACCATGATCGTGTTCCTAGGACATGGTGCAACCTCGATCTTGGTAAAGAGCCGATGACGCGGCTATTTACCCGTGTGATTGGCTGTGTCCAATTACAGCTGGTCACATGTAAACAAGGAAGTGCCGTTTATTGGCTCTCCTCGGCTCACACTGACAGAGTGTGAGGAAAGGAGAGCCAATCAGCGGCATCTCCTTGCAGGGGAGACCTGTACAGGTAATCTGGGCACTAATCATCAGTGCCCTGATTACAGTACAGCCCCAGCAGTGCTCATTAGTGTCACTAATCATTGCCCATTAGTGCTGCCTTTCAGTGTCCATCACTGCCTGCTCATCAGTGCCGTCCATTAGTACCACCCATCAGTGCTACCCATTAGTGCCCATCAGTGCCCCTTATCCGTGCCGTCTATCATTGCCCACCAGTGCCACCTATCAGTGTCCATCAGTGCCCATTAGGGCCACCTCTCAGTGCTCATCGGTGTTCCATATCAGTGCCACTTATCCATTGCCATCAGTGCGGCATATTAGTGCTTCCTCATCAGTGCCACCTAATCAGTGCTCTTCAGTCTCGCCCGCATGATCAGTGCCCATAAGTGCCGCCCCATCAGTGCCATCAGTGCAGCCCATCAGTGCCCATCAGTACTGCCTCATCAGCACACATCAGTGAAGGAGAAAAATTACTTCTTTACAAAATGTACTGACAGAAATTAAAAAAAAAACTTTTTTTGTTTTTTTAGCAAAAAAATAAAAACCCAGCAGTGATCAGGGCCGGACTGGGAATAAAAACCAGCTCTGGAAATAATTTCATACCAGCTCCATAGCATTATTATACTTGCCCAATAGCATAACATCTTTATTTTCTTGTTCATAGAAGGGAAAACCATGAATTTTAAAGCACATTTGAAGAGTGTATTATATATAGATAAGACAGATATGACATTTACAAGCAGCACCAATATTTTACTGACAAAAATCATGTCAATTTTTTATTGACACTGCAAAAAGTACCTAAAATTTACGTTTTCAGTGCTAAACAGTGCAAATATCAATATTTAAGCTATAAACATGTAGCTAAAGCAATTAGCAATGTGTTTAAATTAAACAAAAGTCAAAATATATTTCTCCATTTACATGAAGGTTAGGGTAATATAACCCAGCCAGCACAGAGTTCCCACCCATATATCAGAGTCTGCAGGATTCTCCCTTACAGTGCAAGGGAACTCTGACATTAAAGGAAAGCTGCAGATCAGGAACTCTCATATAAGGAGGGGGTCTCTGGTGACCATAGACCACCTTATATCAGGGTCCACTGCATTCCCCTTTAAATCAGATTTTCCACTTACATCAGGGTCTACAGCATTGCCCTTTACATCAGAGTTGGTCTTTTCATCAGGGTCCGCAGAGTTCCCCCTTGCACTGTAAGGGGGAATCCTGCAGATTCTAATGGAAAGAGGAACCCCAGGAGCCCTGGGAATGTGGGGGGGGGGGGCTCTGGTGACCAAAGATGACCTTCCGCAGAAAGAATACACTAAGGTAAGGGGGGTGATTGATATAAGGGGGGAAACCTTTATATTAGTGCCCCCTTACATTATTGTATTCACTCCCCCCTTACATTACTGACCCCCCTCAGACTGGCCTGGCGGCGCTATAACTGACCTCCTCTCAGGTGCACCATGAAGGGCTCAGTCAGTCAGCTCCAGCTTGGTGGCTCTGGTTTTATCCCATAGTCTCCTCTCCACAGTACACACGCCTGACTTCTCCCATGACCCTCATCCTGGCGGCACTGCCACTCTTAACTCCTTTCCAGACTCCCCCTCAGAGACTGTAGACATGATAAAAGACAAGAGATGATCAGAGGTTGCTGACATGATACAGGAGATGTCAGAGGCTGTGGACATGGTATAGAAGGTGTCAGAGGTTGCAGACATGGTATAGGAGAAGTCAGAGGCTGCAGATATGGTACAGGAGGTGGTCATAGGCTGTGTGGATGTAGTACAGGAGATGTCAGAGCCCACGGACATGCTACAGGAGATGTCAGAAACTGTGTGGACATGGTACAGGAGATGTCAGAGGCTGTGCGGACATGGTATAGGAGGTGGTCATAGGCTGTGCGGATATGGTACAGGAGGTGGTCACAGGCTTTGTGGACATGGTATAGGAGGTGGTTATAGGCTGTGCAGAAATGGTACAGTGGGAGGTCATAGGCTGTTCGGACATAGTACAGGAAGCGGTCTTAGGCTGTGCAGACATGGTACAGGATGTGGTCGTAAGCTGTGAGGACATGGTAGAGGAGGTGGTCATAGGCTGTATGGACACGGTACAGGAGGTGGTCATAGGCTGTGCCGACATGGTACAGGAGGTGGTCATAGGCTGTGCAGACATGGTAAAGGAGGTTGTCATAAGCTGTGCATACATGATAAAGGAGGTGGTCATAGGCTGTGCGGACATGGTACAGGAGGTGGTCATTAGGGATGGGCTTGATGTTCAAGTCGAACGTAAGTTCGCCTGCCGATGAGCGCCCCATAATACACTGCGCTGGTGCAGTGAATAAATTACTGATGATTGGCCAACGCATGCACATGCCCTGTATGCTTTGGCCAATCACAGCACAGTGTCCTGTCAGAGACATGATTGGCCAAAGGCAGGCTGCCTTAAGCCAATCATAGCTCAAAGACTAAGTCCACACCCCACACTATATAAGGCTGCTGCTTACATGGCAGCCATGTATGGTGTATGATAACAGAGGTTAGGCAGGTAGTTAGTGAATAATGTGTTGAGTTAGTTTAGTGCAATCAGTGTAGTGAACAGGCACACCCCACTTTTATGATGTATAGATATGTTGCAGTTCTGGGTCCCCTCTCAGTGTTTTCCAAGTTTTGTGTCCCTGTCACTTATAGTTTGTAAGCAGTGCCATGCCAAGCTGACTGAGATTTCCCTTAGACACCAATGTTAAAGACAGGGAACAGTGCCATTTCAAGATGACTGAGATTTCCCATATACGCTAATGAGCACTGAAAGATGAAAATTGATTTAGGCAGGAAGGGGGTGAAAGCGCCCTGTATTTAAGTGGTTAAGGAAAACCCTATGACAGAATAAAAAAAAAACGGCGAGGGATCCCCCCAAAATCCATACCAGGCCCTTTGGGTCTGGTAAAGATTTTAAGGGGAACGCCACGCCAAAATTGAAAAAAATAAAATAAAAACGACGTTCCCCCCCCCCCCCCAAAATCCATACCAGACCCTTATCCGAGCAAGCAGCCCAGGTGATGTAACTGGGTGTCCCTGCCCCTTTCCTATAAAAGAGCTGTCATGGCTCAAGCAGCTCCTTAGCCGGGAGGCGTGTGAAAAAGGCGGGAGCGACGTGATTGATGATGAATTTATATTGGGGGACACTATTTATTATTTTTATTTTTTAATAAAGGACTTGTCAAAAACTGGCTTTTGTGTTTATTTTTTTTGTACACTTTTTTGGTGAATGAGTAGGGGTACGATGTCCCGATATCCATTCACATGGGGGGGGGATCAGGGGGCCCCCTTATTAAAGGGGGCTTACAGATTCCGATTAGCCCCCCAGCCGCAGACCCTGACAATCACAGCCCAGGGTTGTCCGGAAGAGGTGCTTGTCCCCATCAACATGGGGACAAGGTGCTTTGGGGGGCACCCCAAAGCACTCTCCCCATGTTGAGGGTAAGCAGCATGGTATGGTCCAGGAGCGGGGGGGGGGGCGCTGTTTTTTTCATTTTTTGTATCTTTTTGCCAGGAGCTGACAATACATTACAGCTGTGTGCAAGTTTAAATGACATTTTTTCCTTTAGAAATGTTAGTATTGCTGCAGCAGGCTACATACATCGTACAAATGCGACACTTTACAGGCACATTAAGGGGACCCCCCAGGCACAATATTTCAAGGAATTTTTCATTTTTATTGTTTCACTTTTAGCATTATTAAAATCACTGCTCCTGTAAAAACTATCTTTTTAAACAATTTGTTTTGCATTTGTAGCACTACCCCCTTGGGGGTTGCTGATGGATGGGTGTTCTTCAGCACTACTGTGACCCTGTGAACCATCCAGCCCACCTGAAACTCTAGATTCAGACATTTTGTATACACCTTTAAAAACACACTGACACAATATGGCTGAGTTTTGACTTTTATTTAATGAATGTGTAAGTAAAATTATGTCAGTCAACTGAACCCCACTTAAATGATCAGGGTTCAGCGAGACTGACATAGAAACAAAAGAAAACAGTAAGTTATAATATTAAAGGCCCGTACACACGTACCGATCGTCGGCATACAAACGTCGGCGGACGAAAGATCTGCCGATTGTACGCGTGTTAGTATGGTGCCTCCGACATATGTCTGCGCACAATCCGCGGACAAAAGTCTTTGGTGCAAACATGAAAATTTTTGTCTGCGGACACCAGAACGGACGATTGTTCGCCTGTCAGTACAGAATTCGGCCGACAGACCGCAGATTTGCAAGACTGGGCATGCTCAGAAAATTAAAAACACAGGGAAAGTTAACCATTACATGACATCACTTCTGCAGTCAGCTGAAGTCTGCAGACAAAATTCTTGTGCTGTCCTTGTGCTGTCTTTGCACTTTTCAACAGACACCGACATCCCGGGGAGAAAAGACGAACATTTGTATGCCGACGATCGGTACGTGTGTACGGGGCTTAAGGAACAGCTTGGGCTATGGTCCGCTTGGCAGAGATAAATAGGTAGGTAGGTGGCCAACTTCTGTTGGGACGCAAACAACCCAGAGATCGGACAGTGTAGGAGGGCTAGTTTTGCATCTCGACTAATCGTGATATGATAAAGAGATTGGCTCAAGCCACACCAGGTGTGAAGAATGTCCCCCCTTTGCCCGCATCTGCGAAAGCACTTATCGTCACTCCCTAGATCAGTGGTTCTCAATTCCGGTCCTCGGGACCCACTAACAGGCCAGATTTTAAGTATTACCTTGGGGGATGCAGACTAGAATACTGCAATCACTGAGCAGCAAATTAGATCACCTGTGATGTAATTTAGTTATCTTGCAAACCTGGCCTGTTGGTGGGTCCCGAGGACCGGAGTTGAGAACCACTGCCCTAGATAAGCATGGGATATGCATGAGGGGACCCAGTACCACCTAAACAACACCTTGTAAGCGGCCTCCAGTGTATTTGTATTGAATGAGCATTTTGCTACTATCTTCCATTCCTTCCCCTAATCTTCCCTGTCTATTGGAGACTGGAGGTCCCGCTCCCATTGTAGGAGAGGGGTAAGACACTGTGTTGCTCCATGACAAAAAGCCTCCGTTCAAAGCTCAGCCTCAGAGAGGAAATTCAGGTGCACGCCCTGGTTGCAACAGAAGCATATGGAAAAAATGGACTGGATGGCAGCACTCCAAAAAATTAGTCCTTTATTGAAGAAACAAAAATGCAGAAATACATGAAGGATGATCATACCACAGCGGAGATGATGACACTGGCAACTAACGCATTTCGCACCCAAGCTGGTGCTTAGTCATAGCTGGAATAATGGGCAAAAGTGCAGTTATATATACAACAGTGAATACCTCTAGAGATCATTCTAACTAGGCTCACCTGCACATGCCCAATTAGGCAAAATGTGACAACACACAGCAACAGAAAATGGCCATAGACAATAAACAGTAAAGGCCATATTCCTGAAAAAAATAGAAAGAAAATAAAACATAAAATAAAATGCCAAAAAAGTTGCTTTGTAACACCGGCGTCTCATCAATGAAGCTAAGTAAAATGGTCACACAACACATGTTTATAAATATAGACACATATAAACCATCATCAACACAGAGGGATACCTTCAGATAGGGGAACAAAAAGTTCCACAACTGTCGGTCCCATTTAGGAATATATATATGTCCTAAATCAAATTAGAATTGTAGTGTGACCAATGACGAGAATGGCGTACAAATATATCAAGTCAAATACAGCAATTCAAATACAGCAATCTTACAAAGTACTAGCAGCATCAAATATAATGGAACAAAGAAAATGGGAGAGTAAAGAGAAAGCAAGCAAACAACAAAACAAGAACGAGAAAAATGGGGAAAAAAAAAAACACTCGAGAAAAGCGAGAAAAACGAGAAAAGCGAGAAAAACGAGAAAAAAGAGAAAAGCGAGAGAACAAAAAAAAATCCACGAGAAAAGCGAGAAAAACGAGAAAAGCAAGAAAAACAAGAAAAACGAGAAGAGCGAAAAAAAAACCTGAAAAATTATAATAATGAAAAGATCAAGAAAATTAAGAAAATTAACAAGATAAAGAGAAAAGAGGGAGGGGAGACAAACGGAAAAAGACAAATGAAGGAGAGCAAAAATGTGTAACATCCCATTCAAAATTAAGTCCAAGAGGCTTTCTAGTGTTGAGAATAAAAATCCAAAACACTTCCTTTTTACATAACATCATGAACTTATCCCCACCTCTCTTAGGGAGCACTACTTTCTCTATTCCCTGTATGCGCAAACCACTGACATCTCGGTTATGGCACTCATTCCAGTGTTTAGCAAAGTTGGTGGGGTGATTCTTGTGTATATCATATAAATGATCGCGAAGGCGATCCCTTAACCTACGTGTTGTGCAACCCACGTATTGGATAATTCACATGTAATAACATAAATTAGATACCTAGTATTACAATTAATGAATGTACAGATTTTATGTGCCTTGTTAGTTGCAGTGGCTTGAACTAACTCCCTTCTCTTGATGTGTGAACAACAAGGACAAGCGTTCGCACCACACTGAAAGGATCCTTTAAATTGTAACCAATGGGCACAATGTTGTTTGCTCGTGTATAAACCAGGGGACAGTGTTCTGCCTGAGGTGGGAGCCCTACGAGAAACTGTCTTGATACCTTTAGATAAAATCTGAGCATAAGTGGAGTCATTGTATAAAACTGGAAGATATTTTCTAACAATGTTCTCAATTTTGCTGAATTCTACACTAAAAGAGGTGGAAAATGTGGGAATGTCTTGGGATCCAAAGGATTTCTTATCAAAGTGACCCTTACTCTTGTTCCTCTTATCCTTAAACAAGTTGTCCCTTGTTGTATTATTGGCAACATGAATAGCCCGCATTTTTTTTCTGCATTTTTGTTTCTTCAATAAAAGACTAATTTTTTGGATCGCTGCCATCCAGTCCATTTCTTCCATATATAGGAGAGGGGTGCTGATGATGCGCGCCCGTTTAGGGAAGCGTGTATGGATGAGATGAGACCCGGGGCTCCTGGGGCATGTTGGCATGCATGTTCAAAGAAGGTCTTTTGGATGGGATACGTGGCGGTATGGAGTAAAGCTGTGATCCAGTGTTTCAATTGGAGATATTGGAAGTGTTCCCCACTTGAAGCCTCATGTGATTCCTGAATGTCCCTCCAGGAAGGGAAGGAGCGAAAGGAGACAAAGTCCCAAATCCACGTGAAGCCCATCTGAAATCAACCTAAAAGTGGCACAGGAACAATTCCAACAACAACGATAAGTCTGCATATGTATTTTGGTAGTCCGATCCCGGGTACATCCTCCCCCCACTTGAAAGTCTTTGGACCCCGAAGACAGAGGAACCCTCCCTAAAGCAAATCTATTGTATAACAGTTTAGAAAGGGAACCAAAACAATGACTTCACTAATTTGAACCCACAGTAGCTAATAACTGACTGATAGAAGAGTTTTCAGACAATAAACTATATAAGGTATCGAAAAAATTTGCGTCTTTCTCACAACAGGCCAATAATAAGTTAGTGGCCCACTTAGTAGTGTCAGATGGTGGAACATCGTCATTCTCTACCAAAGGTTTGGTAGAAGAGGCTAGTGCTTGACTGGAACGTTGAGTAGTTGCAATGAGTTCATCTGAGCTCTCCCCAAGGGTATTATATGTGAGTCTTTTAGGTGGATGAATCTCCCTTTGGAGTCTTGAACACACATTCTCTGCAGGCTCAGACTCATGCCCCTGGCTCCAAAAACTACACCCAGGTTGTGGTTCTTCCAAACTATCATGTATAACTTCACTGTTGTTTAAAGGTGGGAAGACCAAACTTTCTTCAACACTGGGTGGTTCAGCATTATCCATTGGTGGTAAATCTGAATTCTCCTCAGTACTGAATGGCTCAGAGTTAGCCAATGGAGGTAGAATTGGAATCTCCTCAACACTCGGTGATTCAAAGCATTCAGTGGGTCCTGACTTAATCCCTCCAATTCCTCTTCCAGGAGATGATGTAGGTCTCCTCACTTCCTCCAACTGGCACCCCTCTCTCACAGGTGAGGGCGGCATCTGAACATCTTCCACTGAAGGCCGGAATGCTTTAAAGGTATCTTCCGATGAAGGGGCCCATAACCAGTCAAGACTCAAGAGCCATTTCTTCCTCATCAGTGTCAAAACCTACCTGGGGTCTTGCAGTGGAGAGGGAACCCAGTTGCAGTGGAACAGCACTCCCTTACAATCACGACCCTCAGGAGTCCCTGGAAGTGGGAACAGGGCCCCAAAGGGTCTGTGGTGGCACGGAGGCCTTTAATGAAGAGGAGGAAGTAAAGTCGACAACTCTGGAGTCAGGTCTGGCAGGCAATCAAGGAGTATCAACCTGAGGAAGAAAGGATTAGGAACCAGGAACACAGGCAAAGCAACAGCAGGCACACAGGAGCAAGGAAAATAACCAAGCACTGACTGGAAGGTGTGCTTGGTTTATATAGGGAGCCAGGATCACATGACCCGCCACCTCCCACCAGTAGGTGGGGCCGCCAGGAGCTATAAAGGGAGGTCAGAGACCCAGCGCCATCTTGATTTGCTTCATAGAACCTGACCCTACCAGATCTTCAACTCTCCTCTCTCCCTCTGTGTAACACACTGGAACCGCATGGCGGCCGCCATCTTGCCATGACAGTGTGCCCGCTGCGGTCCTCAGAGGTGAGGGGAGGAGAAGGATCCACCGCAGACCCGGAGGAGGTGTCTCTGAGGATGGCAAGCACCGAGACTCTGTTGGAAGAACGCCGCAGGCGCCCAGACGCAGGTGAGTATGCGGCAGTGCCGTGACAATCAGTATCCTCCTCCCTCTCTTCTGAGACAGGGTGCCCTGGCATCCGTCGAGTCTTGGATCGCAAACTAGGAGGACGAGGTACATCAGCACAAGGATCTGTGGGTACCCAAATAGCATCCAAATTGGGTAGAAGGTGATTCCGATGCCAAGTCTTTACTGGACCAGTCTTGCCCCCAGGATGAATCTGATACATTGGTAATCCAGGCAACCTTTTGCAGATGGTGTAGGGTTGGTAACGCCATCGGTCAGCCAACTTATGTTTACCCGGTACTTCCAGATTTCATAACAACACTCGATCTCCAGGCTGCAAATCTTGAACTCTCACCTTAAGATCAAAATTCTTCTTGTTACGTTGCTCCCTTGCGGCAGATGCTTCCAATGCTTTCTCATACGCAAACTTCATATTCATCCTGAGTCTGTCCACATAGACACGATAGGAAGTCTGGGAAGTATGATCTGGAGATGTCCCAAAAGCTAAGTCCACTGGCAGTCTCCCAAACATCAGTCGATATAGGGAGCATCCAGTAGAGTCATTCACAGTACTGTTGTAGGCATGGACCACAGCTGCAATGTGATCACCACAATGTTGTTTCTTCTCCTGAGGTAAAGTCCCCAACATGTTCAACAGAGTACGGTTAAACTGTTCCGGCTGTGGATCTCCCTGAGGGTGGTATGGAGTAGTTCTGGATTTCTGTATGCTCAATAGTTCACAAAGTCGCTGTACCAACTTGCTCTCAAAGTCCCCGCCTTGGTCCGTAAGGATACGCTGAGGTAAACCGTAATGAGTGAAAAACTTCTCCACCAGAGTCTTGGCAACTGTACTAGCTTGCTGATCTCGGGTTGGGAAAGCTTGAGCATATCTACTGAAATAATCTGTTACAACCAGGACATTATTACGCCCACCCAGGTCAGGTTCAAGACACAGGAAATCAATGCACACCAACTCAATTTGTCCCTGACTTCTCACATGGCCCATTGGGGCAGCTCTGCTAGGCAGCGTCTTTCGCTGAATACATCAGATGCATGAATGGCAATAGCTTTCGATTTCTGTCCCCATAAAAGGCCAATAAAACCGACCTCTAACCAGTTAAAAGGTTCTGTCTGACCCCAGGTGTCCATGATCATCATGAAGAGCGGTCAATACAGTCAGTCTATGTGTTTCCGGGAAGAATAAATGTTGAACTCCTTCAGTCTCTTTTACAGGACACATCCGATACACAATTCCATCCTCCAACTTGAGACGGTCCCAATCCTTGTGGACCACTTTGGCACCTCCAACTGTTCAACAATATCTTGGAGTCTCCTGCAGCTAATTCCTTCTTGACTAAAGCACACAGAGGATCCTCCCACTCGTCCCTCCTTAAATCTTCTTTTGTCAGATAGGGAAGTTCCCGACTTCATACTTGAGTCAGATCACAGTAGTAGTGTGGCACCCCAGCCGGAGTGACCCCCACAGTTTCAGCTCCTGTAGCTCCTCTATGACAGTACTCCACACCTTGGCACATTGCCTGCACCCCTTCCGGAGTTAAATGTATCCACTCTCGGGTACCACCTTTGGGAACACAGGGTCTTCAAGATAAAGCATCTGCATCCAAATATTCTTTTCCTGGCCGATACTTCAGACTAAACTGAAACTCTGACAGGGCAGCCAGCCACCGGTGTCCAGTAGCATCCAACTTAGCAGTAGAAAACAGATAAGTCAAGGGGTTATTATCCGTCTTCACCACAAAGGAGGCCCCGTATAAACAATCTCGCAGCTTATCCACTACTGCCCCCTTGAGGGCCAGGAACTCCAACTTGTGTACCAGATAATTATTTTCAGAAGGTGTAAGACTACAACTCACAAAAGCCACAGGATGGAGCTTCCCAGCAGTTTATTGATATAACATGCCACCAAGACCGTCCCGGCTAGCATCCACATGCAACTCATATGGTTTTGAAGGGTCAGCATAGGCCAGAACTGGAGCTTGCATAAGACTTTCTTTCAGACATCTGAAGGCCTGTTCACACTTCGGTGTCCACTGATCCTGAATGGATTCACATGGTCTTCTGGGCCCCATGGGACATTGCTCCTTCGAACCTGACTGCAGCGGTTCTTCACCTCCCTCCTTTTGTAGCAATTCATTCAAGGGCTTGGCTATCTGTGCAAAGTTCTTCACAAACTTTCGATAATAAGAACAGAATCCAAGAAAGGAACGCAGCTCAGTCACTGTCCTGAGTCTAGACCAAGTGGTAACAGCGTCTAACCTCTGGGGATCAGTGGCTACACCGTCTGCTGAGACCTCATGCCCCAAATAGGTGACTGACGTCTGATAGAACTGACATTTCTCTAAGGACAACTTCAATCCTTCTGCATGCAGCCTCTGGAAAACTTTTTCAAGCCGATCTTTGTGTTTTTCAAGCCTCTTCCCGAACACAATGATATCATCCAGATACACAAGGGCCTCAATAAGGTTCATATCACCCACTGTATTCTCCATCAACCTCTGAAAAGTGGCAGGAGCACCTGTCAGTCCCTGGGGCATGTGGTCAAATTCGAAGAATCCCAACGGGCAGATAAAGGCTGTCTTTTCCCAGTCATCTGGATGCATAGGAATTTGATAGTACACGCTCTTCAGATCCAGCACACTGAACCACTTGGCTCCAGACAAGCATTGCAATGCATCTTCAGTTCGAGTAGTTGTATACTGGTCAGGGATAGTCCACCGGTTTAGAGTCTGGTAATTGATGCACATCCAAATGGTCCAATTCTTCTTTCGCACCACCACAATGGGGGAGGCATATGGGCTTCTAGACTCTCTGATGACCCCAAACTTCTTTAGTTCAGCTAATTGCTCCCAGAGATCCTCCAGGTCAATCAAAGGAATCCACCAAGCTCTCTCTTTAAAGGGCTTATCTTCACTTAACCAAATTCGGTTTTGAGCACCCTTAGCACAGCCCACATCAAAATCATTTTTCAAAAAGATCTCATCCCATCTGGCCAGCTGGTCCTTTATCTGCTCCCCCAACTTGAAAGGCACAGCAGGGCGTCAGACTCTAGAATCTTCACAATGGCATTCCTCTTCATCCTTCTGGACCAGGTCCTTCAATGTCACTCGCCCCACAACCATCCGAGGCTTCAGGCAGACAAGTTGTCCCTTGACTTTGCGAACACTGACTGGGACTCTTCCCCCAGTCCTCAACAACGTCCCGGTGTGCACCATATCTGTAACCAATTGTAGTCCCATATCTTCCCCCAGAGGGTCTCCTTCCAGCATCACAAATGGACCGGCTGGTCCCAAGACAACTTGACAGTAGCCTTCATGCACGTTCTTCTTTCTCCAGGCTGCAACACTCGCTCCTGAATATTCAGTCACCACAGTTATCCCAACCTTCTGTTCCTGAACCACCCGTTGAAAGGCTTTCCTTAACTGCGGGTCCACTTCTTCAACAGCTGAACCCTTGATGACTAATGAAGTAGGCAACCTTCGCACCAGGTCAGTATTAGTCCCTATCAGCAAGGAGTTCTGTTTTGCCCCAGGAGGTCGGGGACAGATCACTGCCAACCTATCTAAGATCTCCGTCTTCCCGGCCAAGGAAGGGTCAAAAGCTATCTTGATGGGTATATATCCATCATATGGGAACTTCTGGGTACCAAGGCCTCAAATCTCCAACTCCTCCAACTTGCACAAAGGAATGTGTTTCAAGTGTTTGTCATAGAAATCTCTGTACGGCAATGTCACTTGAGCCCCACAGTCAAGTAAAGCTTGGTTTAGATCTCCTCTATACTATGAATCTGGGTGTACATTTCACTGGTGTCCCCATATTCAACTGTGATGATGGGGTCACTTTCAACCGTTGCTCGGGTGTACTCCTACTAGGGGATTCAACTGTCTGCACCTTGACTGACTTCATTGAGGAGGACCAGATCCTCTTTTTCTTCCTTGGAGGAGAAGATACATTGACCCCCTGTGTCTTTCCCCCAAACCCGGACGACCCTTTTTCTTTACAAGGCATAGAAGGAGGGGACTGAACAGTAGGTCCTATTCTCCGCCGTCTTCCAGAGGTTTTACTAGCACTGGAACTCTGCTTAATCTGAGGACATGCAATTGGCTCCTTCACTGAGGTCCCCTGAATTTTTCTGCCTTCTTTGGGAAAAAGATCTTCTGTAAGGCTTTCAACACTTCTTCCAAAAGTTCGGGGCTACCCCCCTCTTGGGACATTTGGCCCTGAAATGCCCAACTTCTCCACATTCAAAACAGCCTGTATCTCTGAAAGGAAGAGGTCCTGGTCCTCGAGGGCTACTCTTCGGTTCTTGGATTTTCCCTTAAGCTTCCATTACTTGCATCAACACCGGACACAATTGAGCTTGGACCTGCGCTACTTGAATCATTAAATCTGCTGAGATTGAGTTGTCCTCTGACTTCTTGCAGTTTGAACTCTCACGCCGGCTTATGTCCAAATCTACTTCTCTCTCTTTCCATCTCCCACCAGTAGCTCTCTGGCCCCTTGGCTCTTTTCTTCCAGCAAAGTTTCTTCTTCTCTCATCTCTCTTCAATACAAACTAACACCTATAACTTCAATGCAATGGGGTGGTTTGGATGGGTCCCTTGTAGCACTCTATCCAGTCTTGCTTGATCGGTATACTCAGGGTCTATTCCCCTCTTCAAGATGATCTGATGTAACATCTTGTCCACTCGAGAGACATAGTCGGACAATCTCTCCCCTCATTGCTGGTGGGTATGGTTGAATCTGTATAGCAGGTCGGGAGTTCTCTCCACTCTCCCAAAGACAGCATACAAGGCATCAATGTAGTCCATGGCTACACAATCTCTTACCCATTCTCATATCCCGAATCACTTCATCAACTGGGCCCCTCAGGCTCTCACTAAGCCGCTGCCTCTTCACAGCCTCTGGCACACTCCACTCCTCTACAGCCTGGGTGCCCTGGCTCATCTAACTTTCAAAGTCCTCTTCCCCAATTGGAGTTGGTAACTGGCCTGAAAAAAACCGAAGCCTTCTATAGCCCTGTCCCACACTGCTGGAACCATTCTTTACCAGACTCTCAACTAATCGGCTCATGTCGGTGTAGAATGAGGCAGGAGGTACTCCAACCTCATTGGAATCAGTACTCACTGGTCCAGTATTAGCTTGTAAAGGCAGTGGCCCTTCTTCTGATGCTACCTCTTATTCCAGTTGGGAGAACATTCGGGCCCTGACCCCCTTTGTCAGGGTCACCTCCTCCCCCTGGAAGCACACAGGTACATCTTCTTGCCACTCCAGCAATACTTGCACAAAGTCCAGCTCATAGTCCACCCTCACATCCAATAGGTAGGCCCCCTGATCTGGTTTCTAAGGCCCTCACCCACTGCCAGATCTCTCCTTCCGTGCATTCACTTCCTGGAACCTCCAGAACAGTGCTTCACTCCAACAAAGCTCCTTGGGTTCTTCCCCAGGCATTTGCAGCAGCCAATTTCATCTCCTTTCCTGTTATTGGCTGGTGGCAGGGCTGACTATGGACCACAGCAGTGGAGAACATCCTGGATGAGCCCCCAAATGCAGCACTATCCCCTTGGGGGTTTCTGATGGATGGGTGTTCTTCAGCACTACTGCGACCCTGTGAACCGTCCAGCCCACCTGACACTCTAGATTCAGACATTGTGTTTACACCTTTAAAAACATACTGACACAATATGGCTGAGTTTTGACTTTTATTCAATGAATGGGTAAGTAAAATGATGTCAGTCAACAGAACCCCGCTTAAATTATTAGGGTTCAGTGAGACTGACACAGAAACAACAGAAAACAGTAGCTTATAATATTAAGGAACAGTAGTGAAACAAACGTTCTATGTTCTAAGCATGTATAGCTACTTTCTAGAATGATGCAGCAATATCCAGATTAATGGAAAACTTAAAGCTTAAAGAAAAACTCTAGGCTAATTTATGATATCAGTATACTGCTCAGCAGTATAACCATAAACTAGAATGTGTCCCCTTTAAGAACTACTGTGTATCAATGTACCTCCTTTAGCAAGGCCTTGCTACATTCTTCACCGGCAATTGAAGCTCTTAAACAATTTCCACTGTGGTTTAGTATAGCAAAAAAGGATTAAATGTTTAAGTGTAATCCTAAGAGAATTGATGTTTGTTGCAGTGTCTGCAGTCAGTGTAAAGATGAGATGTTATACTTGCGGTCTGAACCAGGCAAAGGCACCCTCTCTTACTCTGAGATGTCCATCCGTGAGAGCCCTGCAGGATAGGCGATGCGATCTCCCACGCTCCGGCATCTGGGAACAGGCTGCGATCTGCCACCACAGGATGTCTGACCGACCTCCACTCTGTCTTCTTCAGCAACACTGTGAAAGCATCCACAGTAAAGCGATGAGCATGCACTCCACTGAGGCTGAGTTCCGCGAGCGAGTCAGGCGTCATGCATTATGCCGCAGCTGCCGTCACTCACACATTCAGCAGGCTGACGTGCACTCAATGGGTCCCGGGAGCAAGAGAGTTTTCAGGCTGTGAAGCAGATAGTTTTATATCTTCTCCCATGCACCTCCACTCCCCCTTTGCCTCCTGGTAAGATAGTTTCCCCAGCAATCAGAACAATGATCAGCTCTCTGTTCGAAACTATATCTCCCGCAATCATGATCTTCCATTTCCTGCCGAAGGACAATCCCATCTGAAATCAACCTTAAAGGGGTACAGGAACAATTCTAACAATAACGATAAGTCTGCATATGTATAATGGTAGTGCGATCCCGGCTACACATTGATACATGTCCCCCAGGGCAGTACCCAGGTCCCCATGCACTTTTTATGGCAATAACTTGCATATAAGCCTTTAAAATTAGGACTTTTGATTTTTCATGTTTATGTCCCATGGACTTTTATGTCCCATGAACTTTTTCCTTGTTCGAGATGTTCTGGTGCAAGCCGAACAGAGGGGTGTTCGGCCCATCATTAGTGGTCTTAGGCTATGCAGCCATGGTACAGAAGGTGGCCATAGGCTGTGTGAACATGGTACAGTAGATGTCAGAGGCTGTGCGGACATGGTACAGGAGATGTCAGAGGCTGTGCAGACATGGTAAAGGAGGGGGTCATAGGCTGTGTGAACATAGTACAGGGGATGTCAGAGGCTCTGCGGACATGGCACAGGAGATGTCAGAGGCTGTGCGGACATAGTAAAGGAGGTGGTCATAGGCTGTGCGGACATGGTACAGGATGTGGCCATAGGCTGTGCGGACATGGTACAAGAGGTGGACATAGGCTGTGCAGACATGGTATAGGAGGTGTTCATAAGCTGTGTGAACATGGTACAGGAGGTGGTCATAGGCTGTGCAGACATGGTACAGGGGATGTCAGAGCCTGTGCGGACATTGTAAAGGAGATGGTCATAGGCTGTGCAGACATGGTACAGGAGGTGGTCATAGGCTGTGCGGACATGGTATAGGAGGTGGTCATAGGCCGTGCAGACGTGGTACAGGAGGTGGTCATAGGCTGTGCGGACATGGTATAGGAGGTGGTCATAGTCTGTTGCGGACATGGTAAAAAAGATGTCAGAGGCTGTGCGGACATGGTATAGGAGGTAGTCATAGGCTGTGCATACATGGTACAGGAGAGTAACAGGAAGTGGTCATAGGCTGTGCAGACATGATACAGGAGAGTAACAGGAGGTGTTCAAGGCTGCAGAGGGGTCTGGTCTTACCCAGCCATGATATGGAGAGGCGCGTGCCACCGGCGAGACTGAGACAAGACCAAGATGGCACCGCCCGGCAGAGGCGGCTCTAGGCTCTGTGAGGCCTAAGGCAAAACTTGGACATGAGGCCCCACTCACGCCCGTAATGGGAAAAATAATTCAAGCGATAAAAATTAACTGTATAAATTGCATATATTAATAGACTTAACCTTTGTACTATGAATTCACAGTTTCTAGAATTTTCTCTAACCAATTCTTCTTTAATCAAAGATCATTAAACATCGGGTATGTATATATATATATATATATGTCTGCTCTTACATCACAGTCCCCAGAATTTCCCTATAGGTCATGATTCCCTGAGTCCCTCCTTACATCAGAGTTCAGTGTCCCCCTTACATAAGAGTTCTCCTTTAAATCAGATTCTCCCCAGCATCTCCTCCTTACATCAGAGTCCACAGAATTCCTCTTTACATTAGAGTCCCCCTCTTAAATCAAATTTCACAGAGCCCCCTTTACATCAGAGTCTCCAGAGTTTCCCCCTTACACCGTAAGAGGGAACTCTGAAGACTCTGATCTAAGACGAGTTCTGGGAATCCTGATTTAGGGGGAATGTTGGGGACTCTGAAGTAAGGGGAGTTCTGGGAACCCTGATTTAAGGGGGAATGCTGGAGACTCTGATGTAAGGAGAGTTCTGGGAACCCTGATTTGAGGGGGAAAGCTGAGGACTCTGGCGTATAAGGGAACTCTGTGGTCACCAAAGCTCCCCCTTGCATCAGAGTTTCCAGAGTCCCCCTTACACTTCCCTTCCTCAATCCGCCACAGTCTAGGGCACGACAAGTCCCACTGCAGAAGGCTGCCATACCTGAGTCCCCACAGAGGGCACTGTAAATTCCAGTATAGTGCACTGCCATTCCTCCCTGCTATGCTTGGACTTGTACTGCTCTCTGTAGGGGACTGAGGAACTACTGCCTGCTATGCTATGTCTTGTAGTGCACTCTGTGGGGACTAAGGCATGGCAGCCTGATATTCTGGAACATCTAAAGGACCACTCCAACCAAAACTACCAATAATGTACAGAGTCCATATGTTATGTAATGTCACAGCCCCGCTACCCCTCACCTTCCACCTCGGGTGCTGTCATTGTGTAGGGCTAAGGGCTCCAGCTCCACCATGTTTGGCTTTGATGTCAGATATGCAGGACTGGCACAGCTCCACTCTCTTCCCTGGCAACTGACTCTGGCATCATGTGGGGCCTCTCCTCCTACCCCAGCCACCCAGGGGCCATCTCCTTCTCCCCCAGCCACCCAGGGGCCATCTCCTTCTCCCCCAGCGGCTCTCTCCTTCTCCCCCAGCCACCCAGGGGCCCTCTCCTTCTCCCCAAACCACCCAAGGGCCCTCTCCCCCAGCTACCCAGGGGCCCTCTCCTTCTCCCCCAGCCACCCAGGGGCCCTCTCCTTCTCCTACAGCCATCTAGGTGCCATCTCCTTCTCCCGCAGCCACCCAGGTACCCTCTCCTTTTCCTTCAGCCACCCAGGGGCCCTCTCCTCTTCCCCTAGCCACCCAGGGGCCCTCTCCTTTTCCCCTAGCCACCCAGGGGCCATCTTCTTTTCCCCATAGCCACCCAAGGACCCTCTCCTTCTCTTCCAGCCACCCTCTCCTCCCCCAGCCACCCAGGGCCTTCTTCTTCTTCTTCTTCTCCTCCTCCACCAACCATTCTAAGACTCTTCCAACTTCCCTGGGGCTACTCACCCCCTTTGCGTAGTAGACACCACAAATCTATGACCAGCCGGCAGAGTGACATGTCGGGCCTGGTTACCTCTATGTTCCCGAGCCAGGGCAGAGCTCTCCTCCCAGAGCAACAACCAATGATAGCAGAGTGAGCTGACCGGGCAGTCACTTCCTACTGATGCAGGTACACACCCACCGATTCCTCCACATCTTAGGGGGTACGTGATCAGACGGCCAATCCCCAGGCAGGGAAGGCGGGGTAAGTGTCAGCAGACAACAGACACCTGGCAGCTGCAGTAAAGGGACTGCAGCACACTGCTGCAACTTTTATATCCGAGGATTTAAAGCAATATTTTACTTGGGAGATTTCCCTGACTGCGCCCTTCTAAATGTTATTGCTCCGCCACTGGCCGCGAGGCCCCTGTAGGTGCGAGGCCTTAGGCGACCGCCTAATTTGCCTAATTAGAGAGCCGCCTATGCCGCCCGGCTTTCCTGAGCCTGGCTAGCTTCGGAACGGAGCATGCGCAGTTGACATGTCGGCCCGCAGCTGTACTCTTTACGGGCATTTACGGGTAGCCCTAAAATTAATGGGCAGTTGGAAACACTAGGCCAAAGGTCGGGCAGTTGCAGCCACAGCTCAAAGTGCCCCCAGGGCAGGAGGCCTACTGGGAATTTTCCCACTATCCTGGTAAATTACAATTTCATTTGGGTACAGTGTTGCATGACTGTACAATTGTCATTCAAAGTGCTGATAGCGCTGAAAGCTGAAAATTGGCCTAGGCAGGAAGGGGGTAAAAGTGCCAAGTAGGCAAGTGGTTAAACTATCTAAAGTAGAACTAAATTATTTTGTCCTTTACAGACAAGGAAGCTGCTATCTTAGTTTGATCTGCAGATGCCACGGTGCTGCCCATGTGATTAGGTATAGCATCAGCCATTTGTTCATTTGGCTGTTTGGTTGTGAACTAACATAAGCACACTAGTAACTGTAACAGTTATCATTCAAGGCATGCCATGAATTTACTATATTATTATTATTATTTCAGGTACTTATATAGCGCTGTCAATTTACGCAGCGCTTTACATATACATTACACATTCACATCAGTCCCTGCCCTCAAGGAGCGTACAATCTAAGGTCCCTAACTCACATTCATACATATATATATAGATATATTATATATAACAAAGTATTACCAGAGGGCCATAGGCTGGTTAAAGAAGCAGAGCATAAGTGACATGTCTGAATGGCACTTCAGACTGAGCCATCTGAAAAGTGATTATTTACTGAATTCTGTTATTACTGATGAGTTATCTACTTCAGTGTGTAAATTGTAACATGAGCATCTTAAATTATAGGCTGTAAGTAGCAATACATATGTAAAAAGGAGCCTAAGGCTCAACATGCAGGCTTAACATGACCCTGTCAGTACAGTGTAATTTGTATGAAATTACCTGCTAAAAGACGTGACCCAATAATTACTGTGCCTTTACAGTGGCCCACTTCTGAAATGCTGCCTCATGGTGCCCTGCAAGTATTGCACATGTCCGGGTGTGTGGAATACCTGCTCCCTTCAGCTCATTCGTCACTACAAGACAACTAAAGCAAGCAAGCAAGCAAGCAAACTGCAACTTCCCCAACCTATGACTGGCCCTAACAGCAAGGAGCATAGGTTCACCTAGTTTGGCAGCAAGGAGTTTGGAGATTGAGATCTGCATTCCTGTCATACTTTACCTTTAAAGGGGCGTACGCGTTGTTGACTTCCTGTTAGTTCAGGGGTCCATTAAATAAGGTGAGCGAGCAAGCATCTTGGAGGTGGAGGGATTGTCACGCATTAGCTGTGTTTTCTGGATCCGTTTCAACAGGTGGAAGCTCTTTACTGTTGCTGTCTGGGCTTTGTGGTTCACCCCATTGGATTTATAGACTTTTGTTTTTTATTGGATATTTTGCGCTGCACTTTCTTATATATTTTTTGATCCATTCATTAGGTGTTGTGAATACCTTTAAAAGTATTCAGCTGGCATACGTTTTTTAGATTTTTATATATTTTTAATTTGTGCTGATTGCAATACCTGTTTTAAGTTATCTATATTCTGTACTTGAGCAATGGTATCATTCAAATAAGCTTAATTATAGCCTTTCTCAATGAAGCGAGACCTGGGGGTATTAGCCTGTAGGTCAAAATCCTCCCTAAGAGAACAATTCCTCCTAAGGCGGAGAAGCTGGCCTTGAGGGACAGACGTCAACGTAGACTTATGGTGACAACTTTCTAAAGGGATAAACAGATTCCTATCGTTGCCTTGAAAATGGTGCTAGTGATAAAGCACCCCCCGTCCACTTTAAAAGAAAGGTCTAGGAAATTAACCTGATGGTCACTGGCCTAGAAATTTAACTGAATGCCCCTATCATTGGTATTAAGCTTGGGCATAAACAATTCAAGGGACGACAAGCTTCCGTCCCAAAGAAAGAATATATTGTCTATGTACCTCCTCCACAAGACTAATTGGGATCTGGAGGGGCATAGACAACGTCCTCCTCCCACTTAGCCATAAACAATTTGCCAAGCTGGGGACAAACTTGGCCCCCATAGCTACCCCCTTACTGCAAATAATACTGACCCTGAAACCAAAAGTAATTATGGGTAATCGCAAAAGATAGTAAATCCATAATGAAATCTTTCTGTATATTTGGCATTGTAATCTTGACCAAGATATAAATTAACCACCTCTAAGCCCAATTTATAAGGAATGATGGTATACAGGGAGGACAGATCGGTGGTGACCAGAAGAAGCCCCTCCTTGTATTGTACCTGTTTTAAGATATTGATAGTGAGCTTGGTTTCTCATAATTGCCAAGGAATTTTCGTGACTAGAGGCTGTAAATCAGGGGTGGGGAACCTTTTTTCTGCCAAGTGCCATTTGGGTATTTATAAAATCATTCGGGGGCCGTACAAAATTATCAACTTAAAAATGTGCCTGTTATATTTGGTCAAAAATGTAATTAACTCACCCCTAATGTGATGGCTGCAACTACTTCTCTTTGGTGAGGTGTGTGATGTTAGCTGGTATTGATGATGTTGCTACTCGCAACTGGTTTTCCAGGTTTGCGTCGGTCAGTCTGGAGCGCAGTCGACTTTATGGTGGTAAGCTTTGAAAAGAACCGCTGGCGGGTAATGCTGGTGGGTATAGCTGGCTGGTACTGCTGGTGGGTACAGCCGGCTGGTACTGCTGTGGGTACTGCTGGCTCAGGCTGGTACTGTGCTGTAGGTACTGCCTTGTGTACTGCTGGCTGGTACTGCTGTGGGTACTGCTGGCTCAGGTTGGTACTGTGCTGTAGGTACTGCCTTGTGTACTGCTGGCTTGTACTGTGCTGTGGGTACTGCTGGCTGGTACTGCTGGCTCAGGCTGATACTGCCGTGGCGTGGGTATTGCTGATTCAGGCTGGTACTGTGCTGTAGGTACTGCCTTGTGTACTGCTGGCTGGTACTGTGCTGTGGGTACTGCTGGCTGGTACTGCTGGCTGGTACTGCTGGCTCAGGCTGGTACTGCTGGCTGGTATTGCTGTAGATACTGCTGGCTGGTACTGTTGTGGGTACTGCTGGCTGGTACTGCTGTGGGTACTGCTGGCTCTGGCTGGTACTGCTGTGGGTACTGCTGGCTCTGGCTGGTACTGCTGTGAGTACTGCTGGCTCTGGCTGGTACTGCTGTGGGTACTGCTGGTACTGCTGGTTCTGGCTGGTACTGCTGTGTGTGCTGCTGGCGGTAAATGCTGGCTAGCAGCGGCGCCGCACTGGAGGAAGAGGCGATGTTTCCTGTATTGGTCACAGGCGGAGTGCATTTGACTCACTCAGACTGTCAGAATGGAGCAGGAACTATACAGGAAGCATTGGCTCCGTTCTGACAGATCAGCTGAGAGACACAGACTCCGCTGCACGGGGGGCCGGACCAAATGACTTTGAGGGCCGCATATGGCCCCCGGGACGTAGGTTCCCCACCCCTGCTGTAAATAATGATCTATGTACCACATTTGTGGTAATAGAATCAATGCTGATGATGATCGGGATGCCTGGTGGATGAATTGAATCCTTGTGGACCTTAGGAAGGTAGTGGATCACTGGTACACTCAGAGCTGAGGGGACCAGAAATGAATGTTCCTTTTTTTTTTTCAAGATGCCTATATTACAGCCCTTAGTGATCAGTTTTAGTCAAATGTTTTTTTATATTTAGATGTAGGATTACTTCTTAGAGGGGTGTATGTATCTGAATCTTAAAGAATCCTATTCATCTCCAAGAGGTAATATTGTTTATTCAGCAGGGCGGATTACCCAATTTTTGTTTTTACATAATTGTTTGACACCATTCTCAAGTCAAACCCCCTCCCCCTCTGGTTCCTTTCTTCTTTCTTTACCTCTTTTATGAGAATGGTTTTGTGTCTGAAAACCCCAACTTTGGGCTCTAATCGGTTCCTGATGTTTATTGAGTCCTGAAAATTACCTACTGTATATCCATTACCATCTTGATGATCTCTAAGGGAATAGGCAGTGTTGGGAGTAACTAGTTACAAAGTAACTGATTACAGTAACTACATTACTTTTTTTGGTAACGAAGTAAAGTAACTAGTTACAAATACTAATATGGGTAACTACACTACTTTACTAGGCTATAGGAGGTAACTACACTACTTTACTAGGCTATAGGAACGCGCTTTCCTGCGTTACCCAAGCCGTGCGATACAATTGTTATTTCGAAGAATAGAGAGGGATGAAGTTTATGACTTTTTGTTGCACTTTATGTTTTATTCTGTTTTTTTCAGGTTTTGTTCTCATGTTTCCCAAAGCCTGTGTTTGTACAATAAACTCTATGCAGAAAGAGTGTCATGTATCTTCTTCTACACGGTCAATTAAGAAAGAGGAAAGTAAAGTAATAAGTAGTGAAGTTACTTTTCAAATGCAGTAACTAGTAAAGTAATCTCATTACAATTTACAGAAGTAACTAGTAACTAGTTACATTTTTTGAGTAACTACCCCAACACTGGGAATAGGGGTAATCATTTCTGTAGCTATTCCTAGGTTGCCTCACCTGATATCCGCCCTGAGAGGGACCGCCTCGATAGCCATTATTGGGCCTTTGCCGTGAAACTCTGTCAAGGCTATCAACCCTATCCTGCAAAGGAAGAAAATAATTCTGCAATGGTAGAACCTCCCTGAAGTTGTCATAATGTGTAACAGCAGGGGAATTCCAACCAACCCTTCTATCAAAATCTCCTTGTGCCCTCACTGGAGAGCATCTCATATTGGCCAGAATCATGGCCCTGATTTTGTCCCGGTGGACGATGTGAAGTACCTTTCTTAGCTATAGTGGATCTAAGTGTAGCGGCCATATCTATCGGTCCACCACCCCTAGTGGTTGGTTGTGTAGACATCTCTCCTTGGTCTGATGTCTCCATATAGTTGGCATTTTGTTACATCTACACTACATCTGTCCTATAATCGATTATATTTCTTTCTTTTTTTTTATCCCTTTGGTCTTTTTCTTTAATTTTCTTTAAACTATATGACTGGGTCTGAATAAAAAAGGAATAAAAAAATGCATCCCCCAGGCTGCCCTATTATCAGTAGCATTCATTCTGTTACTGCAAAAGTGGGGAGGTACATAGTTTATTTACAGCTGCTGGTCACAAAAATTCCTTGGTATCTACAAGATACCAAGCACACTATCAACATCTTAAAACAAGTACAATACAGAGAGGGGCTTCTGTTGGTCCCTGCAGTTATGTACACCCTGTATACCATCATTCCTCATAAATTGTGCATAGAAGCAGTTCATTTATATCTTGGTTGAGATGATACTTTTCCAAATATACAGAAATATTTCATTATGGACTTACTATCTTTTGGAAAGTGATCATCAGGAAAATTTCCTAGACCTTTCTATCAAAGTGGATGGGGGGTGCTTTATCACTAGCACCTTTTTCAAGACCATAGATAGGAATTTGTTTATCCCTTTAGAATGTTGCCACTATAAGTCTTGGTTGACGTCTGTCCCTCGAGGCCAGTTTCTTAAGAGGAATTGTTCTTGTAGGGAGGATTTTGAACAACAGGCTAGTACCCTCGGGTCTCGCTTCATTAAAAAAGGCTAGCAGATAGAGAACATGATCGTTCCAACTCTGAGAATTATACATTTTCTTTATCCATGACCACTACATTTTCTATTCAACAATTTGCAATATAGAACATATTTAAGCCCCTGGAGCCTAAGCCTTTTTCTGACATATGTTGCTAACAAGTTAAAATCAGTATATATTTTTTTAGCAGAGACCCTAGAGAATAAAATGGCAATTGTTGCAATATTTTATGTAACACGGTATTTGCGTAGCTGTCTTTCAAATGCAATTTTTTGGGAAGAAATACAATTTCATGAATTAAAAAAAACAAAACAAAACAGTAAAGTTAGCCCAATTTTTTTTAAATAATGTGAAAGATGATGTTACGCTGAGTAAAGAGATACCTAACATGTCATGCTTTAAAATTGCGAACACTTGTGGAATGGCTACAAATTTCAGTACTTAATTTCCATAAGGGATGCTTTAAATTTTTTTAACAGTTACCTGTTTAGAGTTACAGAGGAGTTCTTGTGCTAACGATCGCGGCAATACCTTACATGTGTGGTTTGAGCACTGTTTACATATGCGGGCGCGAATTGCGTATGTGTTCGCTTCTGTGCACGAGCATCGAGGGATGAGGCGCTTACATTTTTATTTTTTTTTCATTTTAACACTATCCATTTAAAAAATAATGTTTTGATCATTTTACTGCTGTCACAAGGAATGTGCACATTCCTTGTGACAGTAATAGATAGTGACAGGTGCTCTTTATGGAGGGATCTGGGGTCTAAAAGACCCCAAATCCCTCCTTTGCACTTAAAAGCATTCAAAACGCCAAGTTTGACTATTTTGAATACTGTCATTTTTTTTTTTTTTTTTTTTTTAAATCTGGTGACTTTAAGGCTCCAGTACCCAGAAGTGATGTCATGACATTGCTTCCGGGTTTTTACATCAGAGACCCAATCAGAGCCGAATTCGGCTTTTTTCAGGTCTTCCATCCACCAACAAAAGTGCCGGCTGGTAACTCGGGTCTTCCGGTAGGACGGGAGACCCAGGCAAGCTGTGGAATCCACCTAGGCTCATGTTGGCTTGCTTGCTCCCTGTAATGACAGCCGAGCAGCTGCTCAGCCACATCGGTTGTCATTACAAGGATTCCACCTGTCGGCTCTAAACAGCGGTACCGAGGTGATGCCTGTAGCTGCAGGCATCCCCCTAGAACAACCCCCTGAAGCCGAGGCCGCATAGTTTTATTATGCTCAGAAGCTGCCCCTGGCCTGTACACACTCTGGCAATGTGGAAGATGAGCCTGCTAACATGTAAGGAGAGGATGAGGGGGAGCAGCTCAGGGGTGCGGAGGCCATGTTAACTGACCAGGAAGATACAGAGCAGGAGGAGCAGGGAGAAAATCCTGATGAGCAGGAACAGCCTACACTGTGGGAGATCTAGAAAACTGGTAATAAATGCAGTGCTTTAGTGGATAAGCTTAAAACACACCTGGGGAGTCTGTTAGAGGATGTTGCTTTGATTAGACATGACCTTCAGAAAATTGGAGAACGCACAACAGATAGAGAAAATGTCGACTGTAAGGGGTTGGCTCAGTAGCGGGTGTGGGTGACCCTCTGGGTGTGTTCGCTACACAGAGAGACAGCTGAGGAGTGATTGAAAACAACGGTCTATGGTTTATTCTTCCAATTTGCTGCAAACAAGTGCAAGCATCCAAACAGCATAAATCAAACAAGACATAAAATAAACCCTGGCCACTTGGGGCGTCTACCTTCACAACACAGGAACCTACCTATGGAGTCTGTCACAACCTACTGCTGGGCAGACACTGCTGGTCATACAGCAGAAAACCAATAGTCTATTTGTTTTTCTTTTCACACAGAAAAAGTCAACACCACCTCACCTTCAGAAGTCTTTCTCAGCTCACTGCACTCCTTAACGCAAAAAACCTCAGGAGGCAGCAATCAGTAGTCATCCTCTGGATAACTTATAGAGGCCTTAATTGCCTCATTCTGAATAGCTGAAGCTTTCCAACGTCCTAAACCTTTCTGGCTACCTCCGCAACCGACACCTGATAGTAATTGGTGAATTGTCTGGACAAGGCAGAAATGTATTTCCCGTCTGTGACAACACCCATAGATTTACCTGACTTCCTGTCACAGCGACCTAGAAGATAAATTGCCAACCTATATGCATGACTCGCAGACCACTAAGCAGCTGGTGGGTGCAAACAGTTCACGGGCCGAGGATATGGAAAACTGCACAAGAAGGACCAATGTTCGTATCATTGGTCTCCCAGAGAGAACGGAGGGTCAGAGTTTATTGAACGCTGGTTCCTTGACTTATTCGATAAATATGCCTTTATACCTTACTTCTCGGTGGAACGTGCTCACCAGGTTGCTACCACCAGGTAATCCACCAAGGCTCATGTTGGCACGCTTACTCAATTAGAATGAGCTATTCTAAGTATAGCTCGTGAGCATAGAAGTATTCAATACAATGGTGCCATGGTTTCATTCTACCCAGACTTTTCGACTGAGGTGCAGAGGAGCCGGACAAAGTTCAGAGATGTCCGCAAATGCATGCAACACCTTTAAGCTACTTATGCAATGTTGTACCCAGCCATACTCTGCATTACTGCCGGCGGACAAGCACATTTCTTAGAATCTGCAGCTTCGGACTCAGATTGGATGGACACCCATAAAGCAGGTCTGCACCGGCGACCTGATGCAGCTAATGGTGATTGAATGCTACCTCCTTCATGTCTTGGCATTTGCCATAAGCCTACATTTGCCACTGTGCATCAATTCTTTTTTTTCCTGCTCTAGATGACCCCCACGATCCCTGAGGGGTAAGCTGGGGAGAATCAGTTTTACTTCTCTTGCTGGATCAGGTAAGAGTTCCAAGTATGCTAATGTTACACACCACTAAATGCTTTCTTGTTCTGTGCTGTGTTGCATGAATCATACGTAAATGCGTGTCCACATGGACACTGTTTGGCAGTTGTTTTGCCTGTTGCACTCTGCCTGACCATGATCACTGTCTATTGCCCAGATCGTGAGTTTAGATCGCGGGACAGTGGGCTGTCCTTGATGGTGCAGTTGCACCACCATTGTTTGTCTGCTACAGTTATTTGATGATCCAATATGGCTACCTGAGGAGAATGTACTGTGTCATGTACTGGCCTAACCTTACTACTGCTGCATACTTTGTTTTAGTCTGCCTCACCACTTCTTGCTTGCCTCACTATGCCCGGGCTGTGTGGTCAACCCCAATCCTGGACACATGCCCTTTTGATGCTAGTGTCATGATGACAATATGTTGACCTGGAATGTACGGGGCCTACGGGACGCACTGAAAAGGGCAATAGTCTCATATAATCCACCTGGGCATTTGTGGCCTTTAAGAGACTCATCTTACCAGGGATGATTTGTCTTGCATGCAATATGCTTGGGTGGGATGGTCTTATCACTCCACCCATACCTCTTACTCTAGTGGGGTCAGTGTTTTGATACACCTTTCCTTAAAGTTTCAGGAACTAGATGTTATGGTAGACACAGAGGGGAGATACGTCTTTCTGTATTGTCAATTGTGTATGTTCTGTAGTATACATAAATCACCCAGTGGGGATTTTTATTTTCTCTCAACCAAAGTGGAGTTGCTCTTTAAGAACCCTTGTTAGTCAGCCACATTTTTCATGTCTACAGTAGACTCCAACTGCCTGTCCTTCTCTGCCAAATTACCCACATATAATTGTTGCAGCAAGGAGGCTATGCACACATTTTGGAGACCTTCCTGACAAAATACATTGGGCTGGAACTGAAATAATAACCATTTGTGATTAATTAACAATATTTATCAGGTTATGATTGTACATTACTCTAAAAGCAAAAATTATATATTAACAGACTCATAAATTAATTGGGTTTAATTTACTTGATTTACCTTGGCTCAGAAGCAATCAGGTAAGTGATGCCTTGATTGAACCACCTGTCCTGAAGTAATAATAGTGCTGAAACTGATGACAAAATTAACATTTTATGAGGTTAAATTATTCTCCTCTGCCCAGTGAGGCTCAGCTAAACACAATATTCTGGCAGGTTAGATGTTTCTCTATTTGGTGCACAGATTTTTTTATAAGACAGTATAGTTTCAGTGGGAAATATATGGTAAGGTTAGGTTCAGATGCTAAAACATTTCTGTTTTGTCTTCATTGGTCTGTAATTTGTCTATACGTAATAAGTGTTCACAAATCGGTTTTTATCTTTAGAGGACCAAGAGCTGCCTGTTACCATGCGAATAGCAAAAGACTTCACAATATTTAATGACAAAGTACAGAAATATTCTCGTAAGTGTTCATTTTTACACCTTTTCTGTATGCTAGTGAGAAAAATGACTAAGTAATTAAGAAAGTGATGTTATCACTTACGTATAATAAAAAACAGCAAACCTTTTTTAGCTGTTAATGATATCAGTTCTGCAATTGAATATGTGTTCCCAGAATGTGTATGTTGTGGACAGATTGTGTTTGACAAAGTACTGTATATCTATAAAATCAAAACTGCTTTTTTTATTTTAGATAGAATGGGAAAGGATTGGAAGCTCTGGGTGTTTTTTTTTTTTTTTTGCTCTTTGTGTTCTATTTAAAAGTTTTTTGTCAATTTTCCTATCCTAGAAATACAATGGTAGGGAAAGGAAATATTTCCAAAGTGAGCATAAAAAAACCTTCTTAACCACTTGCCGACTGCCGCACGACTATATACGGCGGCAGTCAGCCCCTCACAGGCAAAGTGACGTATGGGTACGTCACTAGCCTGTGAGGCTCTAGGGAGCGAGCGCGCGCCGCCGGATGCACGCTCCCCCTCGCTCACGGACCCCCCCGCGCAAGTGACTGGCGGACCCGATGCCCGCCGGTCACTCGCGATCATCGGTTATACCGGGAGAAAGGCAGGCGCCTAATGTAAACACAGCCCCCTGTCATTCTCCCCTGTGTAACAGCACAGATCATACGGTCCTGCTATGTAGGACCGTTGATCTCTGCTGTTACACACATAGCCACATCCAATCACAGTTAGAAGCACGCCCCTAAGGACACACTTAACCCCTCCCTCTCCAATAAAGTTAACCCCTCCCTCCCCTCCCTCCCAGTGTCATTTTTACAGTAACAGTGCATATGTATAGCACTAATTACTGTAGTAATGTCACTGGTACCCCCAAAAGTGTCAAAAATGTCAGTCAAGGGTCCGATCTGTCCGCCGCAATGTCGCAGTCACGCAAAAAAAAAAATTGCAGATCGCCGCCATTACTCGTTACAAAAAAAAACAATAAAAATGACAAAAATCTTTCCCTTAGTTAGTAAACGCAATAACTTTTGCGCAAACCAATCAAAATACGCTTTTTGCAATTTTTTTCCCAAACATATGTAGCAGAAAACAAATTGGCCTAAAATGTTAAAAATTTTGATTTTTACATTTTTTTGGGGGGGGGGGGGAATTTCATATAAAAAAATTTGAAAAATATTGTTATTTTTGCAAAATTGTCGCTCTTTTTTTGTTTATAGCGCATGATCAAAAAGTCGCACAGGTGATCAAATACCACCAAAAGAAAGCTCTGTTTGTGGGGAAAAAAGGACGTTGATTTCATTTGGGTACAGCGTTGCACGACCATGCAATTGTCCGTTAAAGTCACGCAGTGCCGAATCGCAAAATAGGCCCTGGTCAGGAAAGGGGTAAAATCTTGCGGGGCTTAAGTGGTTAAGCTTGCCATACGTGGATTGAAAATCAGACGGTTCAATTTCAATCCATGTATGGGAATGGTGATAGTACAGAAGTCGATCTACTGATACATTGCAAGCTATTGACGCAGCAAGCTACTGACAGCATCGCTGATTAGTGTATCCTGATGATAAGTAAGTCTCCTTGCTGTCAGAAAACAATAGCTCAGTGGGAGGATTCCCCCATCCTCGAAAGTGTGGATAGGAAAATTGGGTTCATTTTTTTCATTCAATTCCCTGGTTTTACGAAAAAAACTAACTCATGTATGGGCTGCCTTAGACATTTTTCATTGAACCCCCCACTACCTATTATAAAGACAGTAATATTTTTAGATTTCCAATCACTCTCTATGTTGGTGAAAATATTCATCTGGACAAATAGATATGTTGAAGCTCCCCACCAGTGCTAGCAGCTTATGGCTTCATCAGCATGCTAGTGGTACACTGAAGTACTAAGTGCAAGTAAAAACTAGCCTTCAGGAAATACTCCAAGCAAAACGGATGCCTGTAATTTTCTTCAAAATGAGAATGGAACCTCTTTCTAGAATGACATATTTATATTGCAGTCCTGTAGGTGAATGTTCAATTAACTGAATGGATTGTTGAACAAAACTCCTATGCTCTTGATGCGCAAGTGCAAACCAATGCTGTTCTTATGTTGTTGTTCTAGATCAGTGTTTCTCATTATTTATATATTCAAGGCACCCTTTAAAACTATCCCAGCAAAAACTCTTCTTCCAAAGAAAATACTGTACACCCCAACAAAGACTAGCAACATGGCAGACAGGACAGTTTTATTCAGGGAAAAGAGAACTAACGGGTGTATGCCTCACTTTTATTTTACCTTTAGGGATAGTGGATTGCGACAAATGTGAGTGATTCACACTGTTCCTACACTTCATTTTACTTTTCTCTTCAATCAATGCTGCAGTGTACTGTGAAAAAAAGGTGGCTACTAGAACAGATGAACACGATGGTCAGAAACAAGTTAACGCTGTGCTTTAAACACCTTGAAATAAAATAAAAACAAAATAAACTGCCAACTTATAAGAGTCGGGAAACTCCCAAAAGAAGTAAAAAACATAAAATATCATTCTTAAAATAAAAGCCCTGATTTATTTAGTATTCATATTTTCTAGCAAATTCAAAGACACATATCAAGAATAAAAAAATCATTTATGCAAGGGGAAGGCACTTCAACTAAGCATGTAAATATTTGATTTTACTGCTTTTTTACCTTTCATTTTTTCTTTTACAAAAGGTTTAGAACTATAAAGAGGAAAAACAAAAAGAAACAAAGGGAAAAGGAAAATAAATAATCAAGACAATTCTGAGTTCCTGCCATAGCATAGGAATTGACATTGCAGAAGCATCCCACCACATGTCTGGGTTCACATAGACAGGAACCATCTAATATTAAACTGAGGGCTTGCTTTATAAACAAAGGCAAAAAAATGCATACACCGTAACCATCCAAATCAAAGCAGCGCCTGGTGGCCAGATAAGCATATAAAATGACAAGAAATAGAAGGAGTAGAAAAGTAGAAGCAGAAAAAGAAAAGAGCAGAGAAAAAGAGGGAGAGGAAAGAAGAGACCCATGGGGTGCACAATGGAGGAGAATCACAAAAATTGACAGAAGGGTGTTCTCCAATTGTGAGAGCTGAGTGTAGGCAATCCAAGGTTGCCAAACCTGCAGGAATGTTTTATGGGTGTTCAATAATAATATGTCATTCATATGGTTTTTGGCAGCTTTGAAACTGATTAAGGGGATTTTCCAAGCCTTCGCAATAGTTAACTTGGTCGCAGTGAAAAGATGTAGAACCAATTGTCATTCTGGACAAAGCAGTTCGGTAATGGGTTTACAGAGAACAGCTTCGCATCATGGTCTCTCTTGAGGTTAATGTGAAATAAAGTGCGAAGAAGTGCATAGACCTGACCCCTAGCCTGCACACCTTTGGGCAAGACCACCAGATGTGTGCCTTTGTACTCACCTGTGGACATCCCTGTAAGCAAAGTGGAGAATAAGCAGAGATGAAGCAAGCCAGCCTAGCTGGGGCATAGTACTATCTGTATAAGTTTTCCAATATACTGTATGAACATGTAAATAATAATATGTGCTGGTGCCCTATAATGCCATGCCTCCATCCCCTATTTGCTTATACAAAGACCTAAAAACATTTTTCATGGGACTTTAAATAATCTACAACATTTGCATAAGAAGATTTATTAAGCAATAGATGGAAATCTTTTACAGAAGAAATTTTTTAAAACAGCAAGTTGATTTGTAAATACTACTGTGTATCAGCATACAGTCAATATAGTATTCATATAATGATACATATACAAATTCCACTCTTCTAAGTTTTTGACAAAACATAATGATGGGTACATCCTTTAGCTCAACACGTTTTGTGACAATAATCTCACTTCTTCAGTAGCAGATTCCCATTGTGAAATAAATCAGCCATATATCAATCTAAGTACACCTCCAAATGGAAACCACTGCCAGGTGTCTGGCTCGTGAGTTGTGGGGGGGGGGGGTGAAGACATGCACCCCAATGGGAAAACCGAGGAGCAGTACCAAGTGTCGACATATGTGAGTGAGCTATTGTCCCAGACACGACTCCATGTCCCAAAGTAAGAAGAATGAAATATGAACGAAAAATATTCATCTATAGTGTGTAGTTGTCTCTCTTAAGAGCACTAAGTGTAATTTCTGTCTGCTGCTTCATCTGTTATCTGCTCTTCTGCCAAGTTTTCCTGACACCAAGAGAAAAAAGATGACAGGGGAGGGATCTCCTGCTGATTGGCAGCCTCGGCTCTGTTCCTGTGTACTGTGTAAGGGGGAGGGGATGTCCCTTCCCTTCGATCACTGAGCTCTGCAGAGTGCCAATTCAGCTCTCCACCCTCTTTTCTTCTGACAATTCAGGCAAGCTTTAACAATTCTGTACTTTGAGCAGGTGTAGAGAAAATAAGACTGCAGAAAAACAGGTACAACGTATGTAGGAGCATTTGTTTCATAGCTGTGTATTGCTTCACTAGGCATATGTGAGGGTTTACAACCACTTCAAATCTAAATTCTGTGCAGATTTAAACACAAGACCTATAGATGTTACTGAACTGCATCAGAGAACTATCAGGTCCTCTCCCCTGTCAGACAGGGCTGTACTGTGTGGCAGAGCGATGTAAATTTTAGAACTAAAATAGGTAGAAACATAAATCCTCTGAAAAGGTAAAACAGCCCCATGATATGTACTTCACATGTGTATTTAGTTGTTTGTCTAGAGTTTAGCTTTAAGGCTTCATGAACACGGGACATTTGAAAACCTCTCCTGAACGCTGGAACTTGACATCTAATGACCGACATGTTTACATGCCGCGTTTATGCATGTTTAGCAGCATTTGCATTTAGAAGCGTTTTTACATTGAAAAATGGTCAGAAATGTATCCCCATTGAAAACACCTATAAACAAAACGCTTATAAACGTGAGTAACCGCGCTTAGACGCATTTGCACGCTGTTACAAGCATTTGGCGTTTCAAATGCTAATAAACTGCCGTCGCTTTTTTGTGCTTTGAAAAAATGCCACTAAACTCAACTGCCTCTAAAGGACTATAAATGTCTCAGTGTACATGGACAGATACGATAACATAGAGGAGAGTTCAGGGGCTGCTGAAAATATGCCCAACTGCTCCTAAACTTCCGTTTATCAGCAGCAGTGTCCATGAGGCCTAAATCGGATTTAACTCCCTTTTTCTTGTCCTATGAGATTTTGTTCTGAATATCCAATGACACTTCATTTTGGATCAAGCGTTTTCCCTACAGAAGATTGATTATTGTGGTGCAGACTTCTTTTAAATATAATCAGAACAATGGATGGTCAGCTTTTTAGAAAGAATTAGAAAAAAAAAGCTCTATGGGAACTGCTAAATATGTAATATGCCATTATTTATTGGGAAAGCACGTACATCATGCTTTGGTTAGCAAGGCTTTCATTAATGTGAAAAGTCCTGCTGAATAAGATAACAAACATATTCCATCTGTAAAGTGACCCTAATTAACGAGAAATAAAGTAACATTACAAATTCAGACAGGTAAATAACATTCACAAGATGGGAATTGGATGTTACTGGAACTGTTAAGGTTAAGCTTTGTTTCAATCATTTTAGTAGGTTTATTATTTACTGTAGATGAACCAGCATTCAGTTTTACTACAGAACATTTACATGAAAAAAATAGTAAGAGTTTTTCTTTCCTTAACCACTTGCTGACCAGGCCTTTTCTGGAGCTTTTTGTTTAAAAGTATAAATTAGTATTGTTTTTTTAGAAAATTACTTAGAACCCCCAAACATTATGTATTTGTTTTTAGCAGAGACCCTAGAGAATAGAATGGCAATCGTTTAAATAATTTATGTCACATTGTATTCACACAGCAGTCTTTCAAATGCAATTTTTTTGGAAAAAATGCACTTAAACCGCTTCCCCCAAATAGATGTACCCATACGTCTTGGGGCTCAATTGTAATACCGGGATGATGCCTGCACCTACAGGCATCACCCCAATATAATGTTTTGCTGCCAGCGATTTTCTTTTTGGCAGAAATTATCCGGGTGGCAATTAGTCACTCGATCGGCGGCGGGAGGGGGGTCCCACCCCCCTCCCGCCGCCGCTTCCTCTCCCAGACTCTCCGGTCCCATCGCAGAGGCCAGCAGCGATGCGGCCAGCGGCGATGCCTGCCTGGGACAGAGAGAGAGGAACTGACATTGTTCCCCTCTCTCGGTAACCCTGGAAACTCGGAGCGATGAATATTCGTCACTTCCAGTTCTACCCCTTTGTTTACCTGACCACCAGCGGCCAGAAAATCAGCCGATCAAACCGATCTTGGTCTTATCAGCTGCATGGGGGAGCCAGAGGAGAGATTTGGGGGTCTAATAGACCCCAAATATCTTCATAACGAGGACCTGTCACGGCCCATGCTGTCACAAGGGATGTTGTTCATCCCTTGTGATAGCAATAAAGTTATTACAAAAACTAAGAATAAAAAAAATGTAAAAACAAAAAATTTTTTCGTATAAAATAAATAAAACAAAAATGTAAAGTGCCCCCGTACTACCGTGCATACACGCCAATGCAAAAGCATACTTTACTCTTGCACGCATATGTAAACGGTGATCGCACAACACATGTGAGGTATTGTCGGGAATGTCAGAGCGAGAGCAATAATTCTAGCACCAGACCTTCTGTGCAACTCTAAACTGGTAACCTATAAAGGCGTTTAAAGCATCGCCTATGGAGAATTTTAAGCTCTGTAGTTTGCTGCCATTCCACGGTCAGACGCAATTTTTAAGCATGACATGTTAGGTATCTATTTACTCAGTGTAACATCATCTTTCACATTATACAAAAAAATTGGGCTAAATTTATGTAGCAGTATTCCCAGCATAGGTGCTGGCTGTGGGTCCCCCTGGGTCACCAGGTGCAACAAAAGTTCCTTTGAACAGAACCAGTCCAGTATCTTTGGGTTTTTAGGTTTATTTAGGAACTTGGATGGGAGAAGGGATTAGTTGGATACTTCAAAAACTGAACTATGCACAATTAGGCAGGGACTCTAGAAAATACTGCTTGATGCTGGTTAACGCTGCCCAGCTGCCTGTTATTGCTGACTTGATGCTGGTTAATGCTGGCTGAATGACTGTTAACGCTGACTTGACACTGTGACTTTGCCTTTGACTAACAAAGTCCTTTTTAGCTCCCTGAGGTACTCCTTTGACTGTACTGCTGAACACTTCAGGGCCCACACTGGCACCCCCTTTCACTTCCCTATCTTCAGGGCTTTAAGACTTGGCACCCCCTTTCACTGCCACAACTACTGGTTAGCTGGCTCCTGGATCCCCTTGACCTTCTGGAGTGGTCCCCTCTCCTAGGCAAACCCCTGGGCAGATCTTAAGTACTCACGATACTGTTTTTCCTAAAAAGACTTCTGCCCAGCAGCTCCACTCAGTGAGCAACACTCTGGATCCCTCTCTGCAGCGCAGCTCAACCTCTGGTCCCCTTAGGCCGACTGCCTGGACCACCTTCACTCTCTGACAGGAGAGAGACAGCCGTCACCTCCTCCTGGGACTAATGCTCCCGCCAAAAGACACTCTGTCACATGCTCCCCACAGATTTATATCCAATCCCAGGGTGCATTGCAGTAGACCCCGCCCACTGAGACAGTCATAAACCTTGGTGTGCCATTGGCTAGGTTTCCTCCACTGACCAATCCTAATGATGCATTATAAATTATATATTAACATGCTCCAGAAAGAAAGTGCCAAGAACTCAGGTGCCAGTGTAGGAAAGGAAGAGATGACTGTCCCAGTGGTCAATGGTCCTAGAGCAGATATCAATTCTGTGACAATCAGAGCAGGTGCTCAAAAAGTCCCACCACCTATCACTCTCTGCCTCTCACCTTATCCTTGTGACCCTACAGGGTCAAACAGCATGTAATATCCACAGGAATCAATGTAAACCACCTCCACTCCTTCACTCCTTGAATCACAGTATGCCAGGTGTATAAACCTCAGATCCTCCTTAATATCTGGAGACCTCAGCATAGATGGATCCTCCAAGAAGTATCCCCATAGTATGTAAGAGAGAAAACAATCTAATGCTCTCTGTATATACTTTAACATATGCTTTATTAAATGAGGTAATACACTCACGTTTTGACTGATTAATTACAGCGATAATGCAGAGCCCGAAAGCGTGCGTGCATATCTGTGTCCAAGCAGAGAAAGATCATAGATGGCCGCGGGTCAGGTGACGTCCCCTGGCTTTTTTTTCTAAAAAGAAGAAAGCTTTCAACTGGCTTCTGTTACAGGGACATCCGTCCCCTAAGTGCCCACCAGTGCTGCTAATCAGTGTCCACCAGTGCCATCTATCAGTGCTCCTCAGTACTGCTAATCAGTGCCCACCAGTGCCACCTATCAGTGCCCACCAGTGCCACCTACTGCATCAGTATCCATTAGTGCTGCCAATCAGTGCCTCCTAAACAGTGCCCACCAGTGGCACCTATCTGTGCCCATCAGTGCCGCCTAACAGTGCCACATCTACGTGCCACCTATCAGTGCCCATCAGTGCACCCTATCAGTGCCCATCAGTGCCCCCCATCAGTGCAGTCTCATCAGTGCCTCCCGACCAGTGCCCGCCAGTACCACCTAATCAGTGCCCATCAATGCCACCTTTCATTGCCCATCAGTGCTGCCTATCAGTGCCCATCCGTGCCGCCTCATCAGTGCCCATCAGTGAAGTCTATCAGTGCCCATCAGTGCTGCCTATCAGTGCCCATCAGTGCCGCCTCATCAGTGCCCATCAGTGCCGCCTCATCAGTGCCCATCAGTGAAGCCTATCAGTGCCCATCAGTAAAGGAGAAAAATTACCTGTTTTAAAAATTGTATGACAAAATATGAAAAACGTTTTTGTTTTTTTCAAAATTTTTCTTTTTTTGTTTGTTTAGTAAAAATTAAAAACACAGCGGTGATTAACCTCCCTGGCGGTATTCTTGAGTGTGGCTTGGGGTGGAATTTCAGTGCCATTAGTGGTAACCCTGAGTCACACTCGGGGTACCGCCAGGGAGAAATCGCTGGATCCTGGAAGAGAGGATACTTACCTTGTCCCCAGGATCCCGCAATGTATTCCGGCAGTGTACAGCAGCCGGATCTTCCGCCTGATGCTGTGTACCCCGGCTTCCATTCCCTGCGAACGTCACATCGCAGGGTGGTGGAACCGGCGGCAAATTCAAAAAGTAAAACACACAAACGCACTGATATATTGTAATCCTATTAGATTACATTACTAAATAAAATAAATTGACCTTAGTTTTCCCCCCAGTGCCCTTGCCTGCAGTTTTACTGTACTATATATATATACAGTATATATACTTTAGTTATTTATAGTTATTATATAATATTATAATTTATGATTTTGTGTTTCAACTTTATCATACCCGAGATGTTATAAAGAAGAACCCACAGTAAAAAAATTCATATGTAAATAGTTGGTTTGGGCTGCTCGTCCTTAAGAATTACATGCAAAATAATGGTACCGCTTTCAGCACCTAAAATCTGAAATAATAATACCGCAAGGGAGGTTAAAAACCACCAAAAGAAAGCTTTATTAGGGTAAATATAAATGATAAAATTTTGTCTGGGTACAGTGTTGCATGACCACGCAATTGTCATTCAGAAAGTGGGAGAGCTGAAAGCTAAAAAATTGGCCTGGTCAGGAAGGGTGTATAGGGCCCAGTAAGCAAGTGGTTAAAGAACTATGGGCAAAATGTTTTTTTTTTTTTTTCACATAGATAGAGCAAGGAAGGGTTATAACCCCTGTCAGATTTTTTTTTCACCGCTATGCCCCATTGTGGAGATTTCCCTTTACTTCCTGCCCCATAGCCAAACAGGAAGTTAGAGAAAATCGCATACAAGAAAAATTAGGAAAATAGGAAGAGTTGCCTAAAGCACCATATCTGATGAGCCACCAGGGAATTGTTACAAAAACATATTAAAGCAACTTACAATAAGTGTAGCAAAAAGTAACAAATTTATTGTGAATACAATACAGTGGAACCTTGGTTTACGAGTATAATTCGTTCCAGCAGCTTGCTTGTAATCCAAAACACTCGTATATCAAAGCAAGTTTTCCCATAGGAAAGCATTGAAACTCAGATGATTCGTTCCACAAGCATTTATAGTAATATAAAGATATGCTGTTATATATAAAGTAGTACATTACTGTACAGTATAAGTATGCCATCTCCTTTGTTAAACATTGTGTCCCTGTATTCGTGCTGTACTACATAACAGATGCCGATTATTCTTTATTAGTGCTTGTCTGGCTGTTCACTCACAACACTGCAGCCCTCTGCTTCCTCCTCCCCTCCTCCTCAGATGACGTCAGAAGGAGTGATCGGCCCCTCCCGCCGGGTAGAGCAGGGAGACGAGGTGAGAGAGAGGCAGAGAAACGAGGAGACATATACATACAGTAAGTGCAGGGACACTCTAAAACAATATAAATCGGCATGTTTATACAGTGTACAAGCGCTGGGACACATAATGGTATGTGAGAGAGTGCATTTACAGAGGGGATGGCATGCTTTTAGAGTATAAAACTGCTCGTATATCAAGACAGTGCTCGTATACCAAGACAGTTTTTTTTAAAAAATGTTGCTCGTCTTTCAAAACGCTCGTAAACAGAGGTACTCGTAAACCAAGGTTCCACTGTATAAGCAAAATGCAACATGTAAAGATATTATGTAAAACAAAACACTTTCTTACCATCACCATTAAAAAAGACAACATTGTCCCCATGGTGCACCAGACGCCACACCCTAACATACACAGGAAATCAAAATCATAAATATTGGCGATGCTATAAGCAATAATCCAATAAAAAGTGCATAGAATTCACCAATAATGACTTGAAAAAATGGAAATTCAGCAGCGAATGTCAAAGCAGCAGTATTGACCCTGGGTTAATACCTCATGAACTCATCATATGTAATAACAACATAAGTGGACAGTGAGCAGTATATACCAATCAGAGCAGCAGGAAAAGAAAGAGCAGCGGATAAGCGGCAGAAGAGGATATATGTAAGAGAAATTGAATGTTTGCAGCAGAGTACGGGACTAATAGCCAAAATACTGAGAGTTCAGCAGAATGACCACTTAGATTGATAGGTTAAAACCTGTAGTGAATGGGTCTGGATTCAAAGCCTATATTCCATCATAAACCCAACAGTTCGAGTGTAAAGAGCCAATCGTATAGCTCAGCTGAGTGGGAATAGTCACAGCCAAATCAAACGTGGCTGATGGTCCCTGGTGTTTCCGAGTCTCCTTCTTTCACATGCCTTCAGTATGTCACCATCATCTCCATCAGAGTATATCATAAATGCAATCCCACCATGTCACTGGATGTGTAGTCACTGCTCTACACTGCATCTCCCACTACTCCTATCGTAGCTGCGCTCTGCTCTACTGCTCCAGACACCATTGATCACGCTGGTCATCATTTTCACCAACTTGGGTATGTGCCACGGGAGCAGCTACGATGGGAGCAGCTACGATAGAAGCAGTGGGAGATACAGTGAGGAGCGGTGACTACACATCCAGTTTAAGGCATGGTGGGATTGCATTTATGATATACTCTGAGTTGGATGCCGGTGGCATACTGAAGGCATGTGAAAGAAGGAGACTCGGACACACCAGGGACTATGAACCAGGTTTGACTTAACTTATTGCTTTATTATATGCTTCCAGCAGATTTGGTGTCCATGATATGCACTGACTCAGTTCAATGCTGCAGTATCTTTAAAACATTGACTATCTATAACTTTGGTGGCCATACTCATTGATCTGTATTTGTTTTATACCTGCTGCACCATTTAAGGATTCATTATTGGTGAATTCCATGCAGTTTTTATTGGATTATTGCCTATTGCTTTACCAACATTTATGGTTTGATTTCCTGTTTATGTGAGCGTGTGACGTCTGGTGCACCGTGTGGTCTTTTGTTTTAAGACAACATTTTTTAAAGTGTATTTAAGAGTGAGTGGGTAGGCTACTAGAGGGTGTCCACTACATCTTAATTTACTAGCATTCCCATTTTTCTTTTTTCTAGTGAGAGGAAATCCCTGCAAATAAATTTTTTGCGGACCCCCAGGTAACCAGAGCTAGTGTCCCCAATGGAAAATTTCCCCTTAATTACTTTTCTAGGGACATTTGGAAATTTGGAATTTTCTTTAACTTTCACTTGGAAATATACTGGTAGACAGGACAAACAGAGTAGGTGAATCTCCTTAAAGCGGACCTTCAGTCATTTTTTCATCTTTCCATCTATTAACCACTTGCCCACCGCCAGCATTACATATACAGTGGCAGGTTAGCTCTGTCCCGTGAACTTATGTAACAGTACGTCGCTTCGCGGGACCGCGAGTGGGAGATTTGCCACAGGGGAAGCTGATCTGTGGGTCCGGCGGCCGCGATTGCTGCCGGGCACCCGTGATCGCTCCCCATGGAGACAGAATGGCGGCCTGCTGTTGTAAACACGGCAGACCGATGTTCTGCCAGCAATGAACACAGGGCTCCTGTGTTCCTCCTAATTGGGAACACAGGTTCCTGTGTTTATTCCATAAGTCCATCCCCCACACACTTAGAAAGCCTCCCCTAGGGACACATTTAACCCTTTGATCGCCCCTGGTGTTAACCATTTCCCTGCCAGTGTCATTGGTACAGTAACAGTGCATACTTTTAGCAGTGATTACTGTAGTAATCTCACTGGTCCCCCCAAAAGTGTCCGATCTGTCTGCTGCAATGTTGCAGTCCCTCTAAAAATCGCTGATCGCGCCATTACTAGTAAAAAAAAAAAAATGACATAAATCTTTCGCCTAGATTGTAGACGTGATAACTTTTGCACAAACCAATCAATATACTCATATTGGGATTTTTTTAACCAAAAATATGTAGCAGAATACATATTGGCCTAAAATTAAGAAAACATTTAATTTAAAAAAAAAATTTTATTGGGAATGTTTTAGCAGAAAATAAACAATATATATATATATTTTTATAATCTTCAGACTTGTCGCTTTTTCTTGTTTATAGTGCAAAAAATACAAACCGCAGAGGTAATAAAATACCACCAAAAGAAATCTCTATTTGGGGGAAAAAATCATCATCAATTTTATTTAAGTACAGCTTCGCAGGACCGCACAACTGTCAGTTAAAGTAACTCAGTGCCAAATCGCAAAAAATGGCCTGTTCATTAGGGGGAAAACCTTCCACTCCAGAAGTGGTTAAATCTGCTGCCTTAGCTGTTTTAACTTTGGATAGTATTTTTTTTTTCTTTTTCTGCCAGTAAATACCTTATACAGCTTACTTTCTCTTTCTTTCCTTCTCTAGTAATTAGTCTAGGCAAGTGACATCCTGTACAGCTCTCTCTCGCTCTCTCTTTCTCTCTCTCTCTCTCTCTCTCTCACTCTTGTGACAGTTTGCCAGCAAGGGAGGGGGGCAGGAGAGTGGAAGTGGGAGGAGTCAAAGGAGAGCTTAGGAGAGCTGCAGGGCTGGAGGGGCTTGGGTGAGGGTGGAGATAGGAGGAGACTGCAGAGATCCATGAGTATTCATCAAGAGAGGAGAAATGTGCAGGCAAACAGTGATATGTGTGTGTATGTGTCTGTGTGTCATCCAGGAAGTGAACAGGCAGCAGCTTCAGCTGCCCACAGTTAAAATGGCTGCAGCCAGACTTAGTGGAGGAAGATTCCTGCAACACATTTGGCAAGTACAGAATCACAGTATGTATAAAATAATATGCAAAGTGGTTGGAATGAAGCTTCAGAATGGCAAATATGTTTTTTTTTTACAAATTATGTGAGCAGATTGCAGTTCCTCTTTAACAGGGCACAGACAGCAATAAAAACTGACAAGCAATCGAATCCTTCCCCACTCTATCCAAAACAAAAAAAAAATGTTTTGACTTTAGTTATAGTTTAAATGTAATCTGCCCTGGCTTTAGCAAGGGCAACCCCATTTTTCAGACCCTATTTGTTGAACTACCTATTAGTGATTGACCGATATCAGGTTTTCGTTGCCGATACCGATATTTTGGCCATTGCATATCGGTATCAGCCGATATGGCCCAATATTTTGAAAATTTAAATTTTTGCAAAATAGACACAATTTTCGACACAAATCTGTTATTGAATTTGTTAATGTTTGTTTATTAACATTTTTTAACACTGCAGTCAGTGCAAATTAACCTGCTAGAAAAAAGCTAGACAACAACAAACAGCTAGACAGTGGATTGGAGGAGTCACTACTGCTGCAGTAGTGCACTCACTGCAATGATTTTAAATCCCTAACTGCAGTCAGTGCAAAATAATTGCAGCAGTGACTGGCGCACTACTGCAGCAGTAGTCCACTGACCCAAATCCATTGTCTAGCTTTTTTTCTGGGCAGTTTTGCACTGCAAGAAAAAAAGCTATACAAAAGCTAGACAGTGAAAAGGATTGGAGTGGACACTAGTACTATACTACTACACTTTCAATACTCCCAGTTAAGTAGAACAATATTATAGTGAAGAAAGCATAACATTTCAGCATGTTCACCAGTTAAACGGCTTCTTTTTTTTTTCATAAATTGCTGCCACTTCACTAAAAACACGCTCACTTGGTACCGAGGAAGGAGGAGCAGAAAGGTATCTTCTAGCATGAGAATAAAGTCTTTTGTAGCATGCCTCATTTTCTTTCCACCACTGAAGAGGATCACCACTTTTTCTGTCAATTACTGGTTCCTTCAAATACAGATGAAGTTCATCATCCAGGGTCATTATTGCAGATTCAGAAGAATCCTCTGCATGAGGCCCCAAAAAACACTGAACATGGCATATAATTGACCAAAATGAAGTTTCTCTTCTTCTGTCCGTTGTCTTTTTGGACATTTTTCTCTTTTTGAAACATCCTGCTCTTCCACATTAGAAACCTGATCTTCTTGACTTTTCTTTTCGGCAGGAACCTCCTGCACCTCCTGTTGAATATCTTCTGTCAGCCATTGTTTTGCCTTGACCAATACATCATCAAAAGAGAAAGGATGGTTCCTGAATCCAGGATCCAAAAGACATGCAAGCACAACATTTTTATTCTATTCATGCTTCTCAAAACGTTTGGCGAGGCTGTGCCCCATGGCCTGCTTACATGTTTTAGTGCCACATGTGTTGGATCCTTCATTCTGTTGAAGAAGCATCTTCAGCACTCTCACACATGGGATGACAGATGACACAGATGAGTCGTAATGACTTACCTCTAGTGTCACTTCCTCTATAGGGAGGAGGGTCTCAATGACATTGAATACAATGTCCCACTGATCAGAAGTAGGAAAATAATATCCTCCATATTCACCTGAATATATTGTAAGAGCTCGCTTCTGCTCCAGCATTCTTTGCAGCATGTGAAGTGTTGAGTTCCATCATGTTGGAACAGCGTTAATCAAGTTGTTTTTTGGTACGCCAAGGTCTTCCTGAATGCACCTTAGTCGCTGCTTGGCAAGGATTGAATGGTGGAAATAGCCTGTGCACCTCTTCAGCATGATAATTATGTTAAGCAAAGCTCTCTGATTTGACAGACCATCATGTACAGTCAGTCGTGAATGAGAGTGAGTTGCCAGCATTCTCTGGTTTCAGCATAGCATTTACATTCTCAATGACCTTTTGGTGAATCTTTCCCAGCATTTCAGTTTGATAAAACGTGTTACTCTTCAGTGTGTACCTTGGCTCAAGCATGGACATCAAAAGCTTAAATCCAGAGTCAGACACCATTGTAAATGGCTGGTTATCAGTGATGATCATCTCTGTGATTACTCTGTCCAGCAGTTGGGATCTTCCATCCAATTTTAGCCACCTGTTTTTTTTCTGAAACATATCTGTTATTGTTGCCTGGGATAGTGATGTTTCATCAAGTGATTAATTTAGTTTTTTCTTTGCTGCATGATAGAATTCAACATGATGAACTCTTAAATGGGCCTAAAGATTTGACGTATGTTTGGTTTTTGCAGTTATTGATCCCATGCTTATATTGTTTGTGCACGTGTTGCACACTGCTGCTGCTGCTTTTCCTGATGGAGATGAGAAATATTCCCAGACCACACTTTTAATTTTTCTATCTGCATCCATCTCCATTGAAATTTGAAAGACACTACTGAAATTGAATATAGGCTTAAAAAATACTGGCTGGCTGGCACTCTGTGGTGATGAGTGGCTGGCTCCCTTTGGTGGGTGGCTGGCTGGCTGGCACCCTTTGGTGGGTGGCTGGCTGGCTGTGGCTGGCACCCTGTGGTGGGTGGCTGGCTGGCTGTGGCTGGCACCCTGTGGTGGGTGGCTGGCTGGCTGGCACCCTTTGATGGATGTCTGGCTGGCTGGCACCTTTTGGTGGGTGGCTGGCTGGCTGGCTGGCACGCTTTTGGTGGGTGGGTGGCTGGCACCCTTTGGTGGGTGGGTGGCTGGCTGGCACCCTGTGGTGGGTGGCTGGCTGGAACCCTTTGGTGGGTGGCTGGCTGGCACCCTGTGGTGGGTGGCTGGCTGGCTCCCTGTGGTGGGTGGTTGGCTGGCACCCTGTGTGGTGGGTAGCTGGCTGGTAACGGCCCAGGGCCTGTGGCTGGTTAGCTGGTAAAGGCACTGCAGGCAGGGCCTGTGTCTGGCTGGCTGGTACAGGTCTGTGGGTATGTGTAACGCTCCTGCGTTTTTATATGGTGTGGATTTTCAGCTGCAGAAATAGTTCCACGTCAGTAGCCATGTAAGAGATATGCTGAGATACCATTCCCAACCTCAATGACTCATCATGTGTGGAAGGTCTTATTTCAGCCAGTAAATACACACAATTAGCAAGCTGGTTCTTAGAGTGACTTTATGCATGTGGTAACACAATGATGAAGGTTGAGGGATAGGTTGAGCGGAGGTGGTAGGTGATAGACACTTGAAGGTGAGACAGTAGCAGATGGATGCAGGAAGGTTTAGCAATGTTGTATGATAGCAGATGATAGAATAGCAGGTGGACATACAAAAGAGATCAACCCAGTGCAGAAAAGTAGCAGTAGTCTCAAGAGCTAGCAATCTAGTTTATGCAGTTGTGATAAACAGTCTCTACTATGCAGAGCTAGATAGTGTAAGCTTAGTATAAGTTTATAGAGAATTCCCCTGCGGGGTACTTAGCACTATTAGCGATACAGCCGAAGGGTGGTTCAGGAGAGGCGGATGATCCAGTAGCGGGATACAGGGATCAGCGCAGCGAGGTTCCGTCAGCGAAGTAAGCTTGCAAGCATGGAAGCTTCAAGCAAGGTTAGCATCCAGATAAGGGTGTTTGAACGAACACATGTGAGTGAGAACCGACGCCTTAAATAGCCATCTAGTCCGGCGCTGAGTGATGACAGCTCCAGTCTTAAAGGTGTATGCGCACCTTTCCAAAAGTAAATGGTAGGGCGCATACACTTGTGGAAAGTGTAATTTAGGGTACCAAAGGTACCGGAACATTACAATACCCCCCCCCTTAAGGCCTGCTCCTGAAGGCCTCTGGAGCTGGTTTGTCTGGGTATCTCGCATGAAAATTGCGGATTAATCTAGGGGCATGTATGTCAGAGGTTTTTAGCCAGGTGTCGTCTTGGGGCCCATAGTTCTTCCATCTAACCAAGTACTGAAGTCTTCTTCTGTAGATACGAGAATCCAGAATCTCTTTTATCTCGTATTCTTCTCCACCTTCAACTTGTACAGGAGGGGGAGGTGGAATATTAGGCCTTATTCCTTGGTACGGAACATGGGGTTTTAGTAGCGACACATGGAAAATGGGATGGATTTTTAGGTCCATTGGCAATGTAAGCTGCACTGCAGCTTTTCCAATAAGTTTATTGATTGGGAAAGGTCCCAAGAACAGAGGTCCAAGCTTTTTGCTAGGGATCTCCAGTCTCAAGTTTTTTGTTGAGAGCCAAACGAGGTCCCCGATAGTATACTGTGGAGAAGGTCTTCTACGAAGATCATAGTACTTCTTTTGTTGACTGTGAGCGTGTGCAATGGTAGTATTTAGTAAACCCAGAGAATCCTTTATTTGGGAAAGATAGTCTGAGGCTACTGGGTTATTTGAAGGAAGGATGCGTGGAGGGAGAATAGAGGGATGGAACCCATAGTTCAAGTAGAACGGACTCTGCTTGGTTGTACTGTGAGTTGCGTTGTTGTAGGCAAATTCTGCCAGGGGGAGAAGATCCAACCAATCATCCTGTTGGTAAGAAGTGTAACAACGTAAATACTGCTCGATGCATTGGTTGACTCTTTCAGTCTGTCCGTTGGTCTGCGGATGGTAAGGAGAAGTGAGCTTCCGCTCAATCCGTAGTATGTGACATAGTTCTTGCCAGAATTTAGAAATAAATTGGGATCCACGGTCAGACAAAAGAGTTTTTGGGATACCATGTAATCTGAAGACATGTTTCATCAGGAGTTCTGCCGTTTGTTTGGACGAAGGTAGTCTGCGAATAGCAATGAAATGTGCCATCTTTGTCAGATGGTCCACTGACACCAAGATGGTATTAAATCCTTTGGAAGGAGGCAATTCTACGATGAAGTCCAATGACAGAACCTCCCATGGAGTTTGGGGTATTGGTAGACTGCATAGTAGGCCGGATGGTCTCGTAGTGTCAATTTTGGACCTGGCACAGACATTGCATGAAGAGACGAATTTTTGTATAGATGTTTTCATGTCAGGCCACCAGAATTGCCGAGAAATCAAATTGAAAGTCTTTGTCATACCCATATGTCCTGCCATAGGCACATCATGCGATAATTCCAAGATCTTGGTGTGTAGGGTAGGTGGTATGTAAAGTTTGTCGTTGTAGTAGAGGAAGCCTTCTGCATCGGTAGTTAGTTGTGGTGGGGGTGAATCCAACCTTATACCATGCAGAACCTCTTCCTTCAAGGAACGGACAACTCCAATAATGCGTTTGTGAGGTATTATAGGAACGGAAGGAATTTCAAAGTAGTTTTCTTCAGTTAGTCGTAATAGTGCATCCGCCTTTTTGTTCTTATCTGCAGGTGTGTAGGTCACTAGGAAGTTAAACCTTAGAAAGAATAGTGACCATCGTACCTGTCGATGCGAGAGAGTTTTGCTAGTCTGAAGATATTGGAGGTTTTTATGGTCGGTGTATATAATTATTGGTAATTGGGTGCCTTCGAGTAAATGTCGCCAATTCTCCAGAGCCAATTTTATAGCAAGCAGTTTCTTCTCACCCACGGGGTAATTTATCTCGGGACTGCTCAGGGATTTAGAAAAAAAAGCGACTGGATGAAGTGGTGAAGTGTGGGTAGGTCGTTGGGAGAGTATTGCTCCTACTGCCATGTTTGACGCATCTACCTCCAGAATGTATTGGAGGGATGGGTCTGGATGGCGTAATATGGGAGCGGAAGTAAACCTTGTCTTTAACAAGTGGAAAGCCTTATTTGCTTCTTCTGACCATTTAAATGGTATTTTTATGCTAGTGAGCTGTGTGAGGGGTCTCACAATAGCAGAAAAGTTTTTTATGAACTTCCTGTAGAAATTTGAAAATCCCAGGAATCGCTGTAGCACCTTGCGTGTAGTTGGTGTAGGCCAATCCTGAATGCAGGATATTTTACTCATGTCCATCTCGATTCCTGTTTTGGATATGATGTAGCCTAGAAAGAGTACCTCATCTTTATGGAACAAGCATTTCTTCAGCTTCACATAAAGATTATGTGCAAGCAATCTCGATAATACAAGTCTTACATGTCTTATGTGTTCAGACAGGGTCCGTGAATATATAAGTATATCGTCCAGATATACCACAACACAGACATCTAGTAAGTCTTTAAAAATATCGTTTATAAATCGTTGGAAAACTGCAGGGGCATTGCATAGGCCGAATGGCATCACAAGATATTCGAACAATCCGTATCTAGTTCTGAACGCAGTCTTCCACTCGTGTCCATCACGGATTCGAATGAGATTGTATGCTCCTTTCAGGTCTAATTTTGAAAAATAGGTAGCTCCACGCACATGCTCAATGAGCTCAGGGATAAGCGGTAGAGGATAGCGATCTTTTATTGTGATAGCATTCAATTTCCTGTAGTCGATGATAGGTCTGAGACTTGAATCTTTATTGCGAACAAAAAAGAGTCCTGCTGCTGTGGAAGAAGTGGAAGGTCTAATAAAACCTTTTTCCAAGTTCTCATCCAAATAGGTTTTGAGATGGGCAAGTTCATCCTGTGAAAGAGGATAAACATGACCGAACGGCAATTTGCTATTGGGGAGTAGATCAATGCTACAATCATAGTCTCGATGAGGAGGTAATGCTTGAGCATTTTTCTCAAGAAAAACCTCAGAAAGATCCTGATAACATAGTGGTGCAATCTCATCTGTCACCACAGACAGAATCTTCCCGGAAAACGGGAGGTTACACGTTTCCTCGCAATAACAAGAAGGGAAGGTCAAGGACCGTTTCTTCCAATCTATGGTTGGTTGGTGTGTGTGCAACCAGGGAAGTCCCAACACAATGGGAAAGTGGGGTGATGGTATTAAATCAAAGGTAGAAGTCTCCCTATGAGACTCGTTAATAGTGACTAGAAGTGCTTGTGTCTGATCGGTGATCGGACCAGAGGATAACGGAACACCGGTAATAAGACTTACTGAGACAGGTTTGAGTTTAGAAATAATAGGAATTTTATTTAAAGCAGCAAAACATATATCCATATAATTTCCACAAGATCCTGTGTCAATCATGGCCTTAGTAGTAATCCTGTTCTGGTCCCACTGTAATGTCAAAAAAACAGAAATGTAGGGGTTAGTGAATGAAGTTGTCAATCCTCCTAGAGAGACATGTGAACACTCACCCTTCTTTTTGTTGACTAGGGGACAGACGTTTATCTTGTGATCCGGGGATGCACAGTACAAGCAGAGATTTTCATTTCGTCTTTTGGCTTTTTCCATAGTTGATAGCGGTGGGCGTATGGTTCCTACCTCCATAGGAACGGCCAGACTCCGAGAGGAAACGGATAATGGCATTCCCATCTTTTCAGCCTTTCTTTCTCGTAGTCTTCTATCTATGGTAATACAGAGTTGTATTAATGCATCCAGGGTTTTTGGCAGATCCGCTCGGGCGAGCTCGTCCTTAACGGCTTCTGATAGGCCAAGCCTAAATTGGGTTTTCAGAGATGCATCATTCCATTCTGAATCAAGGGTCCATCTCTTGAACTCTGCGACAAAGTCTTCCACAGGCCTCCTTCCTTGTTTCAAGGATCTTAACTGAAGATCAGCAGTACTCTGCCTATTGGGGTCATCATATAGGCTAGTGAGCTCTGCCAGGAACAAGGCATAGGAGTTGAGAAGCTGGTCGTTTTTCTCAAAAAGAGAATCTGCCCAGGCTCGAGGATCGCTTGATAGGTAAGAAATAATAGTACAAACCTTAATGTGATCAGTAAGGTAGGTACGAGGTTTTAGCAAAAAAAGTAACTCACATGCGTTTTTAAATTCGCGAAATTTTTTGCGATCGCCTGTAAATACCAAAGGGGGATTTATCTTGGGTTCAGGGGACTGAGCAGAGGTAAGTTGTGTCAGTCTAATTACCTGCTGCGACAGAGCCTGATTGTCTTCTTTTAATTCAGCAAGTGCGTGTATTAACGCAGATACTTGCTGTTTTAATTGTGTCACCTGAGTGGTTATTTCTGGAACTATTTCTGCTGAATCCATTTTTTGGGTTCGTTCAATCTGTAACGCTCCTGAATTTTTATATGGTGTGGATTTTCAGCTGCAGAAATAGTTCCACGTCAGTAGCCATGTAAGAGATATGCTGAGATACCATTCCCAACCTCAATGACTCATCATGTGTGGAAGGTCTTATTTCAGCCAGTAAATACACACAATTAGCAAGCTGGTTCTTAGAGTGACTTTATGCATGTGGTAACACAATGATGAAGGTTGAGGGATAGGTTGAGCGGAGGTGGTAGGTGATAGACACTTGAAGGTGAGACAGTAGCAGATGGATGCAGGAAGGTTTAGCAATGTTGTATGATAGCAGATGATAGAATAGCAGGTGGACATACAAAAGAGATCAACCCAGTGCAGAAAAGTAGCAGTAGTCTCAAGAGCTAGCAATCTAGTTTATGCAGATGTGATAAACAGTCTCTACTATGCAGAGCTAGATAGTGTAAGCTTAGTATAAGTTTATAGAGAATTCCACTGCGGGGTACTTAGCACTATTAGCGATACAGCCGAAGGGTGGTTCAGGAGAGGCGGATGATCCAGTAGCGGGATACAGGGATCAGCGCAGCGAGGTTCCGTCAGCGAAGTAAGCTTGCAAGCATGGAAGCTTCAAGCAAGGTTAGCATCCAGATAAGGGTGTTTGAACGAACACATGTGAGTGAGAACCGACGCCTTAAATAGCCATCTAGTCCGGCGCTGAGTGATGACAGCTCCAGTCTTAAAGGTGTATGCGCACCTTTCCAAAAGTAAATGGTAGGGCGCATACACTTGTGGAAAGTGTAATTTAGGGTACCAAAGGTACCGGAACATTACAGTATGTGGGTGGCTGGCTGGCTGGCACCGGGCAGTTGTGGGTGGGTGTATGTATGTGGCCGCGGCGGCTGTGTTAAACACACTGTGCACTGTGACTGTAGTCGCTTTACTGTATGAGAATCACTCACTGTCCCAACTCCAGACTCCAGAATGCGGCCACGGGGGCTGTGTTAAAAACACTGCACTGTGACTGTAGTCATTGTACTGTATGAGAATCACTCACTGTCCCAACTCCAGACTCCAGTATGCGGCCGCGGCGTCTGTGTTAAACACACTGTGCACTGTGACTGTAGTGTATGTACAGTTGTACACTCACTGTCTCGACTCCAGACAAGGCTGAGGGAGGTGGCCTAAGAAAGCAGAAGCTATCCCAGTGTGCAGAGGTGCGTGGCGCAACATATGCGATGACGTCACGACAATATCAGCAATATCGGTAACTGCCGGGGGCCGATTCTGATATATATCGGAAAGGGGAAAACCTCCCTTGATATATCAGCTTTGCCGATAATCGGTCGATCTCTACTATCTATCTTTGTTTAGTGTTCCAACCCATGGTGTCTCAGTTATCTGTGTCAGTATAATAACCCACAGGCAGTGGAAAAGGTACACCCTCGATACTATTCTGCACACATACATGTAAACTTAAGCAGTTTTTGCTACTAACAGCCACCTCCCATAGCCTGTGGTGATGTAGCTCGCCGCAAATGATGTAGACTCCCGCTGTTGTCAATCAAAGTTAGTGAGCCCCCTTTCTCTCCTCATTGGCTCACTGACTTTAATTGACAGCAGAGGGAGCCAATGGCACCACGCTGCTGTCTGAGCCAATGAGGAGGGTGTCCTGTAAAGCCGAGTCTCTTGTGCAACATCACTGGATCTAGATGTAGGGGGGTATTAGGGGGAGCCTAAGGGGGTTGCTGCACACAGAAGGCTTTTTATCTTAGAGCAGAGTTCCAGTCTGGGGGTGGGGGGGGGGTATTAAAAATCAGCAGCTTTAAATACTGTAGCTGCTGACTTTTAAGATAAGGACACTTACCTGTCCAGGGAGCCTGCAATGTCGGCATCCAAAGCCGACCGGTCTATGGGCTCTGGGTACTAAGGGAAACAGGAAGTGAAGCCTTGCGGTTTTACAACTTAATTCCTACAGCACATGCGCTTTCTGAATGGTCCCGCTGTCTTCTGGGACCTGTGTGTCTGCCAAAAGGCAGCGGGGGGAGGAGGAGGGGCCTCAAATGATGCAGGTCGCCGCCAAACCTTACACAGAAGTGGGAGCAGGTATCCGCCCCCCCCCCCCCATCCCGAAAGGTGCCAAATGTGTCAGCGGAGGGGGGGGAGGAAGCAGTAAAGCAGAGCTTACACTTTTGGGTGGAACTCCGCTTTAATGCATAGAATGCATTAAGATAAAAAAAACCTTCTGCCTTTACAACCACTTTAAGGATTTATGTCATAATTTTCCAAGTGCCTGCCCAACAGGCCCAAGGGGTCTTGGGGAATGTAATTCTGAAGGGAACCCAACTTGAATAGGATGTGATGTAATGGTCCAGTAGAATCCTTCCACTGGAAGCCACAGAACACAGATCTTTTGGACAGTGACTGATTACATCATCACTGTCTTTACACAGCACTGAACAAAGTACACAAGAAAGACAATATGAGAGAAAAATGAGCCTGGAGATGAGTTTTGAATAATCTTAGATGATTCATTGCACTCTATAAAATCTGGACATCATCCAGTATGTAATAAACTGGCTGTCCATGCTAGGTGAACTGAGCATTGTTTAAGATTCTAACATATATACATAGCCATCTTTAGTCAGTTGTCAGCTCTGCTGATATGACAGCTAATGTATAGAGAGATCTTTTTTTTCCTTGCCTTCCCCCTTCAGTTAGCAGAAGTAGTTAACCCCTTTCAGCATACTGTCTCACTTCGCTTCTCTCTGCAGCTCAGCTTTTATACTCTGAAACGCAAAACAGTTTTCAATTTTCTTCCTAACCCATTGTGCATTAAAACTCAACTTTGTCATCCATTGGAATGCAGCATGTCAATCATCATTTTTCCCTATTACTGCACAGCATAGCCTGATTTCTCACCCTGATTATGTGCATCATACCAAATGTACCAAACATCATGATACTAAGCATGACCACATCCATGTACAGTACATGCCAAATCTCCACAACAACTTTAAAAACATAAGTTCATCAGCAGATCAGCAATTCACCATCACCACTTATTCCTTCTCTAAGCAATAGGATGCATTTATATTAATATATTCCCCTGCTATTTGAATATCTGCTGTATAAGGAAATACTTGTAAGCATGAAGCCAGGAAAAGTTTGCATAATTTATATAACTTTAGAATAAAACTTTTAGTGTAATGCTTCCTAACAGCAAAAGGTTTTTGAGTGTTTTTTTTTTTTTTTTTTTTTAATACGAAATACCCATGAGTTGTCATATTTGTATGTTACTCTAGAGATGTCAGTCGGTATATGTAAAATAACTTAATTTCCCATTGCATCTCTTTCACAAAGTAGAAGTCAGTTTGCCAATGTTACATGTTACAGTTTTAAAGGATGTTTTCGTGTTTAAGTTCAATGCTGCAAAAAAGAAAATATAAATCATCCCACGTATTTGATTTTCTTTCAGCTGAATAATATTGTTGGATATGTATTGGTTTATTGGAATTTTTGCCAGCATTTGCTTATTTCCGTTTGAGCTCTAGCTGATGATGACATCATTTATTTACAGTCACTTAGTTGATTGATTTTCTTTTGTGTTTCGACTATCTACAAAAAGCATGAGTACATCTGGCAGACTATTTTCCCATTAAATTAAATGTTTTTAAATGTTAATATAAAGAATGAAGTTACAATCTTTCTAGAACTTCCCAATCTGAGCCTGAGCAAAACAAACAAAAAAATGCTACAAGTAAATCAATTTATTCTATACAATCTATGCAGTTTCTCACAGTAGATACATTTTAAAATATATATTTTTATTTTTCCTTATCACTTTTAGAAAATACTAGTGTGAATATATTGAGGTCTGAGCACACCAAAACCATGTGGGCAAACACAGGGCAGTCTTGTTGTTTTAAAATTCACAAGCATCAGTGACAGTTTTTATAAAACAGACACAGAGCCAGTGACCCAAAATATGTAAATTCAATCTGTAATGAACACATCTTAAGGGGCTAATAAACTAATGTTATCAGCGTTAACCCAGAGCACTATTGAGCAAGGTATTTCTTAAACGGCTTAAATGAAATAAACACTTTTGGCCCAGTGTCTGCAAAGTCTCCGAGAACATTAATTGACCATTATAAACTGCTGAAGGCTATCATAAGCAGAATCCTGATAACCTGAGACCTATTAAGGGACCTAATTGTAAATGACTAATTGGAGGCCATAAAATTAATTAACAATCCCCCCCCCCCCAATCCAGGCCTGCAAATGGATACTAAAATGTCTATCTGATATGTGATACACATCTGCAGTCTAGGTTTTTAAATTACACAGAGGTAAGATCTGCAATTTGTATAACTCCAGCTATAATTAAAAAATATTTATAAAATATGTACAGTATCTCACAAAAGTGAGTACATCACTCACATTTTTGTAAATATTTTTTTATATCTTTTCATGTGACAACACTGAAGAAATTACACTTTGCTACAATGTAAAGTAGTGAGTGTACAGCTTATATAACAGTGTAAATTTGCTGTCCCCTCAAAATAACTCAACACACAGCCATTAATGTCTTAACCGCTGGCAACGGAAGTGAGTACACCCCTAAGTGAAAATGGCCTAATTGGGCCCAAAGTGTCAAAATTGTGTGTCGTCACCATTATTTTCCAGCACTGCCTTAACCCTCTTGGGCATGGAGTTCACCAGAGCTTCACAGGTTGCCACTGGAGTCCTCTTCCACTACTCCATGACGACATCACAGAGCTTGTGGATGTCAGAGACCTTCCGTATGAGGATGCCCCACAGATGCTCAATAGGGTTTAGGTCTGGAGACATGCTTGGCCAGTCCATCACTTTTACCCTCAGCTTCTTTAGCAAGGCAGTGGTCGTCTTGGAGGTGTGATTGAGCTCGTTATCATGTTGGAATACTGCCCTACGGCCCAATCTCTGAAGGGAGGGGATCATGCTCTGCTTTGGTATGTCACAGTACATGTTGGCATTCATGGTTCCCTCAATTAACTGTAGTTCCCCAGTGCTGGCAGCACTCATGCAGCCCCAAACCATGACAGTCCCACCACCATACTTGACTGTAGGTAAGCCATACCACAGGACATGGTTCCAGTAATCCATGTTCTTAGTCTGCTTGTCTTCAGCGAACTGTTTGCGGGCTTTATTGTGAATCATCTTTAGAAGAGGCCTCCTTCTGGGTCGACAGCCATGCAGGCTAATTTGATGCAGTGTGCGGCGTATGGTCTGAGGCTGACCCCCCACCCCTTCAACCTCTGCAGCAATGCTGGCAGCACTCATACGTCTATTTCCCAAAGACAACTTCTGGATATGACGCTGAGCACGTGCACTCAACTTCTTTGGTCGACCATGGTGAGGCCTGTTCTGAGTGGAACCTGTCCCATTAAACCACTGTATGGTCTTGGCCAAAATGCTGCAGCTCAGTTTCAGGGTCTTGGCAATCTTCTTAAAGCCTAGGCCATCTTTATATAGAGAAACAATTCTTTTTTTTCTATTTTATTTTTTTTTCAGATCCTCAGGGAGTTCTTGGCATGAGGTGCCATGTTGAACTTCCAGTGACCAGTATGAGAGAGAGTGATAACACCAAATTTAGCACACCTGCTCCCCATTCACACCTGAGACCTTGTAACACTAATGAATCACATGACACCGAGGAGGAAAAACGGCTCATTGGGCCCAATTTGGACATTTTCATCCCACACCGGGATGCAATGGATAAGAAAGTCAGGTGAACATCCAGTATAGAAAGGGTTAACAGTTTATTGGTATTGATAACCGAAAAACAAATTACACAAAATGCTTACATCCCCCTGGGCTGGAGTGGACAAGGGCACCTGGCAGCAAGCAACACGAGTGCGAGGAGGTCAGTCTCCCAGGACTGTTGAGCAGTGTGTGCACTAAGCTGGAAACCAGCCGGCGCAAGGATGAAAGGACTCTGCTGTAAGTTCCGTAGCGATGACATCAGTCGGACAAGCGCCACTTGCGGGGAAGTACCAGGAACCAGGGTGGACCACAAGCTATATGGTTGCCATGACTACATGTTTCGCGCTATGCGCTTTATCAAGTCATGGAAAGGAATGGCAACAGGGAAATTTAAAGATAGGGGAAAGGGCGGGACTGTGATTACAAACCAGGAAAAGGTTTGATTGCATTTTTAACCTCTCGGTGCCCTTAACTCCCTCCTTGTAATATAAAAGTTTAAAATACGCACAAATTCTCTCAATTAAAAAAATATAACAATATGACAATAATAATAATAACTGGAGGATGCATTATAGAAAGTATTGAATGTGGTCCACCCTGGTTCCTGGTACTTCCCCGCAAGTGGCGCCTGTCCGGCTGATGTCACCGCTACGGAACTTACAGCAGGGTCCTTTCATCCTCGCGCCGGCTGGTTTCCGGCTTAGTGCACACACTGCTCAGCAGTCCTGGGAGACTGACCTCCTCGCACTCGTGTTGCTTGCTGCCAGGTGCCTTTGTCCACTCCAGCCCAGGGGGATGTAAGCATTTTATGTAATTTGTTTTTTGGTTATCAATACCAATGAACTGTTAACCCTTTCTATACTGGATGTTCACCTGACTTTTTTATCCTTTACATCCCGGTGTGGTTCATGCGCTGCTTTCCTTATGTACTTTTATCCATATCAGCACCCTTCCTATGCTCGTTGGCTAGCAGCAGAAAAAACGCTGGGGAGCCTCACAGGCTTATTTCTATCCCTCCACCCTAAAGGCACCCCAGGAGCGCCAGATTTGTGATTATTGCTTTGACTTCTGGACTGGATTTTTTCCTATGGCTGCCCTGGGTGCGAATCTCTTTACTGAGCCATTAGTTGGCTAATAGCAGAACAACCACTGGGGAGCCTCACAGGCTTACTTCTATCCCTCCACCCTACAAGCATCCCAGGAGCGCCTGGTTTGTAAATATTGCTTTGACTCATTCAGGTCTACCTACCAAGGATTAAAATGTGTAGTGCGCTAATTCTGTGAAACTTATAAACATAAATATGTAAACAATAGTGACACCAATATCATAAATAAATAGGATGAGATCTAAAACATAAAAGTCCATAAAGTTCATAAAAGGTCCATATATGCAACAGTTCACATAAGTCCTTGAATGAAGAAATCCCAATACCAAACAAGTGATTTCAATGAAAACAAATAAGGGAAAGGTGTTTCAAGGTGCTTGTTTAAAGTGCAGGTATTCCCCTTACCAGACGGGTGAAAAATAAGGTGTAATATATCTCCAAACGAAAAGATGCGTGCAGTGATATAGATAGCCCAGCTCTACCCACCTCGTGGCCGGTTTGAGAGTAGATAAGACTCTTACCAGATTACATAAAAGTTAAGGTGTATGGATAACTTCTGGATATCTTTCAGCCCAATTGTAATGACCGCCCCCCAAGCTTGCGGCTCCCTGTTGTCCCTTGGAAGTGAAACTTCATCCAGGTGTTCACAGGTGATTTCCCAAAAATAAACAAGGGGGGACTAATAGTGCATTATCCTTATAACTTTTATTGCTGATAATCAAAGATGCACTTACAGTTAAGATGATATAATAAGCTTGCTGGAACCCTGTAGATCCGTGGCCGCCTGCAGTGTGGACCGCGGATGTAGTTAGTGACGGCGCGCCTCCTCTCTGACGCGTTTCCTCTGAGCGGACTTCTACTGAGACAGGAGCTGCATACAGCAGAGCCCATAAGTAAATTTAGCCAGCCTAGGACAGAGGTGCTACATGTGAGTTATGTAAAAGTTATCTAGTAGCACTGTAGCTTTCCACATCACTTTTATACAGAATAGCCAGGTACCAAAAAAAGATTGCTGATCTCCCATCTCAATTCCCAAAGACCATGGAACTACTTGTACTTGCTGGTACAAGTAGTTCCATGGTTTTAACTTGCGAAGTTCAGATGGTATCTGTTATCCCAAAAGACTTGTGTCTAAAACTGGTTAACCACCTGCTGATTCAATTTAATTACATGCCCAGTCTCTTTACAGTCAGGCTGTAAGGGGTACTATGATTGGGCAAATCTTGGCCCCAAACTGTACAACTCTCCATCCCGCACCTGTTTTTGAGAAACTCTTTGCCATCCTGTGTCATACTCCTGGCTTAAGGCCAAAATATTTGAGAATAAAGGAATGTCCACAAATAAATGCATATTTATTTTTTTATTGTAACTTTTCCGTGACATATCCAGCTAACATGCTAGCAGAATCTTCGCACAGAATGCCACATGCAAGGTTAGATATTCTGTAGCAGTCAGTTCAGCTCAGAACGCAAGTACGCATCTTTTAAATCATCTTTCCTCTACACCTCCATTCCTCTCCTTGAGAGTTAGGACTATTTCCCTGTATATACTTCACAGTATACAGCTTCCATCACCAAGTCCCATTACCCGCAGCTGAGGGCCAGGGAGGGTGAAGGTGTTTTCTTTTGTAAACCATTCTCTTCCTAATGTCCCCCCCCCCCCCCCATAGCTCTGCCTAGCCAAGTATGCTCCTAGATGGCACATTTATTTCCAGGCTTCACCATTTCTCAGAGGATTCTATCTATGCCTTTAAGGCCCTATGAACCACAATGCAGGACCTCTAAAAGAAGGTAAGGGGAGACGGATTGACTACAGCAATTCCTCACATTTTCTGTACAACCTGTCCCCACTGACAAAGAAATGATCAGTCTATAATTTTAATGGTAGCTTTATTTTAACAGTGAGAGACAGAATAACAACACAAAAAATCCGAAAAACGCACTTCAAAAAAGTTATAAATTGATTTGCTTTTTAATGAGTGAGATAAGTATTTGACCCCTTCGCAAAACATGACTTAGTACTTGGTGTCAAAACCCTTGTTGGTAATCACAGAGGTCAGACTTTTCTTGTAGTTGGCCACCAGGTTTGCACACATCTCAGGAGGGATTTCTCTTTGCAGATCCTCTCAAAGGTATTAGGGTTTTGAGGCTGACATTTGGTAACTCGAACCTTCAGCTCCCTCCACATATTTTCTGTGGGATTAAAGTATGGAGACTGGCTAGGCCACTCCAGAACCTTAATATGCTTCATCTTGAGCCACTCTTGTTGCCTTGGCCATGTGTTTTGGGTCATTGTCATGCTGGAATACCCATCCACAACCCATTTTCAATGCCCTGGCTGAGGGAAGGAGGTTCTCACCGAAGATTTGATGGTACATGGCTCTGTCCATCATCCCTTTGATGCGGTGAAGTTGTCCTGTCCACTTAGCAGAAAAACACCCCCAAAGCATAATGTTTCCACCTCCATTTTTGACGGTGGGGATGGTGTTCTTGGGGTCATAGGCAGTATTCCTCCTCTTCCAAACATGACGAGTTGAGTTGATGCCAAAAAGCTTGATTTTGGCCCAATCTGCCCAGAACACTTTTACCCAGTTCTCCTCCTCTTAGTCATTCAGACGTTCATTAGCAAATTTCAGATGGGCCTATACATGTGCTTTCTTGAGCAGGGGGACTTTGCAGGCACTGTAGGATTTCAGTCCTTTATGGTGTAGTGTATTACCAATTGTTTTCTTGGTGGCTATGGTCCCAGCTGTCTTCAGATGGTTGACAAGTTTCTCCCATGTAGTTCTGGGTTGATTCTTCACTGTTCTCATGATCATTGAAACTCCACAAGGTGAGATCTTGCATGGAGCCCCAGACTGAGGGAGATTGACAGTTATTTTGGGTTTCTTCCATTTGCGAATCATCGCATCAACTCACCAAGCTGCTTGGCCATGGTCTTGTAGCCCATTCCAGCCTTGTGTAGGACTACAATCTTGTCCCTGACATCCTCGGACAGCTCTTTGGTCTTGGCCATGGTGAAGAGATTTGAATCTGATTGATAGATTGCTTCTGTGGATATATAGGTGGATATATAGGTAAGCACTCCCTTTGAGAGAGTGCTCCTAATATCCTAATATCAGCTCCTTACCTGTATAGAAGACACCTGGGAGCACGAAATCCTGCTGGTTGATAGGGGATCAAATACTTATTTCACTCATTAAAATGCAAATCAATTTATAACTTTTTTGAAATGCGTTTTTCTGGATTTTTTTGGTTCTTATTCTGTCTTTCACTGTTAAAATAAACCTACCATTAAAATTATAGACTGATAATTTCTTTTACTTACTGTTACTTACTGTTACCTCTGCTTGCCTGCAAGGCCAGCACCCCAGTGCTACACTAGACTCCTGCCTTTCATGTGAATCCAGTATTCTGTGGTTCCCAGATCTTTGGCTCTACTGCTTTCATGTATCTGGTTGTCTGTAGCATGCATGTGTGTGCCGTCTGAGCACAAAGCCATCCAGCACGTAGGCTGCACAGAGGGTCAGCGATCCACAACCTTACATGACAACACCATTCAAAACACACTTTTTGCTGTACTGTTGTAAAATTGTCTTTTTTCTTTTGTAATATACTATTTTGTAAATATTTTTTCTGCACCATTTTTCCATTTCTTTTTATTTAAAGATATTTTAAAATCATTAAACTTATCTCTATTGCTCTAAGCTTGTTTTTTATTTTTATTTCTTTTTTGGTTTATTATGTTTTTATTAACTTTCCAAATATAAATTAAAAATATGAATACAAAATTTTCACAATCATTTTCATATACCATTTTGATATTCCCTCCCTTCTCTACCCCATGTTCATCCCTCTTCCCTTCTATACATACTGTACAGTATATATACATAACCTACTGGTATTTCTCCCTTTTCAACCACATTCTTTTCTCCCTCCCTTCTCATTTCAGTCAATGAGAGATACTATTTCCCCTGTCTATATTCCCATCATTTCCGTATACTCCACTCCATCGAGTTCTTAAATTTAAGCCAGCCCCATATTTCTACAAATTTTCCCATTTTATCTTCTCTACTGTAGTACAGTTATTCACTATTGTACACATATTCAACTCTCTTAACCCAATCCTATTCTGTTGGGCTATACTGTACCTGCCAAAATGTTGGGATCATCCATTTTGCTACATTTAGCAGGTGGGGAATCAATGTATTCTTATATTGCTTTATTGTAAATCTTGCATTATGAAATAAATAAGACCATGGGTCATTAAGGACGTTAACCCCTATTATTTCCAGTATCTTTTTTGCAAACTTCTGCCAAAACTCTTGTATTTTTGAACAATCCCACCATATATGTGCCTTTGTGCCTGTTATCTTACATCCACGCGAACAGAATGCTGTTTTTTCAGGTTGATTATATGCTTTAATGTGTGTAATATACAGTATATCTTGCCAGACATTTAAAATTCATCTCTCTTGTTCTTATATCTATTGATGTGCTACTACATACCAATCTCAATATTTTCACTTTCTGTGTTTATTCAATGGAACACCAAGTTCTTTTTCCCATTTTTCCACGTATGGCAGAGTTTTTGTTTCAGCTATCGTAGACCGCCCACAGTACATTTACTTCATTACTTTGACGTTAAATAGCGTTGTTATGGCAGTAGCTAGCTAGTATTTTTTTGTACTGTTGTCGATTCTGCATCTGATAAAAGTTGCCCCCATGGCAGATTCACCACAGGATCACTTTTAGATGCCATGGGTCGTTTCCGGGTTTACCGGACCAGTCAGTTAGCCAGGAGCCGATTTGATCTGTTGGGTCCCTGGGCAGGAAGCTGAGTGAGGGTATAATAGCCCTCCCTCAGCTCTATGACCTTGGAGGACCGAAGCAACGTCTGACATCACTTCACCTTTCAGCTCTAAAGGAATGATATTTTTTTCTTTGCTTTTAAGAGTAAATTAGAGATCTGGAGTCTTTTTGACCCCAGATCTCTCAATAAAGAGGATCTGTCATGACCTGTCATGCCTATTTCTATTACCAGGGAACATTCAAAGCACCCAGTCCCTCTGTGCTCAAGCGCAGAAGGGAGCACATACATAAGTCACGCCCGCATATGTAAACGGTGTTTTCGCCCCACATGTGAGATATCACCATGATAGTTAGAACAAGACAAATAGTTCTAGAACCAGGCCTCCTCTTTACCTCTAGACAGGTAACCTGTAAAAGCCTATGGAGATTTATAAGGTACTGTAGTTTTCGCCATTGCAATTTTAAAGCATGACATGTTAGGTATCTATTTACTCGGCGTAAACCTCATCTTTTACATTATACAAAAAAATTAGGCTAACTTTACCGTTTTGTTTTTTTAATTTATTCAAAAAAGTTTATTTTTTTTCCCAAACAAATGTGTTTGAAAGACCGCTGCGCAAATATGGTGTGACATAAAATATTCCAATGATTGCCATTTTATTCTCTAGGGTCTCTGCTAAAAAAACATATATAATTTTTGGGGGTTCTAAGTAATTTTCTAGCAAAAAATACTAATTAAAATATGTAAACATAAAGTTCCAGAAAAGACCTGGTCCTAAAGTAGTTAATAACTTAAAAATCTATGAGATACAATGTATTGGTGTATCCCTTGAACTGCACAAGCGCTTAAAAGGAAGTCAATTTTCCTCTGATCTTATTGGTTGTGGTAATGATGCTACAAAGTGTCCCAACTGAAAATACTGCTACCCATCTAACAAGTACATTCCCTATTTGTGTCTTCATTTTTAAATTGTGCATATTCCTCTTACCATTATAATATCTTTTAATTGTGCATTTTTATCTTTAAGTTTAAGCTTCAAATTATATTTCTTTTCCTGATGGAAAATAATTTGTTCCTGTAAGTGGTATTAACAGTGAATTATATTCCCACTTTGCTTGTTTATAAATAAAATCCCAAATCTTAAATGCATTAAACATAAAAAATGTGTGATATTGTTGTAGAAATCACACTACTTTACTTCACGGGGCTTTGCTTAATGTGTTTTCAATCCTTACTCAACTTTTTTCACGTGAATTGAGTGTCCATTCTGCTATCCATGTCAACAACACAGCCTTATAGTATTTTTTAGGCAGCAAAACCCCCATATATTATATCTTTACTCAATACCACATATTGTATTTTTTTTTTTTTTTAAAACAGTGAGTTTTATTGAAAAGTTTGGTACAATACAAAAATAAAATGTACATTGAAACTTTTTCCTTGTTCATAATTTGCAAAGGTACAAGAAATAATCACACAAGAGAACACTTATAAACTGTACAAGCACAGAAGGAAGGAAAAACAGCTGAGCAAAATGCAGTCGGTCAAATACCCAATAGTGGAAAGTCTAAGGGGGGTGAGATAAGCCTGGTGGATTATAAAGATCTGGGTCAAGCGGTCCGACAGCTTCGGCGACACACACCGACTTGTCTCCAGGGCATCCTCCCACTCCTCTTCCTCCATAGCCCCCACACTCCGCTCCCAGCGAGTCTTAAGTGCACACGCCAAAGTGGTGGAAGAGGGTGTGTGAAGCCCGGAGTAGAATATGGAGATGAGGTGACTGGGTTCTGTACATTTAACAATCTCAAGGGTAGTAATCGGCTCTAACTCTGGTGGTCCGTCAGGGAATTGAGATCTATAGGCGTGGGAAAGCTGCAAGTATCTGTAGTGCATGGGGCCAGGGAGAAAAAACTGTTCCCGCAGGGTCTCAAAGGATTTCAGGCCAGCAGCCGTGGAGATATGGTTGAGGAGAAAAATAACTCTCCCACACCACACGGACGGGTCGGGATGGAGAGAAACTCCTGCAAGGCACCATTGCGCCATGGAGGGGTGAGGGTGTGGAAAGGGGGACACTGGAGCTTGGCCGCTACCACCTCCCAGATTCGGCAATAATGGTATAAGAGAGATCTGGGGCACAGGGGCTCCTCCGAGCCCCTGGCGCCCTGAAGGATAACAAGGAGGGGATCCCCGAGAGATTGAGCCCACCCAGGACACAGCAAAATCAGGAAACGCTCCCTATCTGTCTTATCTATATGAAATAACTGAGACAACTGCGCTGCTAGATAATACAGATTGAAGTCCGGTAGGGCCACCCCCCCAGGTTTGTAGGATTCTTAAGCTTGCGCCAGGAAATTTTGTGTCGGTTAGAACCCCAAGCAAAAGCCTTAAGGAGTGATTCCATTTGCTTAAACAACTTGAGCGGTAGATAAATAGGAGAGTGCCACACAACGTAAAGTATTTTGGGAAGGAGAACCATTTTAATTAAGTTGATTTTACCCATCACTCCCAGTGGTAATTTGGACCACACTTGAATTTTAGTCTTAAGCAGAAGGAATAAGGGCTGAACATTATCCGGGACATATTCCGCTGAGCTAGCCGTCACCTGAATCCCCAAGTACTTAATACGGGAAACGCATTGTAAGACTGGATTCGCGGGGGCGGTCGCCATCGGGCTCTCGTCAAGTGGGAGGATTTGCAATTTATCCCAGTTTATCTGAAAACCGGAAAACCGTCCGTATCGTTCAATTAGAGAAAGGGCCGTAAGCAGGGATTCCTGAGAGTCCTCCAAATACAGCAAGGTATCATCCTTGCTAAAGGAGTTCCGAATACTGGGTAAAGAACTCAACCGAGAGGCCATCCAGGCCAGGGGCCTTAGATCTAGGGAACTTGGACACGGCTGCCGCAATCTCCCCTTCGGACAGAGGGGCCTCGAGGATCGCCACCTGTTCAGGTGTCAGAGTGGGGAAGTCGATAGTCTCCAAAAAGTCATGCATGTCAGTAAAGTCGACAGGGGCCCTAGAGGTATAGTGTGCACTAAAAAATGATCGGAAGCGTTGTGTAACCTCAGCAGGGTCAGTGATTTCAGTACCTAACTCATCCTTCAGGGTTATAACTACTGGAGGCCTGTCTTCACAATGAACTAAGTATGCAAGCAGATTCCCTGCACGCTCCCCATGAGCAAACAGGTTCTGTTTCTGAAAAAACAACTTGGATTTCGCTTTTTCATAGTCAAGTTGGGATAGTACTTTAGAGGTCAGTTTATACTGGGATTAGTTTGCCGGAGTCGGGTCCGCCATAAAGGCCCGTTCAGCCCCAGCCCTGGAGAGCGCCTCGGCAGCCCGCGCCTTGATAGCCTTGACACAGGAGATCAGAGTGGATCTAGCAGACAATTTGAATGCCTCCCACACCGCAGCCGGGGAGGCTGTGCCCTCATTATCACAGAAGAATTGTGTCCAGGCCCCCTCGATGCCATCCTCGTCATACATCAAAGGAAGCCATGCAGGATTCAAGCGCCAGGCTGGGGGAGGCCTACTACAGGGCAAGGACAATGTGATCCAAAAGGGGCAGTGGTCAGACAGGTTCCGTGGGGCGAAGCCCGCCGACAACAATCTAGGGAGCAGGGTCCGGGTCAACAGTATCATGTCTATACGGGACATAGAGTGATGTGTGGCTGAGAAGCAGGAATAAGCACGCTGGGTGGGGTATTTGCTGCACCAGGAGTCGGCCAGACTAAAGCTCTCCAGCAAAAGGGAGAACCTGGTGGGGAACGACCTCGGCGGCGCCTGAGAGGCATTACAGGACCTGTCAAGGCCAGAGTCCAACACATTGTTAAAGTCTCCCAACCAGATCACCGGGGCCCCCCAGGTATTGTGTCATAAACGCTAAGCCCTCCAATATGATCGTACTAGAGTAAGGGGGGGGGGCACATAAAAAGCCATTAATAACAGCAACTCCCCATAAACTGATGTTTTAAGAAAAACATATCTACCCATTGGGTCGACCTGAGATCCCAGGAGCTGAAAATGTACCGATTTAGCCACCAGGAGCGCTACACCCCTGGAGTGGGAACTATATGCCGAGTGATGTACCCAGCCAACCCAAGGCCGCTTAAGAGACTGTTGCACACGGCCCTCCAAGTGCGTCTTCACCAGCACTATAATATCAGCCCTGACGCGGCGTAAAACGTTAAAGACAGCTGTCCGTTTAATATTATCGCGCATACCCCTGACATTCCACGTCATCAGTTTTAATGCGGCCATGACAGGGGTAATGCGTGTCGTGGAGCAAAGGCTCCTAGGATCTCAGTCACCAATACCGCAAAACCAGTAGTCCCACGGCCATAAACTAACATTAATAATCGACTGCATAAGAACAAATAGTTAGTGCTTGAGGTTAAAGTGCATAGTACATGAACAGTGCAATGATTGTACAAAAAAAAAAAAGATCCCATTCCCCCCACCCTGCCCTGCACCAACCCCAACTTGTGCGGGCATGTTCCCAAATGTGCACCCTAACCAGAACAGTCCCTCATGCGACCAGAGGGGAACAGAACCAGAGAAATGAGGACCCCCAGTCTAGTTAGCAAAAACATAGCAGAGCACGGATAGGATAAACAAGGTAACTTGGGGGCTCAAGTCTACCAAGGGTTGCAGAGGACAACAAGGGGAAAGGGCGCAAACACTCGCCGGAGCGGGTGTAGGGGGCGAAAACAAACAGGTGTATCGCTGGAGAGCAAAGCCTATGGGCAGGTGGAAAACCATAGGAAGAGGAAAAAAGGGAGCAGTTCCATCCATAGAGCCGGGACGCTCCGCCGGTATGTCACATAAGAAGCAGGCCCAGGATGCACATCAAGGGGGGAGGGGAAGGGGAGAGTTGCAATGTCTCAAGTTCCAGAGGATCTACGAAACCCCTCCACCCCATCAGCAGCAGAAGAGAAGGCACAGGCAATCAGGGGAAAAAAACATGGAGTTGTTAGGACAAGGTGGTCAAGCTCTGGCTTCCAAATGTTCCAACCAGGTAATGGCGATTTCAGGATCCTCAACAAAGTGTGCTCGGTCTTCTCCCTCCACTCTGAGACGGGCTGGGTACAACATGGAGTATTTGATGTTTGTGATGCGCAGTCTGCGTTTGACTTCCAGAAAGCTCTTGCGATGCCTCTGAACTTCTGCAGAGAAGTCCGGAAAAATTGCCACTCTGTGGTTTCCAAGTGGGATGTTCCCCTTAACTCTGGCCAGGCCCAATATGGCATCTCTGTCCCGATAGTTCAGAAATTTTGCGATGAAGGTGCAAGGGGGTGCTCCCTGAGGGGGGGGGGGACGCCCCGAAAGACGGTGTGCACGTTCCACCACGAAAGTGGGTGAAAGGGATTCTCTGCCATATGCCTGAATGAGTAATTGCTCCAAATAGGATGAGGGGTCTGTGCCTTCGGAACCCTCTGGGAGGCCAATAAACCGCAGGTTACAGCGGCGCAGCCTATTTTCCATGTCATCTTGTTTTTGGAGTATAAGATTCACTTGGTGCTGCAGCCTGTCTGAGGAGTTTTGCAAGGGGGGAGGGAGTCTTCCACCTCACTGATCCTGTGTTCAGTTTCAGCAACCCTGTCCCTCAGCTTCTGCATATCCTGACGCATTAAAGATATATCAACCTTTACCTCCTCGATTTTAGATGTCAGCGTGGTCTGGCACATAGAAATCGTCTCCAATACCCTGGATGTAGCAGGGCCCTCAGCCGTCCCCACCTCCGGAATCGAGCCGGCGCCATCTTGGATCGGGGCCTCCAGTCTCCAGAATGCAGCCAATTTTGCCAAGAAAGGCTTCGGAGCCTTTCTTCAGCGGGGACATGAGGAGGTAAGTGCCGTGGATGCGCGAGAGGTATAGGGAGGATTAACGTGCCCGTAGGGCTGCAGGATCAGCGTTATAGGAGATCGGTCCGGCGGAGCTCCACTCACACACGTCCTCTTACATGCTGCGCCAGGCCACGCCCCCCCACATATTGTATTCTTAGTTTCTTACCCTGCCTAATGCACCTTAGTTCCGGCCACATACACATTTTTTTTACAAAAAATACCCCCCTAATCCTAAACTATCCATTATTACCCTAACACTAACCCCACATTACAGGTCATTACAGTTATTAAATAAAGATGAATACTTACCTTTAAAATTGATTGAAGAGCACAGCCATCTCCGGTGTTAGCGTCTGAAGCAGTTGTGTCCCCCGCTGTGTCCTTCTTCCTGGTTTGAGCTACCCAAAATGCCAATCGCAATCTCGCGCATGCGCCGCCGCTCCCATTGCATCCTGGGATTGATGACTCTCATCTCCCAGGATGCAATGCAAAGGAGGAAGTGATGTCAGCGGCCGTGTCCGCACAAGGAGGAAGAGAAAGGAAGGTAAATCTTCATTAAAACAAGGTAAGTGAAAAAGAAAAAAAATATTACCTATCCAATTCTTTTTCAGTTTTTTTTTGCTAACTTGATGCTGCAAATTTTTTTTTTTTTAGGGTAGAACTCTGCTTTAAGTGTTGTAGCAAATAAATCTGTAGAATTTAAAATTTTTAAAGAACTTTAGGTAATATCCCCATCCTAACAATTCTTATATGTCGTAAGACTCGTAAAACACAGATCTTGGATAGGAGAGGATTTATATCAAACACCACATCCCCTGTATTATAGAATATCCAAAAGCAAAAAAAGTAGGGACTTTAAAGGTGCTAATTATCACGCAATTGTTTACAATTGAACAATTTATTTTATTTCAATGTAGGACCCTCCTAGGTAGGTGCTATGAAGAAGCATATGGGTGGCGCTGTCTGCATATCAGGAGGGCCTGATTATTTGTTAGGCTGTCATGTGCTTCCCAGGGTGTCTGTTGAGTCTGGGGAGTCTCCCCACTGTGTCCAATGAGGGCTCTCATTGGACAGTGGAGGAAACCTAGCCAATAGTACACCAGGGCTTGTATCTATCCCAGAGGGCAGATTCTGTCACAATGCATCCTGGAATGGGGTCTGAGGGGAGCACATGACAGAGCATCTTTGGCGAGAAGCAGAGTCCCAGGAGGAGGATGACAGCTGTCTCTCCTCCTGTCAGCGCAAGTGAGAGTGTCCTGGGTGGTCGACCTAGAGGACAAAGGCTGAGCTGGGCTGCAGAGATGGATCCAGAGTGCTGTGGACCGAGTGGAGCTGCTGGGCAGAAGTTTCGGGGAAAAACAGTATTGTGAGTACTTGGGACTGCCCAGGGGTCTGCCTAGGAGAGGGGATCACTCCAGAAGGTCAAGGGGATCCAGGAGTCAGCTAACTTGAGGAGAAGGATTAGAGAAAGGGGGGTGCCAGTGTTGAAGCCCTAAAGATAATAGAGAGAAAGGGGGTGCTGGTATGGGCCCTGAAGTGTTTAGCAGCGCAGCAGCTGTACAAGTAGCTACCTCAGCAAGGAGTACTTAGGGAACTAAAGAAAGGACTTCTTTAAGTGAGATAGCAGTCCAAGATTAGTTTGGAGTTAACAGGCAGCACGCCACCGTTAACCAGCGTCAACCAGCGTTGACCGGCATCTAGTCAGCGTCAAGTCAGCATCAAGAATCGTTTCCAGTTGTCCCTAGAAAATTGTGCATAGTTGAGCCAGAGGAGAATCCCACTCATTCCCTCCTCCCATCCAAGTTCTCAAGTAAACCTAAAAAAACCCCAAAGATACTGGAATAATCATTGTCTCAGCACTCACACTTAAAGGAGCCAGGGGGACCCATTTCCAGCACAACGGCTGGGAATCCTGCTACATTTGGAGGGTCGTCCGGGATATCACCCTGGGTTAACAGGCTGGTTGCGAACGGCAATGGCCGCAACAGAAAGTCAAAATCTCAATTTTTGTGCCCGGGACTTTATTCCAAGAACCAAGACAAGTGTGAGGTCAGCTCTGCAGGAGACAGGGAGAGTGGGATGAAGATTAATGTGCACATGGAAGGTTGCCTGTGGCAACAGAACTGTTCCAGTCAATACTGCAAAATGGCGGGAACCTTCCATTTCAGTTACTAGATGTACTCTGCTATCAAGTATTGGAGAGCAGGTAAGAGATCTATGTCAGTGAATAAAAGCTGTAGCTGCTTAACAGAGAAAGGTCCCGGGGGGGGGGGGGCGAAGAAAATGGCGGCCAGGGGCACGAGGAGCAAGGTGCCAGGGGCCAGGTGTGTGTGCAGGCTATATGGACTGATGTTGACTGTGCTTATGACAGCGGGACATTTGTTCTATACAGCAATTGCAGTAATACTGTGAAGATTGCAGTCGGCCATGCCGGGAGGGGCAGTGGGACTATCTTTGGAGACAGTATGGCGGGCCTTACTTGCCCGGTCAACAGTCCTCTCCCCGACACATGTGCATGTGACAGCGGGACAATTCTCTTGCCTGGCAAAGAGGGACAGCTGGCTCCAGGAGAGGGAGGCGGAGCTGGGGCCCTGTTGCAAGTAAGAAGAGTGGATGCATGTCTGGTGAGGGGCATGGTCCACTTTACAGTAACTTCCTTGCGGGCTAGAGAGAGACAGCAAGGCATGAGAAGGGTTACTGCACCGCGTGGGAAAGCGCGATCCGCAAAACACTGCCTAGCAGGAGGAGCCACCGCCAAACAAGGAGTAAGGGTGGAGACATCGGTCGCTCCCAGCCAATCAGGAGTGACAAAGGGAGCCGATATAATACTCCCCTTTTTTGGGTGTGGATGAGAGGGAGACACGTGGGAGGAAAAGCACCATGGAGTTGAGCCAAAGGAGTATCCCACTCATTCCCTTCTCCCATCCAAGTTCTCAAATAAACCTAAAAAAAAATCAAAGATACTGGACTGATCATTGTCTCAGCACTCACACTTAAAGGAGCATGCACAAGAGTACTTTTGTTGCACCCGGTGGCCCAAGGGGACCCATAGCCAGCATAAGTGGCTTGTGAAATGATCATAGAGACCTGTGATCTATATAGAAGGATCACAGGGGCTCTGTGATCATTCCAGGGAGAAGAACGGTCAGCTGTGATTACAACAGCTGACCATTCTTCTCTCTCAGCGGGGAACGGTCGCGGGGAGCCGCCTGCCCCTGTGCATCGGAGTCCCCGCTGCCGAGTGGGGGCGGGAGTGCGCCTAGCTGCAGGCGCGCGACCGACGTATACCTATGGCGGTTAGCACAGGAGGGCCAGCCTGCTGCAGTAATTGCAGGGGGCGGTCCGAAAGCGGTTAAATTACAATCCCTGCAGAGTATATCTGAGGACTGTTGCTCCCTTGTGGCTCCAGCAAAATCTTTGTGCACTGGTGTGCAGTCATGTTGGAACCAAAGCAATGCAATTATATAGAACATGGTAATTGGCATTTCACAAATAGGCAACCAACATAAATAGTAAGGTGCAATACATTACAAAACCACCATAATGAAAAGCTAGCGATAAAAATCTAAGGTAAGTGATGCTAATTTGGCTGCAATTAGTCAGCAGGGTGATTTAAAAGTAGCACCTATTGTTTTTTACCAACACCGTTATCCAATGTGAAAAGGACAAACACCCTGGATGCCTAGAAATCTCAAGCTTTAGTGAACAACTTCAACTAGAAATAATACATTTATCCTCTTAGAAACTAACAAATGAGGAGCCTCCTAATGAGCAGAGTGATACGTTTAAAATTGTGAAAGACCCAAAATACATCTATTTGCGAGGAGTCTGATGTTTAAAACACTCTATGAAAAGGATGACCATAAACCCAACATAGCTGTGGTGCCAAACCAAATTCCACTGGCTGATTCAACTATTAATGACCTATGGACATTGCAGGACCGTATGGATCTTTGGGAAGGTCATATTTATGAAGAATCCCGTGATGCTGTAAGCAATGCAATAAATTTAAGGTCAGGATTAACCCAAACGAATGCAGAGTCCTTTCCCTCTCCACAATCTTATAAGCTTAAATCTAAATATTTTCCTTTGCTAAATAGTAATTTATTTAGCCTTTGTGCGACAAGTTACCAAGGAAATTGAGAAGACACTTTGGCATAAGACAGGTCCAACAAATATAACAAATTCACAGCTACTAGCATTGAAAGCATTACAAATAATTCCAACATCGTCATAAAATTGGCGGATAGGGGGGCAACTTGGTAGTTATGAATTATTCTGACTATGACTCCATATGTTTACAAATACTGAACAACAGACAATGGTATAGACCCATCAACAATTTGTATTGAACATTTTCATGCAGAATATAGACAAATTATCACTGATGCATGTTGGCAAAACGTTATTGATAAGAACACATGGCAGTTTCTAAATGTTAAGGAACCAAACATTCCTACACTCTATTTCCTACCAAAGATTCATAGGAATGTAAAAAAAAACCCTGGACGCCCAATTGTATCAGGCTGTGAAGATCTTACAGAGAATGCTAGCCGGCTAATAGACGGGTATCTACGCCCTCGCGTTAAAGCGTTGTTTTCGTGTGTCAATGACACAATTGATTTGCTACGAGTAATAGAGGACATACATATTCCTCAAGGAGCTTGGCTTGTTGCCATTGATGTTGAATGTCTTTACAACTCTATTCCCCATAAAAAAGGTATAGAAGTGATAGCAAATCATCTTTTCGAACCTGGTCAGATGGCCAAAGACTATAAGAAATTTGTGATGAAACTTTTGAAGTTCATCTTGACAAGAAATGTCTTTATGTTTGGCGGCTCCCACTACCTCCAGGTACAAGGAGTGGCTATGGGGACACAATGCCCCCTCATATGCTAACTTGTACCTGGGGAGGTGGGAGCGCCAACTTTTTTCACGCGACATAACCTTTTATTGTTACATAGACAATGTGCTGCTAATTTGGGGGGAGACCCGTAAAGAATTGATGGGTTTTATGAACATTCTAGACAAAATTAGTTTAATCTCAAATTTACAATGGACTGTAACCAGTCCTCAATTACATTTTTAGATGTAAACATTTTTGCCAATCCAGACAATACTCTAGGATCCTCCCTTAACCGAAAACCAATGGCTGAAAATACAATCCTCCATCCCTCAAGTTCACATCCACAATCACTTACTTCCAGCATTCCATACTCCTAGTATCTCCGTATCCGGAGAACTGGGATTAGGATGCAGAGGTTAGCACAGAGAGTGGGGTGCAAAGGTGAGCCAAGAGGGGTTTTGTGGTGTGTAGGTGAGCAGAGAGGTGGTTTGAGGTGCCGGGGGGGTTGAGATCCAGAGATGAGTAGAGGAAGGGGGCTGCAGAGGTGAACAGGGTAGAGGGATGGGGGTGCAGGGGCAAGCAGGGGGGTGGGGGGTCCAACATTGAGCCGGGTGGGGTATATGGTGGAGAAATTAGCAGGGGGCGTGTGGTGCAACAGTGAGCAGAGTGGGGAACAGGGGTTAGGAGAAGGAGAGGAGTTGTGGTGCAGAGGTTAGAAGAGAGGGGAGTTGGGATGTACAGGTCAGCCAGGGGCAGTTGGGGTGCAAACAGGAGAAAAGAGGGGGTAGGATGCAGAAATAAGCAGAAAAGGGGGTTGGGGTGCATAGGTGAGTGTAAAGGTAAGCAGAGAGGGGATTTTGGGAGTGCAGAAATGATCAGAGAGGGGTTAGGAGAACAGAGGTTAGAAGAGGGTTAGGGGTTTGGGGTACAGTGTTTAGCAGAGAATGGGGTTTTGGATGTAAAGGCAAGCAGACAGAGGTGCAGAGGCAAGCAGATGGGCTGTTTGAGGAGCAGAGGTTAGCATAGGAGGAGGGGTTGTTGTGCATAGGCTAGTGGGGCATAGGGTGTGGGAGTGCAATTGTAAGCATAAAGGGGGGTTGGGGTGCAATTTTTCCCCCAGAAATATCACCCCCAAAGGGAGTACAGACAGTATACAAACAGGAGGCAGTGTGTACGGGAGGAGGGGGAGTGGTAGTGTAAGAAGGGAGTGGGAGCAGTTATTCAACCATGCCCAATATTAATCATAATTTAACCACACCTACTTTTGTCCCAGTTCACTATGCAGGCACCGCATGTTGCTGTCTTGCTAATATGTCCCTCATTCTCAGGTACAAAAATTGTCAACATTTTACACGTTTCTCTGAATATCTGCTTGCAGATCTTTGTGATCTGTGAAGAATCACATAATCCCCGAATCCAGGCAGCTGTGATTCATGAATTGTATGATTCTCTGCACATTGGACAAATCCAATTGCAGATATTGACCCTTTGACCCTTTGACTGGCAATACAGTGTTATATGCTGTCCATTCTGGGTGAACCTACTCCTACCTACTCTTGGATAGGCAATGACGTGTTATAGGTCATGAAAAAAAGGATTAAAACAAGCTCAATGCTGGAAACACAGCCTTTAGCTTTAATTTATTTTTTATTTTTTTTATACTGTCTTTCTTTTATCTTAAATTGGAAGTGATCTGGAAAAGTGTAGAGCAGTTTGATTATTTCTACAAAATGAATAAATTAATATACAGTATGGGCAACCAACCCAGTTATCCCCAAAGATGAGATTGATTGCCTCCCCCTCACCTTTTAATCCTGCTGGGAGTTCTGCATTCAAGATAGTGAAGTGAATAGGGAAATCGTTGAACACAAGTCTTGTGTTTAACCAACTCCTTGTGTCTTTGAATGAACCCATACAAAGTGTTACTGCAATGCTATAATTCCCCACAGGGCCATGGCACCAGTGAAGCTAATGGAGGTGGTCGCTTCAGGTGGCATTCATGGAGGCACAGTCAGGGGAGCCACTGAGACTGAAGTGTCTATAGTGAATGACCCACCTTGGCCCTGATGCCCAGTCTCTGTTGAATCCAGATAGTGTGCCAAATCCAGATATGGCCAGAATTCAAACTGAATCTATCTAAAACCGAGCTCATAATATTTCCTCCTCTACGTGCCCCTTCCCCAGAATTCTCTGTCAAGATCAATGGAATAACTATTAGTCCTTCCACACATGCCAGGGTGCTAGGGGTAACCCTGGACTCTACACTGTCCTTTCAGGCTCACATCCAATCCCTGTCCAAATCATGCCGCCTTAACCTCCGCAACATCGCTAGAATACGGCCCTTTTTAACCAATGACACCACCAAGCTCTTAGTTCACGCCCTGGTTATCTCTCGCCTCGACTATTGCAACTCCCTCCTCATTGGATTACCCTTACATAGATTATCCCCCCTTCAATCCATAATAAATGCAGCTGCAAGACTTATCCACCTTACCAACCGTTCAGTGTCCTCCAACCCTCTCTGCCAATCCCTTCACTGGCTTCCACTCACCCAACGAATAAATATTAAAGTGCTAACAACAGTTTACAAAGCCATCCACAACTCTGCCCCCAGCTACATCACTAACCTGATCTCAAAATATCAACCTAGCCGCTCTCTTCGGTCCTCCCAAGACCTCCTGCTCTCTAGCTCCCTTGTCACCTCTTCCCATGCTCGCCTACAGGATTTCTCCAGAGCTTCTCCCATTCCTTGGAACTCTCTACCCCAATCTGTCCGACTGTCCCCTAATCTATCCATCTTTAGACGATCCCTGAAAACCCTTCTCTTTAAAGAAGCCTACCCGGCTACTAACTAATAACGCTGTTTCTCTTGCTCCATCAGCGCATCCCCCACAGCTATTGCCTTTTGTATCAATTGACCCTCCCTTTTAGATTGTAAGCTCTAACGAGCAGGGCCCTCTGATTCCTTTTGTTCCAAATTGTAGTGTAACTGTAATGTCTGCCCTCATTTTGTTAAGCGCTGCGCAAACTGTTGGCGCTATATAAATCCTGTATAATAATAATAATAAAAAAAGTGGACCTTTTACTTTCTCTGCACATGGTCGCCCTTAGTGATGGTAATAAAGTGGAAAAAAGTAAATGTTAAAAAAGTTACATATAAGCAGTGCACCTCAACACATTGATGTGAACAGAATATTTATTCATATTTATATATTTATGTATTTATATTTTAAAGTTTAGATACTCGTAGCCATGCATTCTCCACACACAGTAAAATTACACGACAGCTTATCAGGTGAATAAATAAATTGACTTTGATTTGTGATTTGATTCACACCACGCTACTTCAGAAGTATGAGTGTCGGTTCTCACTATGGCGATCCGACTTCGGGGGCGACCTGTGAAGTCAATGGAAGTCAATGCAAGTCGCTCCGATGTCGCCCCGAAGTAGTACAGGAACTATTTTCTAAGTCGGAGCGACTTGAGTCGCTCCTATTAGAACGGTTCCCGTAGCACAGAATGGACCGCGACTTGTCAAGCTTACCAGTCGCCTGACAAGTCGCGGTAGTGTGAACCGGGACTGAGAGATGCTAAAAAGTGTTTGTTTGTCTTTTTTTTTTTTTTTTTTTTTTTTTTTAATGAACCATTTTTGAACGAGGTGCCTATACAAAATGGCCTGTAGACATTCTTTGATGGCTGCAAAAATTGTCACAGCAATAGAGGGGTTATTTACAGTAGATTAGATGCTCATTAATTTGTTTCTTCATCAGATTAAAAATAGGTATTCTGTTTAGCATATTTGTACTAACAATCTTGATTATTTTATATGGGTATCTATTTATATTTGCAGTTATTTAGGTGTTAGAGTGTTTTTCTTTAGGGGTTACCAATAAAGATTTTATAGTAAGTGTACAGAGGAAGCATACTGTGCTCATTGGATGAGGAAGGTAGCAATTTAAACACTAAGATTAGTCACAGTGACTCTGTTTATAAAATGATTGATAAGAGTGACTAGCTTACTGACACTTAAAGCAGTTGCAATGAGGAGAATCCTTCTGCAAAACGTGTTAGGGCTTGATAACAGAAGCCATGGCTTCCAAGCTGTAGTACAACACCAGCTGCTACATTGGCACTAAATACTTGTAGTACTGGCAAGGAAATCAATAGGAACATGCTTTCCACAAGTGAGGAGCAGGGCTTTGAAGTATATCCCACTGTTAATTTTTTCTTTCAGTTATTTGTCAAGAGTAACCTTTTGGTTATTATTTTTTTTTTTTTATCAAATTAATTTCAAATACTTTTTCAGGAAACTCAACAATCTATCAGGGTATATTTCAGAGATTCATCCCATACTAAATACTAGATCCATAAAATTATCATATATAGTTCAATGGGAACATGATACAGTATGAATGAAGAACAAACGAATAATAAAGACAAACGTGTTCGCTTTTCGTCTCATTTAAATGCAGGGCTTTTTTTCTTGGAAAAAAGGTGCAGGAACTCAAACACGACCCCCCAAAATCTCCAAACTGGTCAAAATTTCACAACAGTGAGAGGGTCTTAAAGGGGCATCGAATACCAGGAGTGCATTATGTACAGAGTTTTGTGGGGTTACACACAGAGTGCAGAGTTCAGGGGTATGCTACGTGCAGAGTTCGGGAGTGTGCTACGAATACAGTGCAGGATTCAGGGGTGCGCTACACACAGAGTGCAGAGTTCAGCCTTCTTCCACAGCTGCTTAGCTCGGCACCCCCCATCCACATCTCACTTTTACCCCTCTTCTTCTCGGGTACCTCCCCTCACACTGTAGATGGCTTTGCCTCTCTCACTCTCAGGGAGATCATCCAGTGAGGGTGTCAGCATTCACACTGCACCCCAGGCACCGGCATCTCCTTTGTCCCCATACTGCATTTGGAAAACACAGGAAGCCAGACCTCTGCGTTTTCAAGTGATAGTGATGAGCAGGGAGCAGAGGGCCTGAGCCAAAGGTGGTGGAACTTAGTTCCACCAAGTTCCAGCTGAAAAAAAGCCCTGGTCATATGTTAATACTTATTGAAGCATTAATTAATGTTACGGTATGCTGGTATATGGTTCTGTTGAGGGTGGCTTTCTGTATTCCAGAGTGCGGAGGGCAGAGCTTACCATGTTTGGTGGATATGTCATAAAGTCAAAAGGTTCTGGACTTGTATATAATTTCATATACGCTTCGATCCAGATCAGCCTTGAAAAATCTCCCCTGCAGGAATTACTGAACCAACCAATAGAGGAAGCGTTGGGTTGTAGCTCATTCCTATTCTAGAAGCAAGAATCACAATAGCCAGGACTATGAAGTAATCAACAATATCATTTGGCCTAGTAATACTCAAAATGTCATAGATAATGACAAATGAAAAACTTTCTGAAATTCTGAATGATAAAGTTTTTTGGGAAAACTTGGGATCCTTGGCTAACTTATACTGTATATCTGGAGAAAAACACTACATTTACTATTTAAATCCACGGGACAGACTGGTCGGTATCTTCTTTAAATAGACATCTTTCCTTTCTATGCCACCTCTCCCCCCCCCCCCCCTTCATTTCACTTTGAACTATGTTACTCATAATTGTACAACAAGCGCTTATTCTTCTTGTTTGTTGAGGTGCTCAAGAAAGCACAATGTTTCCTACAAGGAATTCCCCAAGGGCAATTGCAATGTTCTGCCTTAGCCTGTCTTACCAGCTTTTCTGCAATGGAGGAGGCTCTTCTCCTACCAGGTGGAAGGGGGGGGGGGGCATTCCATGGTGGACTTTTCTGCCCATAATAACAGCCAGATATGGTGGATATGGGTTAGGAGATACCAGTAAATCCTTTCATTGTTGTTCAGATGTTACTGCATGAGAATACTGAGCATGTGTTGTTGAAACATTGTGCAGATATGTTCATACATAGACTTGTAATTCTTTTGTACTTCTCTTTTCTTACAATGACAATAAATACTACTGAAAAAGAAATGAATTTCAACACTGACTCACAATTCATAAGTCAAGTGCTATATTGTATCTACATAGGGGCTCTAGGATTGTAAAAAGACCTTGGGCACACAGAGGAAAAAAAAATTAGCACGCCGCTGTGAACTGTGGGCTTGGCCATATTATGCTGAACAGTGGGCATTGCCACATTTTCTTAAACAGTGTTAGTAGTTTAAAAAGACAGTTTTGACAACAATCAGCCTACACACCACATACACTGTTCACATATGCTGTAAGCCCTGTAGTTTCAGAATACAAAATAATATCTATGCAGCATGAGTCACATAGATATAACTATGCCTCAGGACAAAGGATGCTTAAAAAAAAAAACTTTTTAATTGCATATACATTTCTGAATGTTGAATACAGACATGAAGTTAATTTGTTTAAGCCTACAGTTTATAAAGGAACTTCCATTAAATAGTTGGGGGACTACTTTGCAATCAGCAACAGTTAAGACAATAAACACATTACATTTACAGAAGAGCTTACAAAGTGCAGCACTCATGACTGTAGCATGCAATCTAGACTATGTAATGCAATTTTCAAAAGCATTTAACATACAGAACTGTGGATAGGGGTGCAATAATCAGAAATATCTACTACCCAGAGTGCAGGGAGTCAGGACAATATAGTGTATGAAGTTCAGTGGTAAGAAATATGTAATGCATGGCACATGTGGTGCAACATGTGAATGCAGTGGTCAACAGTACCTTACAAAGAGCATAGCATAAAGAATGCAGTGGTCAGAAGTATGTGATGGATTACAGCAAGATATACTATATTGTCAAAAGTATTGGGACGCCTGCCTTTACACTCATTTGAACTTTAATGGCATTTCTCTCTTAGTCCGTAGGAATCAATATTGAGTTGGCCCAACCTTTGCAGCTATAACAGCTTCAACTATTCTGGGAAGTCTGTCCACAAGGTTTAGGAGTGTGTCTACGGTAATGCTTGACCATTCTTCCACTCTAATTCCTCCCAAAGGCATTCTATCAGGTTGAGTTTAGGACTCTGTGCAGGCCAGTCAAGTTCCTCCACCCCAAACTCGCTCATCCATGTCTTTATGGACCTTGCTTTGTGCACTGGTGCAAAGTCATGTTGGAACAGGAAGGGGCCATCCCCAATCTGTTCCCACAATTTTGGGAGCATGAAATGATCCAAAATATCATGGTATGCTGATGCCGTACGAGTTCTTTCACTGGAACTAAAGGGCCAAGCCCAACTCCTGAAAAAAAAACCCACACCATAATCCCCCCTCCACCAAATGATTTAGACCAGTGCACAAAGCAAGGTCTATAAAGGCATGAATGAGTGAGTTTGGAGTGGAGGAACTTGACTGGCCTGCACAGAGTCCTGAACTCAACTTGATAGAACTCCTTTGGCAGGAGATAGAGTGGGGACTGCAAGCCAGGCCTTCTCGTCCAACATTAGCGCCTGACATCACAAAGGTGCTTCTAAAAATATGGTCAAACATTCCCATAGACACACTCCTAAACCTTGTGGACAGCCTTCCCAGAAGAGTTGAAACTGTTATAGCTGCAAATGTGGGCCAAATCAATATTGAATCCTACGGACTAAGACTGGAATGCCATTAAAGTTCATGTGCGTGTAAAGGCAGGCATCCCAATACTTTTAACAATATAGTGTATGTGCAGGGTTCAGCAATTGGTATCATGCAACAAAGTATGTAGAATGCATGGGAAAGCAGTGAAGTAGTGATTTGGGTAATGTACAGCACAGTGTACAGGGTCAATCAGTAAGGAGTATGCATTGCATAACATAGTAATTGCAGGGGGTCAGGAGCATGGAAGACAGGGGACAGTGTACAGAGTACTGCATTCAGGATTGTGTAATGTACAGAATGCAGGGATCAAGAGTATATAGGATAAATACCCTATTTCATGAGTGCCAGTAGGAAGAACAATGTCCTCTTGCATTAATGTTCACTGGAATGAAGAATGTCCCCTACATTGGTATTAATTGGACAATTCTAGTGTAAAAGGTGATTATTTTGTTTTTGCTCCATTTTTTTTTATTCAGACCTAGTGTGTCACTTTACATGTGGCACTTTAGACAAGCCTTTTTAAGCCAGAGTTTTGTGGAAACCCAAGGATTCCTAAGGGTTTCTTGAGTAGTGCTAGATTAATTTCCTGCCAGCTGGTGACATTGAAATCACTTGGCAGAACACAGGGTGTGGAAATAATGGGCCCTTTTCTCTCAATCCTTAGGTAAGTGTCACATACCTTGGTTGGATGCCAAATTGACAAAAGGGCTTCCCTTGCACCTCTGGTCCAAGCACCCCTGAATGTGGTGACAGAGGTAAACAGCTCAAAGAAGCTTGAGTGCTGGAGCAGGTGATTCACATGGACAGAGAAGTAGTAAAGGTGAGCGAAATTCATAAACAATGAAGCAGCAGCGTGGTCAGGAAGCAGGCGGAAGTCAGTACCAGGAAAGCAGGCAAAGCAAGATCCAGTAGCAAGTCGAGGTCAGTACCAGGGAAGCAGTCAAAGCGGGGTCCAGCAGCAGGCTGAGCTCAATGCCAGGGAAGCAGGCAGAGAATAGTTGGCGGCAAGCTGATGTCAGTATCCAAAATCCAACAGAGCAAGGTCAGGTACAAGCTGGGTCAGCAAAAGCAGGAACACAGGAACATAGGTCATGGGAAAGCTGAAGAACATCCAGTAATTAGCACACACCAGGGTTTCCTTTAAATCGGCAACTTGGCGCCCATGTACGTGGACATGTGCGCCGATGCGCACTGGTGCACACAGATGCGCCTACATCTCAGTGCATGCTGGATATTAGCCTGAGTTCCTCTGTGTGCTGGTACATGTGCACGATCATTAGCTGCATGGAACCTAGGATTAGCTGTGCAAGAATGAGCATTAGCTGAAGCTAAGCAAGTATTGGTCTCCTAATAGTAAGTAACCTCTGACACCAATGATGATATTTAGCTGTCTGTAAGGGGAGCATTCTTCCCACTGACCAATAATGTAAAGGGTATTCTTCCAATGTGTAAGAAAACAAAAAAAAACAAAAACAAAAAAAATATAAATAGCCTGTGGATGGGGACAAGGGCCTCTTCCTGACAACCCTAGCCGGTGGTTGTCGGGTCTGCAGGTGAGTGGCTTATCGGAATCTGGAAGCCACCTTTAACAAGGGGGCCCCCAGTTCCTGCCCCCCCCCATGTGAATGAGTATGGGGTACATTGTACCCCTACCCATTCACCAAAAAAGTAGTGTAGTGTGACAAAAGACAATAGACAGTTTTTGACAAGTCTTTTACCAAAAATTACTTCTTCTTTCCCCCGCTCTTCTTTTTCCTCTGTCTTCGTCTTCTTCCTCTGGTCTTATTCCTCTTCCTCCATTTTCTTCTCACTATTTTTTCTCCAGTCTTTCTCCAGTCTTCTTCTTTTTCCGGTGTTCTTCTTCCTCCGCCGCCGAAAATAAAAAATCGTACCCCCTCAGATGCTGCGGATGACGTCATTCATATACCCCGCCCCCTTGTGAACGTCACCGCCCGGGGCATGATGGATCTGTGACATCACAAGGGGGTGGGGTCTCTGAATGATGCAATATGATAGCCAAGACCCATAGATATATATGAAATGTGTGACATCAATGTGGACAGACCAGCGGGGCGCAGCGTCAAAGGAGAGTCTTCTTTTTTTTTTCAGCAGTGGCGGAGGAAGAAGAAGACCGGAGAAAAAAGAAGAAGCCGATAGAAAGAAGAAGACCAGAGAACGAAGTGGAGGAAGAAGAAGACGGAGGAAGAAGAAGACCGGAGGAAGAAGAAGACTTAAAAACTTGTCTATTGTCTTTTGTCACACTACACTACTTTTTTGGTGAATGGGTAGGGGGTACAATGTACCCCATACTGATTCACGTATAGAGGGGGTGCCGGGATCTGAGGGCCCCCTTGTTAAAGAGGACTTCCAGATTCCGATAAGCCCCCCACCCGAAGACCCCGACAACCACCGGCCAGGGTTGTTGGGAAGAAGCCCTTGTTCCCATCAACATGGGAACAAGGTACTTTGGGGTGAGAGGGCAGAGCCCCCCCTGCCCCAAAACACCCCCCCAAATGTTGAGGGCATGTGGCCTGGTATGGTTCAGGAGGGGGGGGCACTTTCTCGCCCCCTCCCTTTCCTGACCTCCTTGACTGCATGCTTGAATAAGGAACTGGTATGGATGTTGGGGGGCCTGGTTTGGATGTAGGGGAGGACTCCACACCATTTTTTTCTACAAATTCTTTTTGCCATCAGTATTTTTTTTTTTACATGCAGCTGTCAGCTGGGACCCGCTAACAGCTGATGACTCATCAACTGTTAAGGATGCGGCTGGTGGTTTCCCGGCACGCTCCTTAGCAACCAGCTATTTACAGTGAATGTAAAGCCAAAAAAAAAATAAACACAAAAATCGCAAAATGCAAACTGCGGTAAAAACGTAATATTTCTGTTTTGGATGCAGGTCCATTGAAGTCTATTACATGCAAAACACTGCATTTTGTGGAAAAAAGTCCCCGACCCTTTCCAAAAACACAGAGGCACAAAAATGCATTGATATGAATGTGTTCAAAAAGGAACCCATGTTAAAAAAATGCAATGCATTTTTGCAAAAAGCATTTAAAAACGCATTAGTGTGAAACTAGCCTAAGACTAAATGAGCACGAGGGGTGGAGGGAACTCTTCCACTCACCTCTAATGTAGGGGGGGGGGGCACTACCAGCATAGGAGGGAACCTCCACCACCCCCATCAATGAGTAGTTCATACTCCAACAAAGAAAGGGGTGCTTTTCTCCTCTGACCTCCAATGTAAGGGGACATTTCTCCACTGACCAGCAGTTAAAAGGATGCTACAGTTTTCACTATCTATGTTCCTTTTCTACCCATTATTATTAGTTGTTTCCTTTTATGATTATTACTAAAGAAATGTTGTTGTTGTAAAGTTCATAGCATACCATGAAAAATGACCTGCTCTCAGTGTCAAGTATGCTAGATATCCCAAATTCCTTCTTCTTATGTGTATTCTTATACGTATAGTGTACTAATAATTTTAATGTACTGAGAGTTTACGTGAAAATAATTTTTAGTAAAGATTGCATGAACCTGAACTTTTTTTTGTTGGGCCTGCCATGGTGAAGAGGCTGTGAAAAGCTGCTTTACACAAACTGCATCTCTTTAAACACAATTTTTATGCACTGCTAGGGTCATTTATTACAGGTTTTCTAAACACAGCCAGGGGATTTTTCCCATTACCAGATTAAATTTTTAAGTAAATATGGGTTTTCTGGTTTCATAGACTTTTAGTAATCCATTCCATACATGGCAGTGACCAACTCTTACTACAGTACAATGAAGACTATTTTCTCCATACATCCATGCATAATATTGTACTGTTCTTCAGATGAAACTTGCTCAAGCGGTAAATGGCAACAGAAGAATTTACTGGCAAAACTACTTAAACAGCAAACAGAATCTGAATAACACTGGTCCAACACAACCAAATATTCTGTTAATCCATCTTAAAACTTGGCATTAGAAGGAACTAGGGATTCTCCAGCTGGCGCTGAGATCTACTTCACAAGCAAATATATACCAATAAGCCATGGACTGAGTCACTAAGGTTTTATTCATCTGCCCAACTGAAACAGGGCAGTCCAGAACATTTTGGCAAACCATCACAGACATTCAGTGCTACAGACATTTAGTAAATAGGACAGCACTGTCATGCCTAAAATCAAAGTGCCTCTAGAACAATTTCAGGGACAGGGCAACGGAAAGCAATATACTTTTCAGACTTAAACCAAATATGGTTTCCATAACTTGGTCTAAACTAAAGACAAAACATTGTAAATAAAACTGTTCTTCCTTAAGAAAAAAAAACAATAGCCATTTTAAAAAGTAATTATTTCAGGCTATTTTGTATTGTAATAGTATTAACTACTTTAGCTCCAGAAGGTTTACCTCCCCCCCTTCACGACCAGACCATTTTTTGCAAAACGGCACTGCATAACTGACAAATATGCGGCCATGCAACACTGTACCTAAACAAAATGTATGTCCTTTTTTTCCCCACAAATAGAGCTTTCTTTTGATAGTATGCAGTTTTTATTTTTTGGTCTGTAAACAAAAAAGGATGACAATTTAAAGAAAAAAAAATATATATTTTTTTTTACTTCCTGCTATAAAACATATCCAATAAAAAAAAATGTAAACAATCAAATTTCTTCATTAATTTCTTCATTAATTTAGGCCAATATGTATTCTGCTACATATTTTTGGTAAAAAAATCCCAATAAGGGAATATTAACTGGTTTATGCAAAAGTTGTAGCATCTACAAACTATGGGATATTTTTTTTTTTTTTCTAGTAATGGCAGCAATCAGCAACTTATAGCGGGACTGCGAATTTCAGTCAGGACACTAACTGACACTTTTGACACTTTTTGGGGACCAGTGACACCAATACAGTGATCAGGGTTAAAAAGAATATGCACTGTTACTGTACTAATGACACTGGCAGGGAAGGGGTTAACATCAGGGGTGATCAAAGGTTTAAATGAGTGCCTGACATGTGCTTTACTACTGTGGGGGAGTTGTTTGTACTAGAAGAAGACATGGATCGGTACCTCTGCTTAGCAGAAACACAGGATCCATGTCTTCTGTAGTGACAGAACAGCAATCTGCCTTGTTTACATAGGCAAACCGCCGTTCTGTCAGTGTATCGAAGCATCAGCGGGTGCGGTAGGACATCGAGTCCGCCGTACCCGCCAATCAGCTCCTGGTGTGTCTAATCACATCGGAAGCAGGCTGTCGGCAGCATGTGCCCCAAACCCAGAAGTGTAGGATCACTTACTAGGTACGTAATCCTGTGCAGGAGAGCCGCCGTATAACTACAGCATACAGTCGGAAATCTTTTTACAAAATATTTTTCTATTTCAGTCTGCAATCAAGCATTGTTTTTTTAAATGTTAAAAATTAAAATTTTTAGCAATGGTAAAAGTAATAGGCAAATAGTCAGTGAGTATTTTGGGTGGTTGGGTATCACACAGATAGGGACAGTGGCGGCCCGTCCATTAGGGGCACAGGGGCACCCCCCATCCATGCGTCCGGCACCCTAATCTACCTGCGGGGCACCGGATGCATGGATTCCAATGAGGGTTTTTTTTTTTTGTTTTGTTTTTTAAGCATTTAATTAGAGCCAGAGGCTCTAATAGGCTTCAAAAAAGGGTGGGCAGAGTACATAGTATAGTTCTGCTTTAAACTGTATGTGTGATAAAAAAAAGAAAAACACAGCACACCATGGTGACACAGGGAGTGCTGTGGTTCCTTTCTTTTAGGCTCTGCTGTGTAGTGCTGACAGAAAAAATACTGATAGGAGAATAGAGTAGATGGAGCAGAGCGGATGACTTATCAGTTACTGTTCTCTCAGGAGGCTCCATCAAGATGACAACACAAGATTTCTTAAAGCCCAGCTAAAATTTTTAATATACTTAAAGTGGATGTAACCATAAAAAATGGTCCTGTTCCTTTAAAGCAGGATATACAGCATAGTGCTTGTGCTGTGTCATTTGTCCCTCTCTATGGTGTAAAATACCTGACTGATCCTGCCTGTTCATGTTTACATGCCTTCATAAGCCACAGTCTCTCCCCCCCCCCCCACCCCTTATCCCCCTCTCTCCCTGCCGGTCAGCTCGGGAGTCTGTGTGTGAGCCATCTCCTCTCCACTGCCCCTATCCTCCCACCGCTATGGCTGTAATACCACTAATCCAAAATCCTTGAAGCCCCTCTGTTACAGAAAGATATACTGTGCAGGATCTGTGTTTTTAAAAAATATGCAGCAAAATATCTTATTTCAGAGCGCCGCTGTGCGCACATGTGACTTCCCACCATTCTCCTCCCAGCTGACGTCAATGGGTAATCTCAGCCCCTCCCACTGTAGTCCTCAGATCAGGGAAGCTGAGCAGCAGGAGGTCACATGAGCACACAGCAGCGCTCTCAAATAAGGTATTTTGCTGCATAATTTTTAAAAAACACAGATACTACACAGTATATCTTTCCGTAACAGGGCAGATTCCAGGATTTGTGATTTGTGGCTTTACAACCACTTTAACTTTTTTTTTTTCTATGGGTCTTCTGGGCATCATTTATTACATAAGAGAACCGATGATGGACCACCAAATAGATAGTCTGCAGCGACAGTGACGTAGATTCCTCCATCAACCTCATTTTATGTGATAGAAGAATCAGTTTTTTGTTTTTTTTTTCTTTCAGCCCACCCAACTGTCTATGGCCAGCTTAATTGTATTTGAGCTTTAACTGTAAGAGAGAAAGTGCTGCCAACCTCCTGAATATACTGTTTGGCAGAGGTATATGAATCACAAACATAGCTGTATAGAACTTTGAATGCTTTGACAAATAAAATAGTATAGCTTATATTTGTACAGTATGTTTCATCTGTTCATTTAGATGCTTATAGTTCAGATTTAGAAGAATAATATTTCATCCCATGTAGAACATGCCTACATATGTAAATTATAACACATTTTATGACACTAAAATCTTGTGGGAATAGAAGGACATGGCAAACTGAAGAGGCATATATTATATTTGCATTTACATTTATCACAAACTAATTTGAGTTTTACTTTGAGCGTTGTCTTTTCACAAAATAACAACCGATCAACGTTTTTTTTCATACAGTTGCCTTTGTAGTATCCATTAAAGTTCCATAATGGGATCTGATGTGATTCTATATTGCAGTAATTTAGATTGCAATTATTTATTTTTTATGCATACAGTTAAGTGCATTTCCTCCACTAACTGTTGACTTTATGATGACATTTTATTATTTTCTGTCTTTCTGTGACAGTAATCACATGATGTTTTTTGTTATTTTCTGAGTCTTTGTTCTGGTGTTCTTTCTTAGGAGTGGTAATACTTCATGCTGTAGGAACATGAGCTATTGATTTATCTAGACTTGCTGGCACAGATTTTTTTTCTCCAGCAGATAAAGGACAAGCTTACTTCCACTTTGCTTTGTATAGGAGGGAAGGCAGTCACAATATGCCATAGCTTACGTGCAAGTGGGGCACAAATACTGTCTCTTGCAGCAAATCTTTATGTGGAAGCTAATGAATCTTAACATGCTTGAAGTTAATAGGATGTTAGGTGTGTTAGTGAGCAATGGACATTACCATCAGCAGAACAGTTTTATACAACAGACTAGACATCTTCATCAATAAAGACAGTGGTTACAGACAATTTCAGTTGAGTACAACTATTTAGTTCAGAATAAACCATGGGTCAAAAAGAGACCAAGTAAGATCTGCACCTTTAAAGTAGTATATAACCCAAAGGCAAACATTTATTATAAAGCTGGTTATAATTTCCTAAATGTGATGGCTGCATTAATTTTCTTTTTTTAGGCTTTTTTCTTCCATTTTCATCTGCCGATCCAGTCATTAAGTCTAATGTTTTTCAAAAGAATCTCTCCAGCAGAATGGATTCGTTACAGAGATAAGACAAACCATTTAACACTAGCAGGGGTGTTTACAATGATCAGATTTTATTTATTTACCAGATAACAAGGATAATATGCCACAAATTTGTGGCAGTTGTTGAATTGTAAGTCTGTTAACTTGCTGCACGTTTTCACTGACAAGTTGTATACTTGCAGAGCACTTGAAGCACAAGTTCTAGTGTACACTATTCCAATATGTAGCAAATTTGCATGGCAAGTCTCTAGCAAGAGCAATTGCAGTGGTGAGTCTACAGCAAGAGCTCTGCAAGTCACAGTGACCTCTGTGGTGGGATGACTATTGCACAACATAACAGAACCAGAACTTGCAGCAGACTTGCAGAATGTTTGCAAAGAAAGTTCATATAATGCAGACTTGCTGCAATTGTGCAAGTCTGCATTACATCACTCCAAACTTGTGAAGCCTTTGCAAGTCTAGCAATAGCTTAGCAACTAATTTCCAAACTTGCAGCACAATTGCTTTATCCCATTATCTGGGATATGTTAAAAATGTATCCCAAAGGTGAAAGTGTTTGCTGTAACTGCTTATAAAGTATTAACTGAAGTTTGGCTTGAATTTCTTAGCATATTAAATCTTCTAGTACATCTAACATTCCAGCCCCCTCCAAGACTGACAATACTGCTGTCCATAGCTGCCCGACGTGCCCCTTCATCCACAGTAGGAGCACTGTAATACAGGGGTTGTGTTACTGGCCAGATCATCAGGTGAAAACAGAGAGAAAAAAGCCTAAGAAAAGAAAACTGAAGCAGCAACCACATCTAATATTGGTAAGATGCAATATACGTTATGCGTTGTACCTTTGTGAATAATTTCCAGAACTATAATTATAACAAGTTCTTTTTGTCAATCAATTTCTTTTTAACAACATACACCAAGCGATATGAACAGTGGTGTCGGGAGGGAGGGGCTGACCGGGGCTATAGCCCCGAATGGGCCCCCAAAAAGCCATGGGCCTCATGGTGCTGGACCTGAATTAATAGCCCCAAGTCAAGGCCAGGTGTCAGGCAGGCCCAATGCGATCCAATCCTTCGCTCCGCTGGCCAGGCCTCTCCTGCACTGGTTGCTAATATCGCCTGCTGCTTGGCGTCTAGCAACCAGTGATGTAATCGTCGTCACATGACAGCCAGGAGAGAGCGAGGCCCCAGCATTCAGAGTGGAGGAGGATTTAAATTCCTCCTCTGTGCCTAGAATTGGCTCCACCCACCTCCCCTCAATGTCTCAAGGCTCCATCTTCTCCGGACGGCAGCAAAGGGAAGGGGCAGGGAGCATCAATTAATAATTACGGGGGATCCAGGGCAGATGAGAGAGCCAGGCTCCTATGAGAAGTCAGTGCTGGAGGAAGGTAGGAGAGGGATCTTCTGTGAATGGGGGCTGCTCAGTCCTACATGCTTCCTTTTTTCTTCTTGCTCCTGACAACGCTGAGACTTTTGTTGGCTAACTTTTGTTTCCATTGTGGGAGACTCATTTTCCTTGTCCTTTCAAGTAGAAAAAAAAAGCATTAAATGTGCCTGTCTACACACAGGATCAGAAGAGGGTCACAGCCATCCACTGATCCTTTCCATGTCCCCCAATTCACAGTGAAGAAGGGGTACCCATAATATTCTTTGCTGAACTACTTTCTTTTGCTGATATTTGGTCACCTCTGTGGTTTTTATTTTTTGCGCTAGAAACAAAAATAAAAACAAAAATTTTGAAAAATATATATATATTTTTTTTTACTTTCTGCTATAAAACATATTCAATAAAAAATTTAAAAAAATCTAATTTCTCATTTCACCCTTCCAGGATGGCCTACATATGAGAGATTGTGGCTCCACCCTACAGGAAACACAACTAATTTGCAGCTGTTAAAAAGGTTCCACCCATACCTTGAGCTTCAGTTCAGTTGTGTGTTCCAACCTACTTCGGAACGTTTATTTTTTTCTTTGACCTAAAGGCAGTGTGTGTCTGAAAGGTACCCCTGTAAGGCAGGTACAGACGGCCTCTGGGTGGTTCCTCCGTATCTGTGTCCTTTGACAAGTAGCTTACAGGTCGCCAAACATGCCAGGTAGTCAGTTACCTTAATGAGAAGGTCCCTCTATACCTGAAGTCCTGCTGTCTCTGCAGGAAGAGTCTCCTCCATTGCTTCTCTGTAGTCTAGAAGTGGTAAGGATTTGTTTTTCCCACCAAGCGAGTGTGCCTCAAGCCTTGCTTTGAAGACTGGATGTTCCGGTCAAGAGAGGAGGAGCGAGAGTAACCCGGAAGGAAGCTCAAGATGGAGGAGACGCCGGAACCACGAGTAATCATGGCAGACTCTCCGGCTACTAAGGGGCTGAAACACCCCAAAGAGACAAGAACAACCGCACTTCCCATAGAGGAAAAAGCGGCGGTGCAGGTGGCTGCAGGGAATTCGGAGAGATCGGGTAAGTGACTATAGCGGTGATGGGGCCGACTGCTGTCTATAGCTTTAGGACAGGCATGCCTTTTTTTCCCTGATTAGCATCTGCAGTGTTAAACAAATGATGTCTGTTGTACACACGTTTCTCTTTCTATTTTGTGCACAGGTCTTCCCTCAACCCAGGAGGCCCCTGTCAGAACCCCATCAAATTCAGCTAGCACTAGCATATCTAAGAAGTGCGGTAATTGTGGGGACAGGCTGTCTAGATCTTACACAAAGCCATTTTGCCATACATGTATTAATAAGCTGGCAGGGCAGGAAGCATCTGTTTTAATGAAGGATTTACTTAAATCAGTGCAGGATGAAATGTTAGCTACTATTCAGTCTTTCAGGACTACAGCAGCTACCCCCTCAGACCCCAACACAGGCAGAGGAAATCTCCAGGGATAGTCTATCCTCCCAGGATAGTGTTTGGTCTAGAACAGGACCCTCTTCTCTCCTGTCAGGGTCCCAACCCATTCCCTCTGCACAAGCAAGGGATGAGGAGGATCCAGGGGAAGGTACCAGTCAGGTCAGATCCCTTTCCAGTTCAGACAAAGTGTCAGATGGCGACAGTGAGAAGGAAAGGGATAGTTCCAAAAGGAACAAAAGTCTCTTTCCCTTAGATAGCATGGAAGGTCTCCTTAAAGTTGTGCATGCCACTGAAGGGATCCCAACACCAGCCAAAGAGTCTTCCATTCAGGATAAAATGTACAAAGGCTTGGGAAGAGCCCAGTACAGAGTAATTCCCATTCACCAGTCTTTAAAAAACATGATTTACCAGAAATGAAAATTTCCTATGAATGCTCTGTCCAGGCCTAAGACCTGGAAAAGAAGGTATCCTTTTGAGGAACAAGAGTTGGAGGAGTTTGCAAAAAACCCTAAGCTAGACGTACCTTTGGCCCAGCTATCAAAAAGATCAGATTTGTCCTTTGAAAACGCTGGTCACATTAAAGATTTCATGGATCATAAAATTGAATCCTTATTAAAAAAGGCTTGGTTTGCTAACTCCTATAATATGACTACGGCTCTAGCAGATACCTGAATGGCCAGAAATGCAGATTTCTGGATCAAGGAACTGTCAAAACATATCTCAGCAATGGAGGGATCACAAGACATACTAGATTCCCTATCCGTGATTGGGAAATCAGTGTCTTACTTAGCAGACTCAGCGGTAGAGTCGGTAATAGCCTCTGCAAGAACAGCAGCTCTTGTAAATTCTGCTAGGAGGGCAGTTTGGGTCAAAGCGTGGGAAGGAGATGTATCTTCCAAGCTAAGACTTTGTGCTTTGCCTTTTAAAGGGTCTTTTTTGTTTGGCTCTTGTCTAGATGATGTTTTATCCAGATCCTCAGAGAAAGGGAAAAAATGACCCACTAAGAGGAAGGACAAGTTAGGGAGGTATTCCTTTCAGAATTTCCAAGACAGAAACCAACAAAGGCCCTTCATGGGACAAGCCAGGAGAGGGAGTCTGGCAAGGGGAAAGCAAAGAGCTAACTTGCTATTCCTCAAACCTGGACCCAATGCCAAAGAGGCCAAGTGATGCCAGCGTCAGAGTAGGGGGCAGGTTAGCCCATTTTGTTCCCCAAAGGGAAAACATCTCAACCAGCCCCTACATTCTCCAAATCATTCGGGAAGGATACCGACTGGAGGTTTCCTCTCTGCCAGTGACAGAAATAATGGTAACATGTCCCTCAAAAGATATACAAAAAAGGGAAGCCCTGTTAAAGGGTATTCAAGAGCTAGCTGTACAGAGGGTAATTACACCTGTAACTCAGATATTCCAAGGCTTTTACACCCACATATTTGTGGTGCCAAAACCCTCTGGAAAATTCTGTCTGGTCATAAACCTAAAAAAGCTAAACAAATTTTTGAAATACAAAAAGTTTTCTATGGAGAACATTTATGCAGTCAGAAAAAATCTGTTAACCGCTAACCGGTACGTCACTCGCCTGCGAGCCAATAGGGGGTGAGCGCGCGCCGCCGGAGGCGCGCTCCCGCCCCCGATCGCTCACTGTGATTCGCTCTGATTCTCGCGCGTCTGACCGGCGGACTCGATGTCCACCGGTCACTCGCGATCGTCGTTTACAGAGGGAGAAAGGCAGGCGGCTAGTGTAAACAAAGCCGCCTGTCACTCTCCCTTGTGTAACAGCAGAGATCATATGGTCCTGCTATGTAGGAACGTAGATCTCTGCTGTTACATGAAAAGCCACATCCCTGCACAGTTAGAAGCACGCCCCTAGGGACACACTTAACCCCTCCTTCTCCAATAAATTTAACCCCTTCCCTGCCAGTGTAATTTTTACAGTAACAGTGCATATGTATAGCACTGATTACTGTAGTAATGTCACTGGTACCCCAAAAAGTGTCAAAAATGTCAGTCAAGGCTCCGATCTGTCCGCCGCAATGTCGCAGTCCTGCAAAAAAAATCGCAGATCGCCGCTATTACTCGTTAAAAAAAAAAACAACAAAAATGACATAAATCTTTCCCTTAGTTAGTAAACACAATAACTTTTGCGCAAACCAATCAAAATACGCTTTTTGCAATTTTTTTTACCAAACATATGTAGCAGAAAACAAATTGGCCTAAAATGTTAAAAAAATTTGATTTCTACATTTTTTTGGGGGGGAAATTCATATAAAAAAATGTGAAAAATATTGTTTTTTTGCAAAATTGTCGCTCTTTTTTTGTTTATAGCGCATGATCAAAAAATTGCACAGGTGATCAAATACCACCAAAAGAAAGCTCTGTTTGTGGGAAAAAAATTATGTCAATTTTATTTGGGTAAAGCATCGCACGACCGCACAATTGTCCGTTAAATTCACGCAGTGCCGAATCGCAAAATACCCCCTGGTCAGGAAGTGGGTAAAATCTTCCGGGGCTTAAGTTGTTAAAAAACGTCTTCATGACTACCCTGGATCTAAGGGATGCCTACCTTCATGTCCCAATTCATCTGGAACATCAGGTATTCCTCAGATTCGCAGTAGTAACGGAAGGAGGGACTGCACATTGGCAGTTCAGAGCTCTTCCTTTTGGCTTAGCGGCCAGTCCAAGGATCTTTACGAAAATCCTAGCAGAAGCAGTAGGCCACCTTCATCTTCAGGGCCTGAACTTGATTCCATATCTGGACGATATCTTGATCTTTGCAAGTTCGGCGGAGCAGGTCAAGGCAGACACCCAAAGAGTTCTGTCGGTACTACAGACACTAGGGTGGCTTATAAATGTGGAAAAATCTTCAATGGAGCCAGCGCAGGTTCAGGTCTATCTGGGATACCAAATAGACTCCAGAGTAAAAAAAAGGAAAAGGTGGAAAAGGTGGTCTTGGCAGTGAAAAATGTCTGCTTTCGCCCTCTGTGTTCCAGGAGACAGATTATGAGGATTCTGGGTCTGATGACAGCTTGTATCCCAGCAGTAGAGTGGGCCCAACTTCACTCACGAGACCTCCAATTTTTCCACCTGTTCTCTTGGGACAAGAGACAGGAGTCCCTAGAGGAGAAAATTATGCTTTCCCCTCAAATAATACCGTCCCTAAGGTGGTGGACAGTTCCTCAAAACCTGAGGAAGGGCAGACTTTGGGGTCAAGAGCAACCCTTAAGGATCACCACGGACGCGAGCACCGGGGGGTGGGGAGCTCACCTAGAGGGAGCTCATGCCCAAGGCACCTGGGATATCCAGGTAAGTCAGGCCTCGTCCAACTACAGAGAGCTGAAAGCGGTGGGAGAAGCCATAAGAGCATTCGAAAGGGACATTTCAGGAAAAGAAGTCCAGATCCATTCAGACAATGCTACAACAGTAGCTTACCTGAACCATCAAGGAGGGACCAGATCAGACACCCTGTTAAGGTTAGCTCAGGAGACACTGTGCTGGGCAGAAAAGAGCGTGATTTCCCTATCAGCGGTACACATAAAAGGGAAGGACAACTGGGAAGCAGACTTCCTCAGTCGCCATTCCATCAAGCAGACAGAGTGGGAACTGAATCCCAGAATATTTCAGCTTCTGGTTCGGAAGTTTGGTCACCCGGAGGTGGATATGTTTGCCACTTGGCAGAACAAAAAAGTAAGCCGGTTCTTTTCCCTGACGCAACAAAAGGACATGTTGGGCTTGGATGCTCTGTCACAGCCGTGGCACTTTAAGCTAGCATATGCGTTTCCTCCTCTAAATCTGATTCCAAGAGTTCTACAGAAACTCAGTGGATGCCCGGAACTACGTCTCATTTTGATTGCACCGTGGTGGCCAAAGAGGACGTGGTTCGCAACTCTGATTATCCAGTCAGTAACAGCCCCTTGGAAACTCCCAGAGATTACGGACCTGTTACTACAGGGACCATTTATTCACCCCAGACCGCAATTTTTTCAATTAACAGCCTGGGTAGTGAGCGCCAAATTCTGAAATTCTGAAAGAAAAAGGTTGTTCAGATAGGGTCATTGATACCCTCCTCCTAAGTAGGAAGACGGTGACAAGAAAAACTTATACCAAAATTTGGTAAATGTTCTATACTTGGCAGAGTCAGAAGAGGAATTCCTCTGCCTCGATCCCCGTGATCCTGGAATTTTTGCAGGATGGGTGTCAGGACCCGGACTTGAACCTGGGACCTCCATGGTGTCTAGCAATGACTCTACTCACTGAGCTACCGGGAATGCTGGACAGCTCCCTGGACAAATCCTTATTGCCTTGAACCTTGAACCCATTGCTCCGCCCATGAACTTCCTGATATAAGCCATGTCTTTGCACTTCCTGGTTGCCAGAATATTGTGCCTTCAACAGCCGATATCTTGCTTGTCTCTCAGGCAGCGGCGGCTTCTCCTCAGTCCTCCCGCCTCCTCCTCGGCCAATGGCATGGAGTTTGCCTTTTGGCCGATCAGGAAGCGGGAGGACCCGCATTCCTGATTGGCCAGGAGGAGGATCCATGTGACAATAGCGAATTTTTATTCCCTATTGTCACATAATGGGTGGGCTCAGGGCGCACTGCTCTGCACCCCGGGTCCACCCTTTGCTGAAGCCTATTAGACCCTCTGGCTCTAATCAGGTGATTCAAAAAAAAAAAAAAGCCCCATTGAACTCCATGGATAGGGGGGCGGCGCCCCTGTGCCCCCAACGCACCGGCCGCCACTGACTGTTGCTGATTTTGGCCCATCTTGCATCTGCAGGTTCCTGCTCACTATCCTGTGTGCCTGCATTCTGCAACAAATCTGTTCTGTGCAACACAGCATCCTAGCAGTAACCATTGTGCCCTGAGATCATCCTCCATGCCTGGAACCACCACAAGCTCTGTGTCACTCCTTGTCAGGGACAAGGGGTTGTAAGGGGTTGTAAGGGGAGCCCTCTTGTTAACTAAGCCTCTACCAGGTACATGACAGTCTGGATTTATCAGGTAGCCTGTCAATTCAAAAGGCTAATAAACAGGTGCTGCCCTAGCCCTATCCAACAGTACTAGGGGTAGTGATGTCGCGAACATAAAATTCACCGTTCGCGAACAGTGAACGCGAACATCGGCGAATGTTCGCGAACCGGCGAACATTGTGAACCGCCATAGACTTTAATAGGCAGGCGAATTTTAAAACCCACAGGGACTCTTTCTGGCCACAATAGTAATGGAAAAGTTGTTTTAAGGGGACAAACACCTGGACTGTGGCATGCCGGAGGGGGATCCATGGCAAAACTCCCATGAAAAATTACGTAGTTGACGCAGAGTCGGGTTTTATTCCATAAAGGGCATAAATCACCTAACATTCCTAAATTGTTTGGAATAACGTGCTTTAAAACATCCAGTGTGTGAATACGATCAGGTATGATGTTGTATTGATCAGGTAGTGTAAGGGTTACGCCTGCTTCACAGTGACAGACCAAACTCCCCGTTTAACGCACCGCAAACAACCGCAAACAGACCAGAACCGACCAAAATGGGACAGGAACTGGGCTTTAAGGGTTAGGGTTAGGTTTAGTGTTAGGGACTAGGGTTAGGGTTACGGTGAGATACTTAGGGTTAGAGTTAGTAACCCTACCCCTACGCCTCTAACCCTAACCGTCTAACCCTAAGCACTAAAAATAACCCTAACCCTAGCCCTAACCCTAACCCTAGCCCTAACCCTAATTCTAATTTTTTTCTGGTTCTGGACATGCTACAGAGCTGAAACTTCACAGGTACACTTTTTAGACCCCCAGACACTGAATCACACAAAAAAAAGTTCTTAAAAATTGTCCTTTTTGATAGAGAGCCAATGATTGGAAAAATTAAAAAAAAAATATATATATTTAACCGGAACCAGAAAAAATTACGAATTAGGGTTAGGGCTAGGGTTAGGCTTAGGGCTAGGGTTAGGGCTAGGGTTAGGTTTAGGGTTAGGGTTATTTTTATGGCTAGGCTTAGAGGGTTAGGGTTAAGGTTAGAGGGTTAGGGTTATGGTTAGAGGGTTAGGGTTAGGTTTAGTGTTAGGGGCTAGGGTTAGGGTTACGGTGAGATACTTAGGGTTAGAGTTAGTAGCCCTACCCCTACCCCTCTAACTCTAACCCTAACCTTAGCCCTGACCCTAACCCTAGCCCTAACCCGAACCCTAGCCCTAACCCTAATTCTATTTTTTTCTGATTCTGGACATGCTACAGAGCTGAAACTTCACAGGTACGCTTTTTAGACCCCCCAGACAATAAATCCAAAGAAATTTTTTATGTGTGATTTAGTGTCTAGGGGGTCTAAAAAGTGTACCTGTGAAGTTTCAGCTCTGTAGCATGTCCAGAACCAGAAAAAAAGATCATTTTTCAGTAGAGCAGGGATGGTGGGAACCCCTTTTACACCTATATGATCTTTTTTTCTGGTTCTGGACATGCTACAGAGCTGAAACTTCACAGGTACGCTTTTTAGACCCCCCAGACAATAAATCCAAAGAAATTATTTTTTTTTTTAAGTTTTTTTTTTTTTTAATTTTTCCAATAATTGGCTCTCTATCAAAAAATGACAATTTTTAAGAACTTTTTGTGTGATTTAGTGTCTAGGGGGTCTAAAAAGTGTACCTGTGAAGTTTCAGCTCTGTAGCATGTCCAGAACCAGAAAAAAGATAATTTTTCAGTAGAGCAGGGATGGTGGGAACCCCTTTTACACCTATATGATCTTTTTTTTCTGGTTCTGGACATGCTACAGAGCTGAAACTTCACAGGTACGCTTTTTAGACCCCCCCAGACACTAATCCAAAAAAAGTCATGCCTGCCACCGTATATATCAGTGGTGGGTGGGCAGTGGCACTGCAGTGGGCACAGTACACTCTGTGGACCTGACAGTCACTGGCACCCAGGCAACTGCAATTATTAAAAAAATATATATATTTTTACTTTGCAAGCTGCTGTGCCACCGTATATATATCAGTGGTGGGTGGGCACGCAGTGGCACTACAGTGGGCACAGTACACTCTGTGGACCTGACAGTCACTGGCAGCCCAGGCAACTGCAATAATAAGAAATATTTTTTTTTTCAATTTGCAACAAGATGCTGTGCCACCGTATATATATCAGTGGTGGGCAGTGCACTGCAGTGGGTACAGTGCACTCTGTGGACCTGACACAGCACTCACTGCAATTATGACAGAGGAAAAAAAAAAATATTTTTTTAAAATGCAAGGTACTGTGCCTGTGCCACCCGAAATGAGTGTGGTGTGCACACAGTACAGTCTGTGGTGGGTCTGTGGCCTCTCACACACAGCGGGCAGGCAACTGCAGTGTACAATAGATATATATATATATATATAAAAAAAAATACTCAATTACCAGCCCTAAAAAGGGCTTTTGGGGACACTATTATATATATATATATATATATATATATATATATATATATATATATATATATATAAATAAAAAAAAATACTCAATTACCAGCCCTTAAAAGGGCTTTTGGGGACACTAGATATATATATATATATATATATATATATATATATATATATATATATAAAGAAAAAACTCAATTACCAGCCCTTAAAAGGGCTTTTGGGGACACTATATATATATATATATATATATGTATATATATATATATATATATATATATAAAAATTACACAAATACCAGCCCTTAGAAGGACTTTTTGGGGTGCTGTCAGGATGCTGTCCTTACAGCAGTAGTGGACCAAGAACACTGACTAGCAAGACCAGGAACACTGACTAACAACTGTCCCTAGCTATTAACAGCAGCAGCAGCAGCAACACTCTCCCTGCTCTCACTAACACACTGCTTCAGAATGATCTAAGATGGATGCTGCCCTTGCTTATTTATAGGAGGTGGGAGGGTGTGGGAGGGAGGTATGCTGATTGGCTGGAAATGTGCCTGCTGACTGTGAAGTTCAGGGTCAAAGTTTGCCTCAATGATGTATTATTGGGGGCGGACCGAACATCACATATGTTCACCCGCATCGGCGAACGCGAACATGCTAAGTTCGCCGGGAACTGTCTGCCGGCGAACAGTTCGGTACATCTCTATAGAGGGGCATTGTGTCTTTCAATAAGGTGCAGACTCTGTGCTGTCAGAAGATCCGGCATTCATTTTACTCCACCACAACACATACACAACATACTGGCAAACCTGGTTTTACTGAATTAAATAGGAAGAATAATGTGTACCTATAGGTAAGCCTATGATAAGGCTTTCCTATAAGTACTGTAAATATCTCCTAAACCTGTACTGTTTAGGAGATATTTACATTGCATGCAGCCAATGACGTCATTGGCGCATGCGCTCTGAAGGAACGGCCACCTAGTATGCGATGCATACTAGCACAATATGTTTTTACCTTGCAGGTTCTAAAAAAAAAAAAGTAACCAGTGGTTTACAACCACTTTATGTTTACCTAAAAGCCAAGGCCTTCTGTGTCCTGATCTTCTGCAATAAGCTTAACAGTTGATTTTGGACAGAGGGTCTTGGTCAAGGGAATAGTCTAGGTGAAAGGGAAATACTCTTTTTCCCACTTCTACTTACCTTAACCCCACTAAAAATTTACTTTTTTTTCCATTCTTCTCTACACTTCCTGTCATTCCATCCCGTCCCAATTTCAATCCTTTGCCTATATATTTTCCCTTATATTGAAAACTACCTAACACTCGTGATATGCCTTCTGGAGTTCTCCCCTTACAAGCCAGTTCCTACATAAGTGTAGCTGGCCAGCTAGAACCTGTCCTAGGTTGCTAATATGACCTACATGCATATACAGCTAGACCTGTTAATAACCTCAATACAGTGCATATGTTTATATGTGAGAGACAAAAGCAGAGTTATTTACTGTGATTTCATGTTTGGATGTCACATAACAGTTGTATGTTGTGTTCACAGAAGCAAAGGAAAAATATGCCTGTAAGATTCATTTGTATGCATGTAAGGTAAGCTCAGACACAGCAGAGTTGAAACCAGAAAGCACAGAGTTAAACTTTATTACCCATAAGGAGTTTGTGGCCAATCACAGCCAATCTCACGCAACAGTCTTGGCCAATTACAGCCAGCCTTACACCCATTTTTTTTTCTCTGAAGCCTCATGCTTCAGCCAGCCTTCTCATTTTCCACTACAGAAGAGAACTGAATAGACACACAGATCCCCAGAGCAGTTTTATGGAAGCAAGTGGCCAAAAATAGGTAATTAACAGTTATACATGTTCCTATTGTTAGTAATGTGATTAGAGCTGTATACTGAACTAGTTATGTGTTCACTAGTAGTTCCACCAAACTCGAATTCAAATTATCAAACAAACAAACAAATTATCAAACAATCCAAACTCGAACACGAAAACAAACAAACAGACAAACTTCAAAGGTTACAAACAAACTATCAAACTTCAAAAGTTATATCGAACAAACCCAAGCAAACAAACCCAAGCAAACAAACTCAAACAGCAAACAGCAATACAGAGAGAAATATATCCACCATTTGTTATACTGTATTCAGCACATGTTGTACATGGACTGTCTGCTGCAAAAGTGTCACTGTTATCTATGAAGAAAAGTTGAAGTTAATAAAGAAGATATCTTAAGCGTTTGGTGTGCTCTTTAATCCTACTGCTTTCCATAGAACGGTATTAGAGGAATTTATAGAGTAACAGACAGTCTGGTTAGGCTGAAGTCAGAGAGATCCAATTCTTCTGATGCCACAGCGCATAAGGCATTTTGTAGTGCTGCGCCTGCCACAATATGTGGCATATGACATATGTGCTGTGATCAAGGCCGTTTGCCGAAACATATTAGCCTTCTTGTATGCTCTTTTCATGTAATGATTACATTTTCTATACGGATTTGAAGTTGTCGGCTCACTTACTGGATTTGTTTGCTCACTTGTTCTCTTGAGGACATCGGAGCCTGAGCACCCATCTGTGGATTTCTTCCATGAACTTTATATAGAGGTTCCCCTGTTCAGAGCGCTGCATCTGTTGTCTATTATATGTGGCATATACTTACACCACACCTCAGTTTGTCATTAGACAATGTCAGAACTGGCAGTCTTACCTCTCAGTTGCTCATTGGTCTTATGCTTATGTCTTATGTTAATGTTCTGTCTGTGCTTTTGACTAATAAAAGAGTGCAAAAAAAAGATTAATTGGCTAGATCACCAGGTAAAAGTAATGGAAGAAAAATAAAAAATAAAAACCTAATGCAGCCACCACATATAGGGGTATTATAGTAACAAGTATGGTAAAAGAACAAATTTGTTACCTAATATGGTGTTGGAAAGCCTTTGGCATCCAACTCGGCCTTAATTCTCTTGGGATTTGACAAATAGAAGTCTTGGATGGTGGATAATGGAATCCCATACCACTCTTCATGCAAAAATCTGTGTCACAATCTTTTGGTCAGTTGACCATGTCGACCGTGCTTATGCTTATCAGGCAACGTTTTCCAGGAAACTGTATATGAAATCATAACCCTTGATGCTATACCTCACAACATCGCAAAAGGTACTTGAGAACGTCAGTTTTTGACGAAACGTACGTCGGTCGCGGCGTGCTGACGTCACCTCTACGAGACGCTCAGGCGGGTGTTTGAAGCTGTCCGGCCGGCAGCTTTGATTCAGCGCTACATTTCGTGCTTTCTTGTAAGTGCATTTCTTTTCATTTGTTCTTAAAATAAATGGTTTTACACTATGGGATTCTCCATTATCATTTATATGTGAACACCGGAGCCTTATTCGTGGGTCAGCCTCATTGAAAAAGGGACCGGATCATTCACAGGGGACAGGATTTTATACCCAGTGTCATCCGGATGTGGGATATATGCATCAACATTGCCTATTTCTGGTAAGCGGGGATATATGGTGACGGTCTTAACGGGATCACGAGTTCATTTGAGTTGGTACCTTACACCTGATATACCTGCACAAATCCGGTAATTAGATTGTGAATATGGTGGTGGCTCATCTCACGGTTTAATATTCCACTTATTTGGGATTGTACTGATCGATCTGACTCATTTACTTTTTATTCTGGTAAGCTGCCTATGATGGTGGTGGTTTCTATCAGCACTTTCCTTTCCTGATACACACGGGAGTGGTTATAGCATATTTTCAATATACAGTATCAAGGTATGTTTTTGTATTTGTTTTTTACTCCAACATCCACATAATTGTGCTCCTGGGTCAGCTTTCGTAGGTGAGGAATCCTCCACAGATCTTCATCCAGCTTGGCCATATATGCTCAAGGCTCACAATACTGCTGCATTTGGTAAGCAGTAATTACACTCATTGTCTGCACCTGTGGATTTTCGGTTGAAGTTTTGGACTTTTTCTGTTGATTCAGCGTTATTTTTGGGACTTTTTCTGGACATATTATCACATATGGTTCTTGTCACTTAGAGCAGCTTCCCCCACTTAATGTCTTCATATTAGCAGCGCATACAGTGAATGACAAAAAAAAAGACTTCTCACCTGTTAGCTAGGTGTCTCATCACACAGCGGAAGCAAAGGAATGTTCCATCACTTCCGCTTTCAATGTGAAACATGTCATCACTTTCACACCTGCAAATCCTTTAGTGGTTCTATATTCTGGTCCAACCCCTGTATCAAGCTGAGTATAAACATATCAAAATTTAGGCCAGTTCAGCAGGAACCAGCAGAATTTCAGTATGTATGTACCTCGGTCTATTCAACAGAAGCCAGTAGTTAGACCAGCTTCTGTTGAACATATAGTCTTGGGGGGGGGGCAGAAAGCAGTGTCTTTTTTTTTCATTTTGACGTGGGGCTTCCATTTCAAGATCCATACCAGACTCAGAGGGCCTGGTATAAATCTTTGGAGGGGAGGGGGGGGGTTGGCCCACCATTTTTTTTTTACATTTTGGCATGGGGTTCCCCTTCAAGATCCTCAGAGCACAAGTCACACCAGAAGTCAGATCATCATGATCTGACTTGGATGCGGCATCTATTCAAATTTAAGGGGCTGAAAGTTGGATCAGTTAGGATGGTTCTCTTAAGAAACCTTTTTTGAATAGAGGCAGAGAAATGCTGCTAAAAGCTAACGCGGTTAAACGTGCATTAACTCCAATGCAAAAAGCTACTAAAAGCATGTTTTTTTACAGTCGCCTTTTCCTGGCGTAGGTAGTGGATTTGCAGTTTGTTTTTTCTAATGCCCTGTGTGCATGAGGCCTAAGAAACAAAAGGAAAAAGAGTAGAACAGGAAAAAAGATTTAAAGTAGATATTACCTTAACTGGATGACAGTTTGCCTAAGAAGTAGATATCATAAACAATTACCTTCCATAACATACTGTTTTCACAATTTTTATCTTTTTTTTATCTCAGTGCTGTTTCCTTCCTTTTCAGCTGCTTTCTGTCTACATGTACTTGCTCCTGTATGAGTTAGAAATCATTGCTCTGGACAGGCATCCCATTGTGTGTCAGCATGGCCACTTGTATTCTCAATCTGTGCATATGAAAGGATGAAGTTGATAGCCAAGAAGTCCAACACCTGGAGATGGGATCAATGAAGATGGAAAGAAGTCACCACGTGCACAAAAATAAAAGGGATGTCTTCTTACCGGAACAAGTTGACAACCAATTAAGGTAGGTCAAAATACGCATTTACCACAGAATTCCAAAGGTAACCCCGTCTTCAGTTTTCAATCAATAATCAGTGCAACGAGCGGTTCAGAAATTCCAATCAATGATCAAACTTAATATACCGAAAACCTCAAAATAAAGAGGAAACTCCAATGGCATAGTATACTTCTTTAATAAACTTTAAAAATACGGATAAAAAATGGCAACGCACATATCCAATCAAATGAATGCGCATTGATTTAGGAAAGCCAAGATCAGCGTGTGTCGACGTGCGGGCATGACTGACGCATTTCGTCCCAACTAGGTCATTATCAAAGGCCAAGCCGCACTCGTCAGCACGCTATTTATGATGTAGTAACAGGATATCAGCTCGCGGGGTTCCGGAATCCGGAAGTCCGCAAAAACGGAAGTTCGCCGAAACCCGGAAGTCGCGTCATAGGCGCAGGTGCATCACTTCTGGTTAGCTGCCTACCCGGAAGAGAACGTGCATTCCACCGCAGCTCATTCAACAGAAGGACTCGCTCCCCTCACTATGGTGATCGTTTGATGCTTGCGCTCCAAACGAAAATACCTACTCCTCGGCAGTACAAAACAACATCCTAGTAATTTAATGGACATCCGAAGACCCCACGAGAAATGACATCGCAACCACCATGCATCCTGAGCATTTAACCAGAAATATATAGTGGCCACGATGCATAAAGGAAAAACAGACAAAACCCCACAGTACATTATTACACTTATAGGAAAATGGAGAAAACCTATAATATAGTGTAAACAGACTATATATCACATACCATGGAAAAGACAAACATTGCCATAACCATAATATAAAATTAATATAGGAATATAATAATACATCCCTCAAATATATTAAGAATAATCACATGATCTTACTCAAAATATATTAAATAAATATTTCATAAAATATCATAAGATAGCCCTATGAAGGCCAGATAAGAACATATTAAACATATGAAGTATGACCAGAAACATTAAATAACTGTAAAGACTAAAAATATACAAAAATACTTTTAAAAATTATTTATATATAAAAAAGGTGCCAAAATCTCACTAATACAGATAAAACGTGCAACTGTACATCTATGCATCCAACAAACAACAGCCAATCCTGCAACCAGGAATCAGCTGTTGCTAATGAAGCAGTTGACGTCCCAGTCGACGTTCAAACCATGTGGTGTGTAACACTTTTGGTCAAAGATCCAATGTGTTTCCTTCTTGGTTCCAAGAATGTTGTATATGCTATATTGTATTTCTTTTTATTTGCTAATTTTTTTACCGTGAAAGTGGAGTTACCGTTTACATTTATATACTGTAACTATTGTAACACGGGTGACCATTAGCTAAGTGGCAGATACGTTTCTTCAGTGATATATTAAGGGCCTGGTAGCCTATTTTTTATTAAAAGCAATGTAAAAAGTTGTAACATAGGTTTTCCCACACAGGGGTTCTTCTCCAGTAAATACACAACTGAAAATACTAGCCCACCTGGCTCTCTCACTTAAGCACTACCTCTGCTCTTGGTGCTTGGTCACACAGACCACAGGTTCCTTCAGTGTGGATGACATCACAGTAACGCACACAGCTCCTCTAGTGTGGATGGCTCCACACTGACGCACACAGCTCTTCTGGTCCCAGGCTGTTTACTGTCTCTTACAGACACATGGGCTTTGGCTGCCACATGCAGCCTCTCCGACTACTGGAGACCACCTGTCTCCCTTGGGTGGAGTAGTCTCTAACTGGGAGCCCTGAGGCCTTCCTAGACCTTCATTTCAAGGGCTGTGTGCACTTGAGCACACACCCTGCTAGTCATCCTCATAACATGGGCACAGGGTTGGAGATTCCATCCCACCCAAGACACTATGGAATCTCCAAACTACAGAGCCCCATCCAGGTATACCAAAATCTGGAGATAGCTGCAAAAGCAGTTTTCTCCACTGCATATCTACGCTCTGTAGTCCTGCACAGAGCCAACATGCACACTCCTTTAAAAAACCATTTTCACTGTGACAGAGTCTCACGACCTGTTACACTATATATATATAAAATTCACAAAAATATATTTTGGATGTTCTCCATGGTACACTCCTTAGACATGTTATAACAAGGTATTGATATCTTTTAGGGGTGCAGAACTACAGTTTCAAATTCACTGTAATTTTGTAGGAATGTTGCCGGTGCATTTAAAATTAAACAAAAAATATGTCAGAGTACAGACAATATAATTTATTAAGCTTTTTTTTCATCCATCAATAATAACCACATTTTTATAATGATTTCCTGGAATAATGAATTATAATATTTCAACGGGAAAATAAATTAAGCGGCAAGAAGCATTATTAATTTGTCGTTGCTTAAAGTAAAGAATTACATTTTATATAGTTAGATTTTAGCCCCAGGGTTGTTAAGGATCATACTAAGTTACATTCAGCCTAAATTAATGAAAAGAAATAGGAAATGATGTGGGAATTTTAAGAATTAATATAATTGTTTTCTTCAAATGATAATGCCCAAGTGAAATATTTTACCCAACATATATTTATATTTTTAGGTTTTGTATAGTCATTTTACAACTTTGCCTAAACACAAAGCAGCTTAACATTTTTTTTTCTAAGATGACTTTTCAGAAAAACAGAAATTGGAAGCAATTTGCTGAAAATATAATAAGTTCTTTGACATGAGAGAATGCCAAAAATATGTGCCCTTGTGCTGCGTATGAATAATTATGACAAACTAGATACAGGAACACTTACAATATTTTCAAAAGGATAATTATAAAGGCTTTAAAGAGGAATGGCCATTTGCAAGAAGATGAATCTCCACAGCCTTTGTAGATGGGCTTTGATGGGCAAATTCAGCATGCTTTTGACATCAGTTTAAAATCATTTAAGAACATTGAAAATTAATGAGAGATCATTAAGAATTCATTTCACATGCAGTTGATCTGTATTTGTTCTGCAGTTGACCTGCATTTGACTGGCAGTTGACCTGTTCCAAGTGGTTTTTGTCGTCTCAAAAACTTGTATGGGATTCATTAATACCCTAACTGGAGGTCAGGCTGGCGTCTATCGTCAGGATCTTCCAGGACAGAGGGCTAAAAAAAGGGGTCTGAAAAAAAAACTGAGGAAACCAGAATTGCCGCAAAGGAATCTACATTTCCCCCCCCCCCAAAACCTTCATGCAAAGTAGATTGAGTTATTGTCAGGTTTTTTTCTTTTTTAGTAAGTTCACCTGAGTCATTAGAGTAGGACATTTGTCTGGAGGTAAAAAATCACTTCCAACTGGGCAGTGTACCAGATTAGGCCCAGATATTCCAGTTTCTATTTTAGGACCAAGCCCCAAGGAATATTTCTGAAAATCCAGAACCCATCCAGACTTTTTCAAAAGTGGACACCATGTAAGACACAATTGTCTATAAAACATAGAGTGCATTGTTCCCTCAAAAGAAAAATGTCTGGGTAACCTTACACTGAGCCATAGGCCTCACCTTCTATTTTAATGGTAACAGTGTACTCTCACCCATAGTCACCTTTGAATGTAATCATCCAAAAAAGTCTCAACAAATATTCCCCTTGAAGGGTAAACATTCCAAATGCTTCTTTCAGGGTAACCCCCCTAACCAACCTTCCTATAAGAACCCATAAGAGAAGTTGTCAAAATAAAGCCGCAAGGCATCCACTAAAAAAAAAAAGCCCTGAACGCACATAAAAAATACTCAAAGCTTCTGCACATCTCAATATCATTAAAAAGGATTTACTTTCTCTTCTCATGAAACAAACTCAGACCCTGAGGTTTTGGCAGCATTGTAAAGCAGCAACTGCCATTTGTAAGCTGCTATCCCCTGAACCAACAAGACTTTATCCAGCTACCAGGGCCGGCCCTACCCTGGGTCCCACTGGGTCCATTGGAACCAGGCAGCACTTTGAGAGGGGCAGCAAATTGACACCCAAGATTTTTTTTTTCAGGGTTTTTTTTGTGTCATCGGTTTGCGCCGCCTTTACGGGTGGCATTTCACTATCTCATACTGTCGCCTGTAGTTCAAACGGATGAGTATGAGGAGGCAGAGCGTCTCCTCCTGGGAACATCTCTTATGTAATCATGGTGTGCGCAATGACAGACATCAGCGCACTCCATCTCACACAGGGCAGGCTGGATCTTCTAGGGCCGTGGCTGCAGCAGACACAGGAGGACTGAGGACAGACAGCGGGTGTTTGGTGGACCAGTCCGGTGGTGAGTTATGGAAGAAGATAACAGTATATATAATATTTTCTAAATTTTATATTTATATAAAATAATGGATGTGGGGGCCTTTTGGTGGGCGTGATTTTTTTTTATTTTTGGGGAGAGGGGCAGCCTTTCATTTTTGGACCCAGGCAGCACAATGTCTTGGGCCAACCCTGCCAGCCACCATACTCAGTCGATGCCTTCTGAGAGAAAATGCATGGAGCCGAAGATAGTAGCATGACGTCAGCACGTGCTGAGCGTTCTGCAGGCGGCCGAGCACAAGAAAAGTTTTTCTGCCCGATCGTAACATCTTTGCTGTAAGTACAATCTTGTTTTCAATAAACCAGTTTCTTTACAGTAACGCACTATGAGCCTTCTCTGTTGTTTTCACCATTATACGTTGTGACAAACGTGACCTTGGATCCATTAAGGCCGGCTGACTTCCCACCTGCGGAGGTGAATTCACACACATGCATCTGATCTCTTGGTGGCATCATTTCATCTGGTAAACGGACAATATTTTGGTTTCGAGCATGGGGGTGATGCACATGCACTTCTGAATTATTTGTTTGCACGAGGACATTTTTTTATGAATCTCATGTGGGAACTTGGAATATATATTAGTTTTATGCAAACACAAGCGTAGTTAGACACCAGTCACTTTCCATGAACTTTGGAAACACCCATTTTCGCTAATTGCAATTATCGCAGCCAACCATTTGTTTGTGGTTTTAAGGGCATGATTGTAGAATATTTTTGCACAATGTGAGGGGCTGCTCATAGCACTTTATGTATACTGTGATATTTTTTAATTTTTTGTGTATATTCTAATGCGCATTTTTTGAGGTCATATGAATATTTTGTTACGTTTAAGTTTGGTTCAGCACAACTTATAGACACATAAGACTTTATCCTTGCCTCCAGCCATTTGACAGAGGCGTCTTAAACACCAGGACATTGTCCACTGGGCACATAAGGTTTTTATAGAGATAAGAACTGCCAGATCTACCAATGGCATACCCCATTTTGTAGTGAACTTACTCTCCATGGGGTATTGCTGAGAGAAACTTTTCGGTGGAATGAATCCCCTATCGGAGTGAGCCCGGTATGTGTAACAAAACATGCTTTAATGAGAATGTATAGGGAATGATTAAGGATGCATTGGCGAACGCCATGATCCCTAAATCCTGTCACCTTTTGAGTGAAGGACCCAGGAAGCGGACTTAGCATTCTGTTGGAAAACTTCAAAAGCTTTTTGGCCTGAGAGAAACTGTTACCTTAAGGTTTTGCTTGAAGATACTCCCCAGATAAGGATTCTTCTGTACCTTCTTCTACCTGAACCTTCTTGTCTTCATCTAACTCATACTTTACCAGTTCCTCCATTATCACAAATAGGGTGGAGAGGGGAATTGCAACCAAGGGGGTCCAACACGGGAGGTATCCTGAAAGTCTGCTGCTGAAACTCAGTGATAGCAAGTATAGATTCCTCCCTTGCCACTAATGACCTGAAGAAATATGCTCCAGAATTAGCAGTAATAACAAATAGGTATAGGAAATCAGAGCCACAGGACATACAGTACATATGGTAAACATTGAACTGCCAGGTTCCTCCCTACCTGTACATATTTGGGAGCCACTAAATCCCCTCTTCTCTCCTGTCTGTAAGACATTGGCCTGCTGACAACATGCAGGGACCCTTGCTGATAATCAATGACCCCTGTCATCTCAGAGGCACCGTAACACAAAAACACTGGTGCGCTGGAACCCTTCAGAAAAAGCAGGACTTCTTTTATCCCACTGGTGCCTTGCCATCCCCACTATAGTCCCACTGACCTGTGATCCAACTGCAAGGTTTTTTGCATCCTGTAGTCCCACAACCAGTCTCTGCTGTGACTTGTAATCTCTCAGCCAGGCTCTGCTGCCTCTACCAGGGTTGCTGTAAACTGCAGTCTCTCATCAACCCTGCACCGCTGAGACTTTTTCAGTCCAATGACCTGTTGCACGGCGGGAAGAGTAGCAAGATAGCGGCTTGAGTACTGTTCACATATAGCCTCATAGATCAACGGCCATCTCTGAACATTTTTTTTTTTCAAACTCTGCTTATTGCAAGAAAGGTACCACGACAAAGCATCCAAATCACATTGTGACACTCAGATGGCACGTAAGATACAATTATACCATACCTTGAGCAGTACAAATTCAATGAACAGAAGTATCAACCAACAACAAACAATTGTTTTCTGAATTCTCTATAATGATTCATAAATTAAATCATACTTAGTGAAGACATAAGGGCAGACTTACATTAATCCTAACATAGCACTGAACATTTTTCTAACTTCAGTGCCCAGTTCCAGTCTGAGCTATTTCTGAAATTTCTCTCCTACATGAAAATATCAGCATTTTTTTTTTTTTTTTGCTAGAAAACTACTTAGAACCACCCAAACATTCTGTATTTTTTTAATCAGACACCCTAGAATATAAAATGGTGGGCAGTGCATATTTGTATGTCACCCGATGTTTGCACATCGGTTTTTCAAACGCAATTTTTTTGGAAAAATACACTTTATTGAATTGTAATGCACAAATAAACAACATAATACCCAATGGTTTAGTAAAATATAAAACATGATGTTACACAGAGTAAATAGATACCAAAACATGTCAAGCTTTAATATTAAGTATGCCTGTGGAATGGCGCCAAACTACAGTATCTACAAATCTCCATAGGCAGCGCTTATAAAGCGCTTACATGTTACCAGTTTAGAGTTCCACAGGAAGTCTTGTGCTAGAATTATTTCTCTCACTCTGATGTTCATGGCGATACCTCATGTGTGGCACGATCACCGTTAACATATGAGTGCAGGACCGCATTTAAGTTTTTTTAACACTGCACATTTCATTTTATTTTTATCAACTTTATTACTATTGCAAGGGATGAACAAGATCCCTTGTGATAGCATGGGCCGTTATCACACAGTGGGAGAAACAACATCAATTCCTCTCACTGTGTCCCTGGAACCAGCTGCCGGCAGTCACATCCTTCTGGTGATGAGAGAGCCCGGTAAAGATTGCAGCAGCGGGAGAGGGGACCCCCTTCCACTGCTTGTAAAAATAATCCAGCGACTGTCTAGCTGCTCTGACTACTTTTACTAGAAAGAGAATCAGCTGCTGAAAAATAAAACGATACCGGAATCATGACTGTAGCTATATTCATTATCCTGATCTAACCACTTCAATTTTAGGCAGTTTATAGATGGCCTAAGGGATGTGAAGTGGTTAAACACTAGGAGTCACTAGTTAGGGTATGGGTAACAGCACAGAAGTTACTCCAGAGAACTCAGCATACCCGGTGCAGAACTCCCCCCATGGGACAATGGTACAGGCTGTCCCTGCATTTCCAGACCAGGTACCATTCCTCTTAGCCATAGGACAAGGATCCTTATAAAGCCAGTCTTCTAATCCCAGAAGGAACCTTTGGGAAGCTAGCTATTTTCATGCAGAGAGCTGCACATTTGTGACCATCACCTTTAGGCACTAGCAAAAAACTGGAGCCTTTCCTAACATGGAGCGGATATATCTGGAAGAGGACTTCCTGTTTTTACTTGCCAGTGTCCAATCACTTGAAGGCGTCAGCATAACGCTATTGTTATGAATATGAAGATGATCTGTGTCTCAGGATGTATGAAAAGGAAACTGATTTTGCCCTTGAAAAAATCTCAGTGAAACAGATACTCTTCTGGCACTTCAGGCTCATTTACAGTATATTGCGTTTAAATTAGTTTACTTTGTACTTGTACTTTGCAACCAAGTGACCTGGTTCTAGGTACATTGCTACACTCCTGGAATCATATTACTGTATATGCACACTCGACGAACATTGTACAATGTGCTTCTCTATGTCACTCCATGTTTTGTGACTGTTTACTACTTTACTTTTTTCTTTCAATAAAACTTTAAAAAAAGAAAAAGATATTCTCAATTTTGCGGCTTAGGTGAAATATGCTTTGACATTTTTTTTTTTTTTAATTATTTTGTTTATTTAATTTTGTGTTCTATTTGTGCTTTGCCATTTTTATTATTTGATTGTTATTTGTGTGATATTGCATTTTGTAAAAAAAAAGTAAAATGACGAGGCTAACAAGAAAAGGTCCAGGATAGGTAAAAGGAGAATTCCATCACTGCAATCTGCACTAGTTTTGCAATCTTCTTGCTCAGCACTGCCCTGGAGAATTTTTTTTACAGTATCTGTTCACTCAGAGAGCCTTGCCTAATTATATTATACTGGGCAAGTAAATGGCATTGAGGGCAGCAAGAGTGCATAGTGCGTTGGAGGGTCTGGTTCCAAAGTTGCCATTGGATCCATTTGTATGAGATGACATCACTAATGACTATATTTAAAGCGGAGCTCTACCCAAAAGGGGAAGCTCCACTTATCTGCCTCCTTCTCCCTCCAGTACCACATTTGGCACCTTTCGGGAGAAGTGACTACTTGGTTTTGATGCAATGAGATCACCCGGATGCTCGGCCCCCCTCCTCCTTCCCCTGCCATCGGGCCATTCACAAAGTGCAGCACACTTTGCGCACGTGCAGTAGGGAACCGGCAGTGAAGACGCAAGGCTTCACTGCCAGTTTCCCTTACAAGCAATAGTGGCAGCAGCACCCGAGAACCGATGGAAAAATCATCTGGGGTGAAAACACTGCTGGATTTATGGACAGGTAAGTGTCCTAATATTAAAGGGGAAAAAAGTGTATCTCTGCGCTGTGGTGGGGTGGCAGCTGACACAGATAACTAATATACCAAACTTATAAATTTTCTTAAGAAAAAGTGTGTAGCGCCAAGAGTAAATGAACAACAATGAAATGTGAATACTGTGTTATAAATGGACAACACATTGAAATAAAGTCCAAAAAAGTGCTAAAGTGGAAAAATGTATATATCCAATATAATATAGTCCAATCTTGAATAAAAATCAACAATAGAAAATCAATATAGTCAAAAATATAGATTTAAATGCACATACTCATGATAGGGTCAGCAATACAAACCTATTGGTGAAAGCACAAAGTTCAGTGTACAGATGTGCACAAAAAATTGGTGGTGACTTGAAAAGTGAAGTGATCCAGTACAGTGCTCCAGAATCATCCACTGCAGCCCTGTGAAATAGACACTCACCGGAAAAGTTTGCTGCCATTACAGCAGCAAACACAAACTCAGTGTAGATCCACCATCTGTTGTGGGGAAGGCCATTCAGCAACTTGCACTATCCAGATGTAGCTGTGGTAAATAAAGCTCACCGGGAGCCAGATGAAGTCTCCATAATGTAGTATTTATTAAATGTGTATGTTAAAAGCCAAAACCAACCGGTATTGGACAGTGGCCTGAAGTCAGCGCTAGTGTATCCTCCCCTAGGAGAGTCCGATACCGATACCAGGGTGGCAGAGCCACCTATTGTCATGTGGTTTTATGATTTATTTTATTTTGGCTTTATACATACAAATCCAATAAATACTACACTATGGAGACTTCATCTGACTCCCGGTGACCTTTATTTACCACCAGGGTTTTTTCTTTTTCTGCCGAAACGTGGCCACCTCTGGCAGCCCTCTTCTCTACAGCCTATTGCAATACACAGAAGCCGGTAGAGGAAGTTTTCCATACCAGTCACTACCTCAACCGGCTTCTGTATGCTAGCGCTGACATCAAGGGCATGTGTGCCCCAGATGTGATTGATGTGTGCCCTGGGACTGGCTCCAGACGCCGCAACTGTCGGCATTATTGGGTGATTCCAGAGGCAGCTATCCACGCCTGATGCCTGTCAGACCAGTGTAGCATGGAGCTGAGTAAATCTCGCTGAAACTCCTCCTCGGTTCTGTGCTACACTAATCTGACAGGCGGGCCGCACAGAGGAAACTGTATAGTAGGCTAAAGAGGAAAAAAAAAAAACTTGATGTGCCTAATAGACCGGAGTCTGCTGTACTCCTCTAATACCAATGCAGGTAAGAGAGCTGAAGAGGGAGGAGGGGGGGGGGGTAGTGCTGGTTTTATGCATAGAGAGTACAGACTTCTGTGAAGTTGTGGATGTTCTGCAGAGGTCAGAGCTGGGGGGGGTTAGATTGTGCAAAGTGAGATCTGTGGGCAGGGGGATTTGTACAGGTTTAAGAGAGCTGGGGGGGGGGGCTTTGGATTGCAGAGGTAAAATATAGGGGGATGTGGGGGTTTAGAGCTGTGGATTGGGGCGGGCTGTAGATAGGGATGCAGAAGTGAAATGTGGAAGGGGGGGGAAGATAAACTGTGTATGGGGGTGCAGAGGTGATTGTGGACTGGGGGTGTAATGGGGGGGGGGGTACAGAGGTGACATGTTGACAGAGGTCAAAAATGAAGTTGTTGATGGGGGGCTGCTGTGGGATGTGGAGGGTGAGATTGTGAGCTGTGGATGGGGGGAGGGGGTGAGCTGTGAGGGGGAGGGGATGAACTGCGGATGAGAGAAGAGAAGGTAACCTGTGGGTGGGGGGTGAGATTTGGAGAGGGGGGGAAAGGGGAAGCAGTGTGGGGGCAGGGGGTGAACTGTGGACACAAGAAGAAAAGGTAACCTGTTGGGGGGATTGGGGGGTGAGCTGTGGACGAGAGTAGAGAAAATGACCTGTGGACAGGGAGGTGAGGGTGAGCTATGGAAGAGAGTATAGAGGGTGACCTGTGGACGGGGAGGTGAGCTTTGAACAGGGGTAGAGAAGGTGGGCTGTGGATGGGGAGAGGTGAGCTGTGGACAGGGGAAGAGGGTGAGCTGTGGGTGAGAGTAGAGAAGGTGACTTGTAGATGGGGGTAGAGGGTGAGCTGTGGAAGAGGGTAGAGAAGGTGACCTGTGGAGAGGGAAGTGAGCTGTGGACGGAGGAGAGGGTGAGCTGTGGACAAAAGTGGAGAAGGTGACCTGTAGACTGGGAGGTGAGCTGTGAACAGGGGGGGGGAGGGTGAGCTGTGGACGACAGTAGAGAGGGTGACCTGTGGACGGGGGGGTGAGCTGTGAACGGGGGGGGGGGGTTAGCTGTGGACCAGAATAGAGAAGGTGACCTGTGGACGGGGAGGAGAGCTGTGAACAGGGGGAGAGAAGGTGGGCTGTGGATGGGGGGAGGTGAGCTGTGGACAGGGGTGAGCCTTGAATGCACCCATTAATTGGCAATACTTCTCTTTACCGAGGAATGGTGGAATTGGGGGCAGGAATAGGTGCAGTGTTGAGTGGAGGGGGTGGGCTTGGGGGCAGGGAGTGGACTGGGGAGGGTGGGTTCCTGCACCTATTCTCTGAGAAAAGAAGCCCTGTTTACAGCTACATCTGAATGGTGCGAGTTGCTGAACAGCATTTCCCACAACAGATGGCGGACCTACAATAAGTGCGTGTTTGCTTCTGTAACGGCAGCCAGCTTTTCTGTGTGTCCATTTCACAGGGGTGTGGTGGATGAATCTGGAGAACTGTACTGGATCGCTTCTTCACTTTTGAAGTCACCACCAATTTTTTGAGCACATTTGTGCACTGAACTTTGTGCTTTCACCAATACGTTTATATTGCTGACCCTGTCATGGGACTGTGCATTTAAATCTATATATTCACTATATTGATTTTTTTTATTGTGGATTTTCATACAAGATTGGACATATATATATATATATATATATATATATATGTATATATATATATATATATATATATATATATATATATATATATATACACATTTTTTTCACTTTAGCACTTTTTTGGACTTTATTTCAATGTGTTGTCCATTTATAACACAGTATTCACATTTCATTGTTGTTCATTTACTTTTGGCACTTTGTCCTAATATTAAAATTCATCAGCTACAGTATTTGCAGCTGCTGACTTTTAATTTTTTTCTGAAGGAGCCTGGACCTCCTCTAAAGTAATGAAAATCTCACCCTTGACATTCCGTCAATGAATGTGAAAAATGTTAGATGTCTCTCTACCGATGTCAGTCAATACAACAACAAAATGCTTCAAGTTCTAGCTGATGGGGAGTTTGCGTGACAAGCGCTGTTCAGTGAATGTGCACATTGAGTCAAAAGTGACCTTCCAAGGGTCTGATTATACCAGATAAAAGGTAAAACCGGAATCCCTTATGTATGAGTATATTTAAAATTAGGTCATAGTCCAACTTAGGAGATACATATCAGTTTAAGAAATAAAATAGTGAAAAAAAATTCATTATGCAAGGCTCTGCCAGAAAAGTGAGATAAAAAGTTTTAATACAGCATCTTTAATAGGGCTCCATGCATATTTCCTTCTCTTAAAGACTGGATGAAAAACACAGAAAGATATCTCTCATCCTTTACTACCCATTTCTTCAAGGACAGTAACCATAAACAAGAATACAATATCATTTCTTTTTATTAACTCATGCTGCCATCTCTCTGCCTTTATGCATATTAGAGGAGTTTTTGTCTTAATCCCAAAGCTCTTTGTTGCACTTATTCTTTGTTGGTTATAAAATCCCATTAAACTAAGATATATACTTTTAGCAAATAACAACAGTATGATTTTATTGATAATATTTTTTTACAAAAAAATCATGTACCTTATATTTCCTAGTCATTAAATTGCACAGAAAAAAAGACTCGCTCTAAGACACACACATATTACAGCGTATTTATTTTATGATCTGTGGCATCTCATCCGCAGAATAAACAGAATAAAGGAGAAGGGAGATGAAAGAGATACATTGAAGTCTGGGGCTGTTTTTTAGTCTCTCTTCGTTGCAGAGGCTGGACCAGCACTGAACATCAGGCGGTCTTTGATGCCAAGAAATACAATTGTATGAGTCATTTCATAAAGTACTCAGGTCGATAGCATGAACCTCACAAAAGATGCTGAAAAACATCCAAGAAAAAATATAGATTGTATAAAGAATCGTATGAATATGCACTATACTTTGAAGCTTGTCTAAGACAACTTTATCAGTCATATAAAATCTATTTATTGAGTATATAACATTAAATGGAAGATGAGTGGATGGATAGTGATGGATTGCATGAATAGGAGTTGTCAGAAATGGCTATAGTTTAAAAGGGTTTAGCTTGATAGACAGTGAAGGATTGTGCCACTTGTCTTCTCCCCTTCTCCCCCAATCGTCTATTTACTTGTATTATTTTTATAAAATGCAAAGCATTCTGTGAATGGAGGAATAGCAGACAAATGATAGAACCCCCCTATTCACAGAATGCTTTACATTCTGTGAAAATAATGCAAAGAGTGAATGAAGAGGGGAGTACATTCCTTCATTGTAACCAACAGCCAGCAGGATGTAGAATACCCTTCATTGGAGGTAAGCTACATCTCTGGTGCTGTATACCCCAAAACATTTTTAGCTGCATTTCAGCTTCAAGCCTTAGAAAATATCCAAGTAATACATTAAAAAGACACAATGGCTGTATTATCAAGGTTACTTGTATACTGGCTCATGTTCTTTGTTGCTTACTTTAGTCTGTTTTATCTACCTTATGTGTGTATAGTAACATGCACCTGTCCACAGTAACAGGTGCGGGACCTTCTATGGAAGATCCCCACAGTTGTGCACAATTCATTGTACCTTGTTACTAGTTCTTAATATTTGTACCTTCTGTATTCTTTGCTGTTTCTTCATTACTTACCGCTATGTTCACTGCTATGTCTGTATTACTTGACATAAAAATTCAATAAAATCTTTCAGTCAAAAAAAAAAAAAAAAATACAATTATGATAATACAGCGCTTGCAAATCAAATCATATAACTGTAGCACTGTCCCCGTAGGGATTGCTGTGTGATGACTTTTTTGGCCCTCCTCTGATTACCTGCAGACAGTCACTTAGGGACATTTCGCACATTCCTCCTTACCCCCATTGGCTCATTACTCAATAAACAGTCCAGGGCTTTTGGTTTTTGGTATTTATTGTGGAGCTTGGATGGGAGAAGGGAATAGTGGGATACTCCAACTTAAATAAGGACAACTCTCACTTGGCCTCCCCAGGTTACTTATGGAAGCAGTCACACTGCTTTAATCATACTGCTACGTGTATGGAAAGGGTTAAGTCTTCTTGCTCTCTTTCCAGCAACAGACTTGGTGAACTACATTATCTTCAGGACACTCTCTAGCATCCCCTTTCGTGACACCCTTCCACTGACTTTTCTAGCTGAAGGGATGGCCCTCCTCAGGACAGGCCCCCTGTCACAGATCTGTGCTCACTGTAGGCAGAATCAGATACTTCCAGTGTCTTCCTTCCAGTCAGCTTTGCAGGACCTCCGGGTTCAGTTCCTTTCTAGCTCTTAGGCCCTCGACCACCTGAGGCCTCATGGCAACTTCTACAGAGGAGGAGGCTCTCCAGCTGAAAAACCCAGAGCACATGTGCTCTTGGCATTTATACAGTTTTCCAGCATGCACCAAGGCACTTTCCTCTGCCAGTCACCAGGGCTGTACTAAATGCCTGTGCACTCATTTTTCAGGTTTCCTCCCACTGTCCAATATACATATTCAAATAACATAATGTGCTCAAAAAGTTGTAAATATAAAAGAAATATACAAAGTATTTCAAAAATTCTCATATAAAGCGCTCAGGGGCTTCAAACTCCATAAAATACGGTGCTGAAATGCTTCATGTAAACATGCTGTGAAGTGTGCCATACTCCCCTCTTGTATCCCCACTCACCAGAGAGAATGGACCCATAGCTTTTTAGTCTGGGGGTCAGCCAAGTTTGTATCTGGCGTTATACCAGGCCTCTTGGCGTCTAAATTGGGTCTCCCCAATAATACTCTTGGGACAGCTTTTGTTTCTTCCAGGCTCAATAAAACAAAATGGTACTCATAGTGAAGTACAGTAAAATTATATTTATTTTTGCAAATGCAAAGCAACTTAAAAAAATTGTAGATAACAATGGGCATAAAACAACCATGAGGCTCTTCCGAGTTCGCCGCTGCTCAGCGTGCATTCCACAAAAGATGGAAGTGACATTGTTGGTTAGCAGAACCAGAAATACGTCTAAGGACACACTAGATGCTGCCAGTCTTTCCCTGATGTAGTCACATATGCGTGATGCAATGCGTAGGGCGTGAACAGAGCGAAGGCATACTGGAAGTGATGAAATCATACAAGCTTGTTGCTCATGGAGAATATGCACAGTCATTTTTTTTTTTTTTCAAAAAGTGGGTAAAACAGCTGTTTTTATTATGTTAAACTTTTATAAACGATTTTACACCATGGAGAGTCTCTTTTAAATTATTAACTAAAACGGCGGGCCCACCAGAAGTACCACAGTGGAAATAGCATCCATCAGAGACCCACTAGCAGAGATCAAGGGGCAGGCCAAGTAACATCAAAAGATACCTACACATGCTGTAACCTTACAGCAGTAAGGTGAGAGGCTAAGGAGCACATAGATGTCACATAACTTGGAAGAAGAGACATCAGACAAAACATTTTAATGGTGAAGGGATGCACTGTTAATAATCATGTCACAATAATTATATGGACTTCTTTAATGGATGTTTTAGTTTTTTATTATCACATTTATGATACGTCACATGAGCCTTGGATATTAGCCACTATATTGATACAAGCACGTAGAAGTATCATAGTTTACATGTTGTTGGCACTAATTACACTATTTGTTTGGATGTGATCATTGTTTTTTTTTATTGCGGTCTTATGTCTATGTAATTAATTTGAGTATTCACATTACTTTATATGTTTTAACCATTGATCACATTGATTGTATTTCAAGTTAACAGTGCAACCCCAATACTTTTCATATCACTCACTAGCAACATATTAGGTAATCTGGTGTTTGCAGCAGTTATCCACCTTAGTACATTTAAAGTGATAGCGCGGGAGTTTGTACTGCACTACAATAGTGGCCTCATGGACACATCTAAGGCTACATGTACACTAGCCTACCCCAGCCGCGGCCGTGGGAAAACGCAAACCGCATTTTTACTACAGCGGTCAAATCGTTCCTATTCTGAACGCAATTCTTCCACGGTCAGGACAGGGGGATTAACCTCACCTAAATGCAGCAGCTCCTAAACTTTGCTAAAAGCCCTATGTGTACAGTACATGGACACATAGGCTTTTATGGAGTTGCGTTTAGGAATTTTGGCAGAAAAATGCTAAAAGCTCCTAAACTTAAGTTTAGGAGCTGCCAGTGTACATGAAGCCTAACAACTTCACCTTGTTTGATCTATACAGACACTCCCAAGCTGACCAATCTTGGATGAATTATTGGTAACCTAGGATACATTTTCCTAAACAACTGGCAATACTCTGGAAAGATAATGCTTATGTCAGATCTGTCTGCACAGAAACACATGCATGTTTAGACAATGATTTTTCAGAAGAGCCTTCATGCAGCAGTCAGCCACTGACCATAATAAACCGTTAGGCCCCAGGCAAACCGAGAGTTTGCTCTTCTAAATGTATTTCTCCTGGCAGGAGAAAGCAGCGTCTAAAATGTGGCTAAAGCCACATTTTTGAAAACACGTTTAGGCACGTCACATTTATTGATTTCTTCAGCTAGGATATTAATTTATTCTGGTCATTGAAGTGAACGAACACTCAAGCCTAGCATTAACGCACATTTAGAATAATTTAACCACATTTTTCCTGGATTTTTTTTTCTGAACGCCCTGGCCCAGGGTTTTTCTTTTCAACCTCTAAACTCCCCTGCCTCTAACACCTGTAAATGTCTATGTGTGTATGGAAACATAGGCTAACATTAAGGAGCCCTTTAACGTAAAGTAGACCCGGGCGTCATTCTGTATACTGCTCAGGCAGCAAACAGATGAACAACAAGATCAGGAGAAAACCCTGGGCCATAACCAGACTAGCAGTCATAATTCTCAGAACAGCATTCTAAAGCACTAACTGCAAGTACCAAAAAGAATATTTGTCCAAGTGTACAGTGCCAAATTTATTCTATTGCTTGGAAATATTTTGGACATGATAGAACATGCTTTCTTGTACATATTAGGCATATGTATGGCATTCTAAGGAATCAAGGAATTCATTTTTTAGTGTTGAGAAGATATTGCATGGCTGACGTATTCATCCTAAACATTATAAATGTTTGGCATCTGCAGAGATTTATAAACGAAATACCTTCCCATCACCATATGGATGGAAGCATTGAGCCTGGCAACAACTATGTTACACATGTCACTGCCCTATTTTGTTCAGTTTTACATGGACCACAACCTTCTTTATAAATAAAAAATACTTGACATCTCATTTACTCTTTTCTTTTAGAATCAACTAGGCACACTTTTGCTTGTTTCTTGGTTCATGTGGAGCTCCAACTACTATTGCAATCAATTGTTTATGTAATAACCACTCATTCCAAAAAAATATTCTTTGAATGCATTATCTATTACACAGATATACAATACATGACAAAATGTGTCTGATTTACCAAAGGAGTAACCCATGTTCACTTTGCAAAATTAATTTTCACTTTGCAAGGGAATTTTCACTTTTACTCACAATGTTCAAGAAAAACTAATGCAACAGTTTTTTTTTTTTTATTTGGCACTGGATGATAGAAAACAGCACAACTTTTCCTCAGCTAAACAAAATGCCTGGTATTTTAGACAGTGAAAGAAAAAATTACTGGCATTATTGGCTAGTGAAAGAAAAGAAATCCTGTCATTGTTGGTTTGGAGAACCAAAAATGCATGGCATCATTTGTCAGTGAAAGCAAAAATGCATGGCATCATTGGTCAGTGTTAAAAAAAAAAAAAAAAAAATATATATATATATATATATATATATATATATATATATATATACAGTATATATATATCAGGCATTATTGGTTAGCAAAGGGAAAAAAAATCCTGCCATTGTTGGTCAGTGAAAGAAAATGTCTGGTGCTACTGATCAATGAAAGAATAATTTCCCGCCATTATTGATCAGTGGCATGTCAAGGGGGCCCCTTCTATTTTAATGAATAACCTCATGCAAAACAAAAGATTTGTGCCCCTCTCCTGAAACATTCCAAGCCACCTGGCCCGGTGCGGTTTGGTTCCTATTAGAAAATGGAAGCCTGTTTTCAAACTAAGTGGTGCATAGTACACCTTCGGCACCCTCAGCTCAGTCTACAGTACCCAAGTCACCAGTGACAGTGACATCTGCACTTCATCACACACAGTTAGGTCTATGCCAGCAGTTCAACCTGCACTTTAACATGCACAGTTCTAGTTACAGTGAAAAAAACATACAGCACAAAACCAGGCAAATTTAACAGGATTTTGTGACTTATTAATGGAGATGACAGGTTAACCCAGCGAGACTTGTAGGGTCCTATAAACCAAAAGTCCCATTTATTTTTTATCCCAATTCTCAGCCATATAACGCACATTGAATAGAGGACACTTTTGAAATCCATCTGGCACCAGTGCAGGATGAGGCTAGCATACTCTGTACCATATTAACGCAAGATAGTAGGTGCCCTTAGTGTTCCTAATCTAGGAAAACACTATACTGCAGCCCGCATTGCACCTTTAGCACTACTATATACTTCCCATGAACTGCCCCTTTAGACCCATGTTGGTATCATTGAATATGCTCCACTCCCCACTTTCAAAATATTCTGGCTACCTCCACACCAATGACCTCCAAAAACAGACCTCATTGAGCAACATTCTCTAGGACAATGGGATTCCATGAAATATTCCAGCAATTTAATTTCACCTCACCTCCCACTCTTAGAGATTCTACACAACCCCTCATTCCTCCCTGCCAGGCTGTCCACTGGTAGCAGTTGAAAGGTGTTAAATAAGTCTATGACCTCTTATCAATTGAGGGCATCAAATCTCTTAGATATCTTAGTTAACACTGGAAATTGCCCCACGTGGAAACATTCAGATACAATAGATGCAGTTCAGACAATACACTGTCACCCTTATAAAAACACTGTGCAGATTGCCCACTACCCTTGGCTATTTTTGAAAATTACTTCCTGAAGGACCCTCATTCAACAGACTTTGTTTCCACTCTGTACACTGCCTTTACTGACTCAACAAGCTTATCAAAGCTCCTATATATGGACAAATGGCAGGAAGACATAGCTGACTGGAACAGAATCTGGACCACCGCAGCAAAATGCTTGCCTAACATATTAGATCAGGAAAACACTTACAAGGTGCTTTCTCTCTGGTACATGACCTCTGACCTTTTTAATAAATTCACCCCTGGGGCCTCTCTGCCTGCTTTTGAGGTTGTGGAGAATGTGGTACTTAAACTGCAATACAAATTTGGTGGCACTGCCCTAAAGCCTGTCCATTTTAGACCTACATATACAATTTGATCAGGTCAGTTCTAAATTGTAATTTGATTCAGAATCTCAGGGAAACTTTATTACATAGGCAAATCTCCCACCTCTGCAGTTGTGAAAGGAAATTATTGGCTTTCATATTTCTTGATGTTAGGCAAACACTGGCCAATGCTTGAAAAAAAAAACAATTCTCAACTTTGTGAATGTGAAACAGAAAGGAAATGGCACTGTGGTACATTAGAAACTTACTGCAATTCCTAATGACACCCACTCTAAATCCTTTAAAACATGGTTCCATGGCTAGAACATTTTCACTAATCAAAACCAAGGCAGCCATGTGATTGGCCAGACCTTAATAGGGCTTCCTATTTCCCCTCACCCCTCCTTCGCACTCATTATCCTTCCCTCTTCTTTAAACCCTCCCCCTGCCTTTTTCTTTTTCCCTTCTCACTGTTCCTTACTCCCTTTATTCTTTTACTCCTCTTTTCCATCCTATCCCACATCTTGAATCTTCTAAATCTACTGTATGCTTTCTCCCATTTCTCTTTCCACCTACACCTAGCAACAGGGACATTATTTTTTGGTATGATGTGTGAATGGGAACTAATAACAAATATATAGTGGGGTTTTCTCCAATTTGACTGTCAAAGTGGAAATACACTTTAAAGATTAATTTCCAAATGGTATAATGGTCAGTATATTTCTGTATAGATACGTGGTCTATCTTAGACTATTAATAAAAAAAAAAAAACCCTTATAGTTTATCCAATGGAAGCACCTTAATAGAATCCAAGATTATAAGTTCTTTCCTAGGTTAATTCAGTTCTTTGGATATATTTTATTTTAAAGTTGTGTTCTTTTTAAACCGTTAGCCATTGTAATTCTTTTTTTTAGGGAATAAAAGTTGTCAGTATGTACTCACCTAATAGCAATAGTATAAAATGATTGTGGTTTAAAATTAGAATGAATGACACTTCTGTTCTCATATGTATTGTCTTCGTGATTCTGTTACTTAAACATTGAAGCAAGTGTACACCTGTCTAAAAAATAACCTCAAAAGAACTACAGTACAGTAAAATCTTGAATTGCGAGCATAATTTGTTTCAGAAACATGCTTGCAATCCAAAGCACTCTGATATCAAAGAGAATTTCCCCATAAGAAATAATGGAAACTCAGATGATTCGTTCCACAACCATTTATTCATAAGTCCTTTCAGTTTATAGTTCATATAAAAAGATTTTAGCAATGTGATAGGTTGTGTAACCATAAAATGTCCATCCACAAATGGCAGACTCCATAAGGGGATTAGAAGCAAAATCCAGGAGGAGATACAGAGTATAAAAGAGAAGAGAGGCATCTCTAAGTGTAGCAATATGGTTACATTTAATGAAGGTTTAACATTTAGCAACTCACATGGTTGATTAGAAGAGGCACATCTAAGTATGCAGGCATCTGGGGTAAAGCTGTCCACATAGACCATCCTCCGCACCGCCGGCTCTCACCGCTGTCAGTCTGCAATCCTGACTGGGAAGACTACCCTGCAGTAAAGCGATTTGAAAGCGAGGCTTCAAGCGCTCATGGAGCGCAGCGTGGAAGGGATGATGTCGATGTCGGTGCGTGGTATGTTCTATGTGGACAGCTTTACCCCAGGTGCTTGCATACTTAGATGTGCCTGTTTTAATCACCAGCCATGTGAGTTACTAAATGTTGTTACCATATTGCTACACTTAGAGGTGCCTTTCTTCTCTTTTATACTCAGCTGTGATGTGATGTGACATGATGTGAAGCTACTTGTATATCAAGGCATTGCTCCTTTATCAAGTCAAATTATTTTTTTTACATTACATTTTGCTTGTCTTGCAAAACACTTTTAAACCAAGTTACTCTCAGTCCAAGATTTTACTGAATAAGGTTTTTGTAGATCTTTTTAGATTATTTCTTTTTAGTCAGCAAATAATATTGCATAGTTACTACTGATAGCTAGCAGGCAGATTTTAACTGCAACTCCAGTTTTTCTGTGCAATACTTTACTGCTATGTTGCAACTTGCTTGATTAACCAATATAGTTTGACTTGGGGCTCTTTCACACGGAGCGGACCGTATTGCAATCCGCTCTGGCACTTTTTTTTTTCACGGACACGGATGACACTTGTGTCATCCGCTCCGTATGTCCGCATATCATCCCATCCATTTCCGGATGATATACGGACATAATGTATGTCTTTGGGCATTGCGGATGTCAGCAGATGACACCGCTGACATCCGATTTTGCTTCCGTTTTTCAAACGGAACAAAAATAGGGTTCTGTTCCGTTCCAAAAAATGGAACAGAACTGAAAGGACGAAAATCGGATGTCAGCGGATGGTCATCCGCTGACATCCGCAATCCCATAGACCTTTATTATGTCCGTATATCATCCGCAAAAGGATGGGGTGATTTACGGACATACGGAACGTCCGTATGAAAGCGCCCTTGCTGTCCAAGTCACAACATACTCACAGCTGGAGAATCAGAGGAGAAAGATTCCCCCTCTTTGCTAGCTCATGTGGAGTATTAGTTGGAAGCAGTAAATATGTTAACAGCCAATGCTAGGGCTGGGGCTAGGGCTGGGGCTGGGGCTGGGGCTTAGGTCCACCATGTCCAGCAACCTCAATGTAATAGAAACACTCTGTAATAAATGTTTCACTGCAAAATATACATTTTATACTAGAAATAAAAAGGATCTAATGGAGCAGTTTATACACTCATACATATAAATTAAACTGACCAAAAAACATTATAGTTTTCTGTTAAAGAGAGAATCTGTATTTTCTACTAACAAATAAGTTGTTTGAGAGCATGTGTATCTCTAACTGTCTGACTTGATACATTTGGGCATCAGGATCCTACATGGCTGTTTTCCAGCTTGTCAGTTTTGGAAACCTAGGGAGATACAAAATAGAAGGTCTGCTCTGAAAAAAGTAATTCACCTATTACATATGAAACCTGAGGAATAGCCATCTAGAAAATACCCTATCATCTGAACTAGTGTTTTATAAATAAATCATTGCGTTATTTTTTTTTTTTTTTCTTTTTCACTGACTTTATCTTCTGTTTAGGGAATTGGCTTCTGCAAAGCTATCTGAATGCAGGGTGGTAATGCAGATGCTGGTATTTAAACAGGACTTGTACCATGGAACCAGTACCCAAAAAAGCATAGGGTAAAGGACTGGTCACTAGTAGTCGCCCATGCAGCTGATCTTTTCCACGTCCTGACTGGGCGATGGGCTGGATAATCTATATCCAGTGGTCACCCCAAACTTACCTCGCTTTGTTCCATATTGTGTCTCTGAATGTCAGAACTGGTCTTCCTATGACTGATGATGTGATGATGACCACTGGAGGAATAATCAAGAAGAAGGGGGCGTGGAGACAGCACAGATCCACAGAATGGATGAATTAATGATACTGAGATACAGTTTAATTTCTTGCACGGAGAACAGTGAGCCACACAGTGGAGACATCACCAAATCTGGTTCCAGATTTTATAAGACTAGCATTCACAGGCATAGTGCTTTGCTTAAGATGATCTCACACAACAGATTTATCACTGTAAAACTCAAGGCACAGGAAGCGCATTGCTATTTTTTTAGGAGGAATTCAAGACCAGGGGTACATTTTCCTAGGGACTGCTTAGGCACAATAACATTTGTAGATGTTTCCTACATAGCACATTCTAATTTTTTAAGCTCAGGTCCACTTTAACTAGCCCCAAGGTAACACCCACTACATGGCCTGAAAAAGTATTAAAAATTGGGGACTGTCAGTATCTGGTGAAAACTGGTGAATGCAGCAAAATGGCTGTGTGAAGGGGGGTCTTAAAAATCCTGCACGATTATGACAGTGGGCATAATTTTTTCCATGCAAAAAGCATTGTGTACTCCCACCTCCGCTACCTTTGCTGCATAAGGGGGAGTGGTTGGGGGGTGCTGTAAAAACACGTAGCAGAGCCAGCTGTTTTATCCACCACCGCCCCCCCCCCCCCCCCCCAGCACAAGTGTAAATGGGCCTATAAGAAAATATCTCACTGTGCTAATGTGCTCATTATCATCAGAATGATGATAACACAGTACAGGTGCTGTGGCTGTGTATCATTCATGGCTGCAGAGTGTTTGCACTTGTAGAGGTATACTCTACAAGTACAAATACTTTGCAGCCATGAATGAAAATCTTGTTCGCTGTGCCTTGGTGTACTATATGTAGGGCCTGGATAGGGTACCACTTACCAGTAAGAAGGTGCTTAAGCAGTTGTGCCAGCTAGCCTGTGCGCCTCTGGTCATGTCATTGTCGTTGCCTGCATGATGATCCCTGCACAAACTGTACCCACCACACACACCTCACTGATGGTGGGCTGCAGCCCCGCCTTCTGCCCTCAATACTTACTGAGTGTGAAAGTCCAACAGGCATCTATTCTATATCACTCCACCAGGGGCAGACAAACTGGGGGCCAACTTTAAAAGTATTGTCGGCAAATGCAGATACAGCTGTCTGTGCACTGAAATTAAAAAAAGAGTTATTGCTCTGCTACTGCCTCCTGTGCACCACTGATGATATGATGGGGCCCAGTAAAATGTTATTTATTTATTGGACAATCTAGGAGCTGCCATCAAGTTTTGAAAATTGTGTGCAACCTATAATGTAACATAAAGCTGCCTAGACCCCCCCCTGTTTAATAATTGGGGCCGGACCCTATATAGAGGGACCAGTGGTACTCCCTTATCAGCGGCCCTGGTCACCAGACCAAAGTAGCTAGATTCTGATTGCCACCACACCAGTCCCGTGCAGCAAGCAACAGTTTTTCTGATCACTGCCACACCATTCCCAGAGTCACCGGATCAGCGTATGCCAGGAACAGTCTTCCTTATCACACCCACCCACACCAGTGTAAGCCAGCAATGGTGTCCCTAATTGTTGCCACACCAGTCACATTGTCAATAGACCAGTAAAAGTCAGCAACAGCTTTCCTGATTTCTGCCTCACTGGTCCCTAGTGGTACCAGACCAGTGTAGGCCAGCAACAGTGTTCCTGATTGCAGCTACACAAGTCCCAGTGTCACCAGACCAGTGCAAGCAGCAACAGTGTTCCTGATCACTGCCACACCAGTGCATTCTTGCTGTTACCTTCCACCATTTCTGACCCTGGCCTGTTGACCACATTTCTGCCTACTGCCTCCACCAATCCTTTGCCTTTTTGCTTACCAGGTCTCTGCCTGCCACCTGAAATGACTCATCTACACATGCAACTGAATATGTTCCTGCGAGTCACCAGACCCAGCTATCCCTTGGTGACAATTGCACTCCTTGGACAACTTGAAATCTTTAATTCTACCTTTCTACAGCCTTCTGTACTTCCTGGTCAGTGAGCATGGCATTCCAGGTGGGCAGCCACATACCAGTAGGCTAGGTTTGGTAGGCTTATAGGAACTGGGATTGCTATAGGTGGCACTACACTAAGCTATATTTCTTGACCACTCTTACAGTTGTGACCATTACAGTACATTAAATGTTACATGTTTTGACACATTTGGTTGATTTATGTGATACACAAGATAAAATGTTTGGCATATAATCAGTCCAGACACTGAAAGTCTCACACATATGGTATTGCCATATTTAGAATGAGGAGTAGAAATGTTTTAGGTTGTAGTTCAAAGTATGCCCATGCTGTGTGTGAGAAATATCTTATTAAATTAAAAACTTTGTGTAAAAAAAAAAAAAAATAATAATAATAATAATTTCTTTCCACATTTTCCAAAAACGCGTGGCAAAAAAAAATGATAAAGCCTTCAAAATCCTCACCATGCCTCTTACAAAATACCTTGGGGTGCTTTTTTGGGGGGTAATTTTGTAGGTGTTTCCACTGTTCTAGTGCTCCAGAGCCTCCCAAAATGTGAAAGGCAGTCAGGAAATTCTATGCACAGTTTGTGCCCTGGAACACCTGAAAGTTCTCCTTGGTTTTTGGTTAGGCTGTGAAAAAAGTCTCTTGCATATTGTAATGCCATATTCAGGATAAGTAGCAGAATGCGTTTTGGGGTGTCATTTTAAATATGCCTTTGGTGTGTGTTAGAAATATCTTATTAATTGACAGTTTTGTGTACAAAATCCATTTTCATTTACTTTCCTGCATTTTCCAAAAACTTGTGGCAAAAAATGAGATTTTGAAACAGCGGTGGACTGACAACTCATGGGGCCCCCGGGCAATCAGAGATCATGGGGCACCCTGTGTCCACACTCAAGCCACACAAAGCCCCACCTACAAATTGCAGCTCAGCCACATAGAGTGGGCATTTAAATATCTACCACAGCATAGCCTGCATGGAAGTTCCTGGCTTTTTTCTGTAGTGTGTAGCCTCTCATGGGGCCCCCTACTGACCCTGGGCCCTCGGGCAGTGCCCTAATCCCCAAATGGTCAGTCCGCCCCTGTTTTGAAAAGACTCACTATGCCTTTCAGAGTGTTAGCTTGCTAAAAATGGGATAATTTTGTAGGGGTCTCTCCTGGCAATGCAGGGACTCAAGAAATATGATAGGTATTCAGGAAATTAGATGGATAATTTATGCTCCTTGAAAGCCCAAAGTGGCTCCTGGGATTTTAGGTTCCTCTATGAATTTAGGCTGTGAAATAGTCTCAAACAAGTGGTAACCCTAGACTTGGGAGGTGTAGCAGAATGTGTTTTTGGGTGTAATTGTTAGTATGCCGAGTGTGAAAAACGTGTTAAAAAGACAACTGTGTGCAAAAAAAAAAAAAAGATAGATAGATAGATAGATAGATAGATAGATAGATAGATAGATAGATAGATAGATAGATAGATAGATAGATAGATAGATAGATAGATAGATAGATAGATAGATAGATAGATAGATAGATAGATAGATAGATAGATAGATAGATAGATAGATAGATAGATAGATAGATAGATAGATAGATAGATAGATAGATAGATAGATAGATAGATAGATAGATAGATAGATAGATAGATAGATAGATAGATAGATAGATAGATAGATAGATAGATAGATAGATAGATAGATAGATAGATAGATAGATAGATAGATAGATAGATAGATAGATAGATAGACATTTTTTTTTCGTTTTCCTAATTTTTTTAAAAAAATTGTTACATTCTTCAAAAACTCACCAGGCTTCTTACTAAATACCCCAGACTGTCTACTTTCCAAAAGGTGTCATTTGGGGGATATTTGTACTGTCCTGGCAATTTAGGGCCTCAAGAAATGAGATCAATGAGTCAGGACTGATCAATTTTCAAATACTATATACAGTATATACATGGTTTGCAGGCTCTATAAGTTTCACACAGACTAAATAAAGAACGAATATACACTAATTTGGGTTATTTTGACCGAAGAAGTATAGCAGAATACATTTTGACCTAAATGTTTGAAGCAAGATTGTGTATTTGCCAAATTTTATAACAAAAACAAAGAAAAACAATATATTTTCTAATTGTTTTTTCTTTTTTCAAAAAAACCCAGCAGTGATTAAATAGCAACAAAAAAAGCTCTATCTGTCTCAAAAGAAGAGGTACCTTTTTTATTTGGGTACAATGTTGCATGACGACTGAGTTATTGTTATTCATTGTGTGACAGTGCTGAAATCTGAAAAATTGCCAGGACAGGAAGGGGGTGAAACCATTTGGTCTTGAAGTGGTTAAAGGGCCTCTGACCCTACACTTATTTGGATTCTTTAAATCTATGGGGAGCTAATAGATCCCTTTGTGGCTAAAATATTTAAATTGTTTTTATAGATTTAAAAAATCTTGTTTAAGAAGATTCGGTGATAGTTGCATTGATGCAAAAAGTGAAATTGTACTTTTACACTGCAAAGTAAAGCATAAGGAAAGAAAGCAAAGGCTTGCATAGATGTAGCACCCTTCTAGCATGGGATGCTGGGCAAATTTAGTTTTTGGCTCCTTCTGTAGTTAAAGGAGCAGTGAATATTTGTTCTGGTCTGTTCAGGGTTTCACAGGCTTGGAGTTTGCTTCCCCTTGTTGCTGAAAGAAGCTTCCAGAACATAGGAAGGGTGATTCAAATGACTAGCCTTAATATTTGTCAAGGCTTAGCCATTGGCCAATCCCTTGAGGGGAGTATCCAGAGGATGGCTGGGGATGTGATACCTAGACTGAAGCACTGGAGAGATTGTTCTCTCTCCCCAGGATAGTTCCAAACCTTAGGGGGGCTGCTGTATATGTAAAGTGTATGAACTGGTTCTTGTGGTGGTGGATAGCCTCTGTACTTTTAGGGAAGAACCAGTAATTACCAGCGACCCCTACGGGGGTAGCACTACATAAGCTATGGGTTGCCACAATCATATTGGCCCAGTACTGTCATATGCAGAAGTCACATGATCCTTCAAGCTTAAAATTACCAGGTATTTCATTTAGAAACATAAGTATTTTCTGCTGGGGATAGGGGAGGCAGAGAGGGGTACAGCTTTTAGTCAACCTGTTACTTTGCAAATGTTTTCTTTAGGCTTAGAGAGGATCTGTAATAACCCAAAAGACCTTATACTATACTGTATACCTTTGACCAATTTCAACCTGCTAGCCATTATCATGTATAAGGAAATTGCACTTGAGGGCCTACCCATTAGTCATTGTTAATTAACTACTAACTTAATGTAAATGTGAAGTGGCATAGGGCTACGCCTCTCTCCCCTTTAAATTATTTTTCAGTTACACATTTGACAAGAGATTTTAGAAAGATTCACTGCAGTATAGTCATGAGGAACATAAAGTCTATATTTTCAAAACGTTTACTCCCATTTCTGTGCCAAAATATTATTTATTCGAAGAGTTAGCCCCCGTTCACATAGGGGCGACGCTACTTCGCACCGCGACCTCCGAGGTCGCGGTGCGAGCAGCGCGCCACGACCTCGGAGCGGCCGCCACGGACTTCATAACATTGAAGTCTATGGCGGTCGCCTCCTGGTCGCCCCAAAGAAGCTCCGGACCCTTTTTCTAAGTTGGAGCGACTTGTGTCGCTCCTATTAGAACGGGTCCGCAGCTTCCCTATGGGAGGCGACCTGTGAGGAAACCAGGTCGCCTCACAGGTCGCCTTAGTGTGAATGGGGGCTTATAATCCCTCCAATTATTTTTTGCGCTATAAACAAAAAAAGAGAAACAATTCTGGAAAAAAAACAATATTTTTCACTGCTATATAACATTCCCAAAACAAATTTAAAAATACATTTTTTTCATCATTTTAGGCCCATTCGTATTCTGCTACATATTTTTAGTACAAAAAAAATCGCAATAAGCGGTTTGCACAAAAGTTATTGCGTCTACAAACTAGGAGAAAGATGTATGTCATTTTTATTTATTTTTTTACTAGTAATGGCGGGGATCTGCAATTTTTAGCGTGACTGCAACATTGCAGCAGACAGATCGAACCCCTAACTGAAATTTTTGACACTAATTGGGGACCAGTGACATTACTACAGTAATCAGTGCTAAAAATAAGCACTGTTACTGTAATAATGACACTGGCAGGGAAGGGGTTAACCTAGGGGTGATCAAAGGGTTGAGTGTGGGCCTAGAGGAGTGTTTTCTAACTGTGGGGAGAAGGACTTGTGAAATAATCATAGAGACCTGTGATCATTTCAGAGAGAACAACAGTCAGCTGTGTTTACAACAGCTGCCTGTCCTTCTCTCTTAGTGGGGAGCGATCGCGGGTGCCCGGCAGCAATCGGTGCCTCCGGTCCCGTGATTCGGCATCCCTGCTGCCTAGTGGTGGTGGGAGCGCGCAGGCAGCGGCGCGTGTTTGCCCCAGGAGAGCTCCTGTGGATCGCCGTACAGGTACGGCATACGTATATACAGTATATATGCGGCGGGCGGTTGGCAAGTGGTTAAAGTCAAATGACATACAGGTACGTGATTTGGCAGCAAGTCTGTTCTCCAGTTCGCCCAAGCAGATTTCTCACTTACTGTACTAGAGGCTTTACTAATAGAACTTGTAATGCATGACTGCACACTTTTGGGATCCCTATAATCTCACTGCATACTGCAAAGATAACTGAACTGAGGCAGGCTTTGGACATTCATATTCTTCATAAAGCAGTGAAAGTGACGCACTACCCATCTAGTATTAAAAAAAAAATCAAAATGTAGGTGTGGACAGTAATATAAACTTCTAGGCTCCAAATACATAATATCATCAAACAATACAACATACAATCCATACAAATTCCCCCCAAAAAAGCCCACTAAATAAAATCATCCAAATTACTGTCGTGGTAGCATAAACATATCAAATATGTGACTGTAAGTAAAAATATATATATGAGAAACAAGAGTCATATACAGTATAACACCTGCTTAGTGATAACACTCTGTGTGACAAATGTCCTAAATACAAGTAGTAGATGTGAACAAACTCCTGAAGGGATTGTAAAGGCAGATGTTTTTTTATCTTAATGCATTCTATGCATTAGGATAAAAAAAACCTTCTGTGTGCAGCAGCTCCCCTCAGTCCCCCCCCCTCCCCCCTCCCCCCAATACTTACCTGAGCCTGTCTTTATCCAGAAATGTTGCAGGAGTGTCTAAGCTGCCTGGGACTCCCCTCCTCATTGGCTGAGACAGCAGTGTGGCGCGATTGGCTCCCACTGCTGTCAATCACAATCATTCAGCCAATATGTAGAGAGAGAGGGGGTGGAGCCGGTTCATGGCTCCATGTCTGAATGAACACAGGGAGCTGTGGCTCAGCTCAGGTGCCCCCATAGCAAGCTGCTTGCTGTAGGGGCACTCAACAGGTTGGAGGGGCCAGAAGAGCAGAAGAGGGACCCGAGAAGAGGAGGATCCAGGCTGCTCTGTGCAAAACTACTGCATAGAGGAGGTAAGAATAACATGTTTGTTATTTATTTATTTATTTTTTTAAACAAGTCTTTACAATCACTTTGGAGTAAACACACTTCTGTGAGTGTTGTGTTCTCCATAGGCAAACAACTTGTGCCCATCCACCGTTCAAAGTATGCGCTCACCTCATATATAGACCTTGTGCAGGTCCATGTAAACCTTCCCCTTAAGGGTATAACACCAATGGCTGGCAACTTACTTCGGTGTGCAGTAATCCTCATGCAGATGGTGCTCAGAGAATTAGGCTTTAAGTACACTAGCAGCTCCTAACCTTGAGTTTGCAGTTTTTCCTGCGATTTTCCCATGTTTTGCATTTTCCCATGTCCACGGTAAATGATGGCCAGGTGTTCATGAAGCCTTAGAAAGACTGATATAGTGTTAAACTGTATAGTTTTAAGTGGGTTTTTTTTAATTTGGGGGTCATCACCATTGTTGTAATGTTTGATGATATTATGTATTTGGAGCCTAGCAATTTTTAGTACTGTCCACACCTACATTTTGAATTTACTGTATTTTCAATACTAGAAGGGTAGGGCTTCACTACATTTATTATTCACAGTTGGATTTATGTGAGAACACATATAGGTGTTAAGCATCAAGCCCCACGTTATATAACTTTTTTCTGGTCATTGCAATTTTGTGAGTCTACACATAGTAGCGCTGGGGAAATACTGTGGCTACGAAACTTGTTTCAAGACAAGCCCTCACTGACTGTAGCTGCAGGCTGATTATTTCACAGGGAAATAACTCTACATGGCAGCCTTCCAGTCATATATCTAATGTAATGCAATACAATGCAGATGCTCTGGGAGGTTGAAGCAATAGTAAGCTGAGTGTCAGGGAATTTACCGGAGAATAGTCGCTCACAGATCTGGCACATTAGCCAATTCTCAATATGGCCTCCCCCCCCCCCCCCATGAATACGCACACACGTATTGCGAACACACGTTTGTTATGGTGAAGAGGTGTGCGCACGCAATGGATGTCAGATCCTGGCACCCTCAGGCCTTTAGAGTATTTTCCAGAGAGCTTCTTTATAGTCTATCTCGATGATATTATCATCTTCTCTGCATCTCTCAAATTGCACCGTGTGCACGTAAGGAAAGTCTTGTCTACTCTCAGAAAACATGGACTCTACGCCAAGGCGAATTCAAGAGACAAACCATCCAGTTCCTCGGATTGATCATATCCACTGATAGTATCGATATGGACACCCAAAAGGTGTCTTCTATCCTGGAATGGCCTGCCCCAGTAAATCAAAGGGGATCCATAGATGTGTGGGGTTCGCCAACTTTTACAGGAGATTAATTGAAGGGTTCTCATCCATTATTGCTCTCATTACCCAGCTCACACATCAACAGTCCTAATTCCAGTGGTCCCAGGAGTCCCAGGCGGCCTTTGACAAACTGAAAGCTCTTTTCACCTGTGCTCCAATACTTCAACACCCAGACCCTGCTCTGCCTTACGTCTTGGGGGTGGATGCCTCAGAGGTCACCACTGGGGCAATCTTGTCACAGCATATGGTGCCTAAAGCCTTGCGGCATCCGGTAGCTTTTTCTTCTCAGAAGCTGAGTGAAGCAGAAAGAAATTTGAATGTTAGTGATCGGGAGCTACTGGCTATCAAAACAGTCTTATGATCTCAGTGATGATATTTACCAATCACAAGAATTTGGAATATCACAAGACTGCTAAACACCTTATGCCCTGGCAAGCACGGTGGGCTTTGTTCTTCTCCCGATTTCATTTTCACATTACCTACCGGCCAGGGTCAAAGAACGGCAAGGCCGATGCACTTTCACTAATGTTTCCAGAGACCCCTGAAGTGGCTTCCTCCAGTACCATTTATCACCACAAAACTTTTTGCTGGTGCAACCTGATTTAAAATCTGCAATTTTAGCAAGTTTCCACTCAGTGTTCGGACTCTGAAGTTCCTTCTTTGAGAAAACAAAACAATTTTTTTCTGGAGAAATTACAAAATGTTTGCGCCACAAGAAGCAAGGACCCCAGTTCTGGAGGCATGTCATGACCATCAATTGGCAGGTCATTTCAGGGTACACAAGACCATTGAGCTCATTCAACAATCTTTTTGGTGGCCAGGCCTAAGTCAGGACTGTAAAGATTATGTTGGCTCCTGTATTACGTGCCTTCACAACAAGGGAAGTAACACCAGAGCCTGGGGCCTGCTAAGATGTTGTCAATGGACTTTATAGTTAACCTGCCTCCTAAAGGATTTACATCTACCTTTGTAGTCATTGATCGATTGTCTAAGATGTTGCATTTTGTACCTATGGTGGGTACGCCTTCAGCCGCAGACACGGCTCAGGCTTTTTTTATAGTAGTGAGACTTCACAGCCTGCCCAGAAGCATTGTGTCAGACAGAGGCATGCAGTTCACCTCCAAATTCTGGAGAACCCTTTGCAAAGCTTTAAATATTGATGTCTTCTTGTCCTCAGCTTACCACCCACAGCGCAACGGTCAGGAAGTGAGGACCAACCAGACCTTAGAGCAATATCTTTGGTGTTTCTCCACCTTTTCACAGGACAACTGGGTATCTCTGCTCCCCTGTGCTGAATTTGCCTACAATAACTCAGTCCATGCAGCCACCAACCAAACCCCATTCTGTGCTAACTATGGCTTTCATACATGCCCTTTTCCAGATTCTCTGCCAGAAACTGCTGTGCCAGCAGTACAAGATAGATTAACCTCCATCCCTATGAACCACCAGACCCTGCAGGAGGCAATATAAATGGCCCAGGATGACTATAAAAGGAACTATGATAAGAAGAGAAGGGAGAACCCAGTCTTCAATGTTGGTGAGAGTCTGGCTGTCTACGGTCAACCTAAAACTCCCCATTCCTTTTCGTAAGCTGGGACCAAGGTTCATCTGGCCATTTGGAATTAAACAAATGATCAATCCTGTGGCTTTTGAACTTTCTCTTTCCCAATCTTACAAGAGCCACCCAGTCTTCCATGTCGCTATTCTTAAACCTGCTGTTCCAGATCTGACCCACCACCACCTCCAGTTACTTTTGGCGAGGAAACCGTATTTGAGGTGGATGCAATACTGGACTGCAGAAAGCAAGGAAGAGATATTCAGTATCTTGTTAAGTAGAAGGGATACCTACCTTAAGAAAATTCATGGGAGACAGAGGAAAAATTTCATGCCCCCAGGTTACTGCAAGAATTATTCAACAGAAACCCTGACAAGGTGTCTTGTTTGGGCAACCGGAGACTACCCATAAGAGGGGGGCACTGTCAGGGAACTAGCCAGGGAATAGTCGCACACAGAAAATAGTGTAGTGCGCTCAACAAGAATAAGAAATGCAAATAACTTCACATCTAAATAATCCAAATTGTTGGTGATTCCCACACAATATGAAAAACCTTTAAATAAAGGTGTAATGAAAAAATAGTGTACAAATAAACATAAAAAAAGGCATGTTATCCATAACACATATAGGATGAATAAAGTCCTCAGATCATTCACACTGATCCCAAAACAACCAAAGAATGAACTTCAAAAAATCAAGAGATTTTCAATCCAGTCCTTAATGAATCAATATATCCTTATACGTGAAGTAGAGGGAGTAGCCCCTTACCAGATAACGTTGCAATGTAAGCCTTAATCGTGAACAAGCACTTTCCACACGTGAATAAAGTGAAAGATAACCCAAGTGTTCGTGCAAACTTCTTACTAGAAGTATGAAGAGGGTAGACATGAACCAATGTTGATGTATGGATGCGCCCGGTGAAAGGTGTCCAATGGCGGCTCCAATACGTGTACTTTAGGATTCCTCCACTACACCTTATCCAACTCGCAAATGTGGCTGGTAATAATATTCTCTAGTGTAGCTTCCCCATAGTGGGAAAAATATAAGGTGCAAATAGTGCATTATCCTTTAAAAGACTTTATTAAAAATAAAAACACACTTACATGGCAGAGGATGAACTAAGCACAAACAATGGTTCCAAGATGCAAAAACATGGCTGCCTGAAGTGCGGACCCTGTGGCGTGGCGTGACGGTTTGGCTGCTGATTCCCGACGCGTTTCTCCTTATCAGGCGTCAGCTGGGACCAGAGCACCTGGTCGCTCCCAGATCTGGCACATTAGCCAATTCTCAATATGGCCGTACCCGCATGAATACGCGCACACGTATTGTGAATGCACGTTCACCATTGAACGTGAATGCACGTTCTCCATGTGCACACAATCGACATCAGATCCCAGGACCCTCGAGCCTCTAAAAGGATGACTGTGTATCATCGATCTTGCTGACTGGTCTTCAGCTTCCTGCTTCCTGTTCCTGTGTTTGCTGCTGCTTCTGATCATCTGTTGTTAACCCAGCTTGCTCTTGGATTCCTCTTGTCTCGCTCCCAGCTCTGACCTCGGATTGTTCACGGATATTCTCTTGTCTACTGTCCTGTGTATGACCCTGGCTTGCCTAACCACGACACTGCTATCTGACCAGCTGACCGCTGGCTTACTGACCTCTGCTTCTCTCAACGACTATCCCTTCTGCTGTGCCTTGTCTGCTGTTATCTGCCTTGGTGTCAATCTGCTGTACCCAGCCTGCAGTACCTACCTTCAGTACTTACCTGTTGATCATGCCTGCTGCACTTTCTATTACAACCTGCTTCCAGCCATGTGCAGTCTACACCATCCTCAGCGCTCTTCGGTCCTAGTGCTCACCTCCTCTGGTGTCCACCTGCAGAGAGATCTCCCTATCACCAACCCTCATCTGGGGGACAGCTGGCAATCCCTGCTTCCTTGGGCTTCGCGCTTCCTGTTACCACCTTCAGGGACACCGAGCACTCAGCTGCAAGGAGAGCCCTCTCAGCATTTCGGTTTCAGAACCAGGTACGTGACATTGAGCTTCTAATAGAACCAACTTGAACAAATTCATTGATTGAGATTTGAGGATGAATCGTTTCACAATATCTGTGGCTACAGAGCTCAGTAGGAATTTGTTTTAAAGCGCATTTGCTGCTAAAGGTATTTATATACTCAAATGCCTATAACTTGCCCACATATTTGCTTTAAGCAGAAAACATTTCAACTATCAGGTGATGTTAGGAAACTGAAGCAACCAGGAAAATGTATGCAGAGAAAGGGAGGCAATCAATCTCTATGCAGAGTGCTCTAATGGGAGTTGAAACCCAGATAAAGTATTGCAGTATTGATCCACCTTGACTCATCTGTGGCTAGTACAAAAATGAAGTAAAAAAAAAATTAATTCTATAGGAAGTTGCATTAATATAATTTCTTATTGAGCACACAGTTGTTAGAGTAAACGTTACAGAATTTGTATGGCTGACTGAGCTGATCAGTATAGTATCTAGGTAAAATTGTAGATCATTCTGTTCTTAGTGACAGGCATTGCTTTGCTGGATAATCAGCTCATTTGAAAACTAAATTGAACCCTTTCCACTGTTTACATCTGTGATCCATAATCAGTGCAGAACTCATTTACATGTCACTATGCAAAGTTAGATTTGCTAAGTGGATTGAGCAAACTGCACAAAATATTTTAAAATGGAAATTAAAAGTTTTGCAAATGTTTACTGCTTATTCATGTGTGTCTCTGACATTTGCTTTGTTAGTAGAACATTTATCACTGTAGCAGAGTACGAAATGACCAGATCTATACTGTTTATCCTATGAAAGGCAGGATTGCATGCTGTCATTTTTTTCAGCTAAAGATATCTAAAGCTTGAGGCTTAAGAAGGATAAAGCTACCATCAGACAATAGGCAGAGACCAGTCGTGCATACACAATGCAGCCGACAAACTCATTCTTAGAAATGATCATTATACGAACATGCAAGTTCACAAAAACAGGAGAAACTTTGCATCAGTGTGCCTATGGAGAATAGAGGAGGAGCACTGCAGGTGCCTTTTATCTTGGAGGTAGCAATAATGATTGACTGGAAAATTCCATCTCAGCCAATCCAGTTTTCAACTAAATATGCTTGTTGTTGTTTTCCATACATAAAAAAAAAAAAAAGTATAAAAATGAATAAAAAAAAATAAAAAAAAGACTTTAAAGTCTGTAAACCCTCTCTTAGAAATTATACCTATAGGTAAGCCTTTAATAAGGCTTACCTATAGGTACTGTAAATATCTCCTAAACTTGCACCATTTAGGAGATATTTACTTTTAATGCAGCCAATGATGTCATCGGCGCATGCGCTCTGAAGGAACGGCCACTCGTGCCGTTCCTTCAGAGCCCTGTGCCGGGAACGGCGGCTCTGGCATGCGGGAGTGATGTCATTGCGCCTTCGGCCAGTCAGATGGCTGGATGATGCAAACCAGGAGGCAGGATGGCTGAACATGTCGGCGGGGGCTTCGTTGTAAGGTAAGTATTTCATAATGAGCTAGTATGCGATGCATACTAGCTCATTATGCCTTTGTCTTACAGGGTTTTTTTTTTTTTTTGGGGGGGGGAGGGTTTACTTCCTCTTTAATGTGATGGAACCGCTTGGCACCCCGATTAGGTGCTTCCACCAGTGCCTCCAAATCATTCCAGCAGACCAAAAGCTAACACCAGCACTGGTACTCCAAGTATCATATACAGACAAGATGTTGGGATAAGAACCAAAGGAATGAGTATTTATTAAAACTCACACACATACTTTATACCCCACAGGAGGACATTCCCCTCTTGAGGATATTAGCATGACAATGCAAAATTCAAACACCAATCCAATTAACAGCTAACAGTGATCTTAATTAAACAGTAAAATTATCTATAACCATATAACATCCCACAATAACTTGATCACAAGGTGAAGTGGACACAATACTAGCAGACAGACATAAACAATAGCTGACCCAAATAACACAAATAACAATGGGAAGACACAGCTAGAATGCACACAATGTGAGAGGCACAAACTTGTGCATTCTGTCCACTAGACAAGTCCTCAGAAGACAAACAATGTCCCAGCAGTCTGATAAAGTGGAATTATTTATCTTCATAGATTTCTTGAGGAATCTTGTTGATAAATATTTCTGTCCCAAGTGAAGGAGCCTCTCCAACCCAGTCTGCAGGAGGGCCACCATATTCCCTCTGACCATTGCAATGTAGAAGATTATTATTACACCTTTCCATCTACTCCAGAAGGGAAGCTTTATTGTCCTTATTTAGAGAAGTAATCTCTCAGCCTCCATTAAGTGGTTGTCCATCACTGAAGAATGATCTGCTCTCTCCATGGGCCATAATCAGTGGGTAGGAGGCAAGCCACTAGTCCCCTCCAAAAGCCCCTGTCCCAGTTGGGTCTGTCACACTTAAAAATAAACTAAAACCATTAGTTTCATTTTAGCGGAATTTAAATTGCATTTTTTGTTTTGTTTGAAACCAGCTTAGCATTAGCAATAAATGTCTCTTTACAGTTGAAAAGAAAAAAAAAACTTTATGTAAATTGCACACTGTTTATAACATGGAGCACTCATAAAAAGATGGCTTGGAATGCATTTGCTTCACTAAATAAAGTTGATCCAGTAATTGATGAGCCACTAACAGTCACCTGTTTCAGCTGTAGGGCATTTTTTAATGTCACATTTCGAACTCTGCGACACGGCACCCCCTGTTCTGCATTTTATTTTTCAGTTACAGATGTGCAGACAACACAGCTTAGGCCTGTTTCTAAGGTTCTATTCATGCCATGCAAGGGCATATAGTGCATGCATTCATTTTGCAATGTCCTGGGCACCGTTGGTTTATGTGTACACTCACACCTGGCTCAGTTAGTTTTGGATGATACATTAAACTGTGTGTTATGGAAAGCTGACATTCCTTATTCACACTGATGTTCTCTCACCTGTATGTTATTATGAGAACTCTGAATTTAGAGCAGCTATATACAGAAATGTTTGTGATTATCCACTTTCGAAAGCCTGTCATTTTCAGCTATTCTTGAATTTGTTAATAATTCTATATCTGTTTGACTAAAAATATTCATTCTTTACCTCATTCTTACCATGTGTTTAAATATCCTTTTGCAAATGGTTTGACCTAAAAATTTATGCTGGTGTGACCAGGTTTTTTTAGATGATCAAATTATTTATTTATGTCAGTTACCTCGTGTTTGCATCATGACTGTTAAACGAAACATATGAAGAAAGCAAAATGTGGAACTCATTTTCTGATCTGCTTCTGAAAACGCCAGCCAAGCTGCTCCTCTGGCTTCAATACTCTCTGAATTGGCAGTCAAGTATGCAGCAAGTGCATCCAGGGCTCCTACTTCTTCTCAGTGGCTCATAAAATATTCAAGCAAGAACACAGCAAGAAAGTCAATCAAATAGTTACAACAGAGCTCCAATATTTCTTTCACTGAATAGGGGACCCAGGATACTTTAACCACTTACTGACCGCCCTATAGCAGTTTTACTGCTACAGGTTGGCAGCTGTGTGCTGGATCATATATATATATATATATATATATATATACATAATTCAACCCTGCTGGCTAGGGGGCGCGCATGCGGAGGGTATGGTGGACTTGATATCCGCCTGCACATGCCAATCATCCTGCAGACACACACAGAATGGCAGTCCTCCTGTGTAAACAAGGCAGATTGCTGTTCCAACAGGAGGGAAGACATGGATCCTTTATCTCTGCAAAGCAGGGACTCTAGGATCCATGTCTTCCCCTAGCAAAAAAGCACCTCCCACACTGCACAAAAACACAAGCTAGGCACACAGTTAATCCTTTGATCGCCCCTGATGTTAACCCTTCCCAGCCAGTGTCATTAGTAAAGTGACAGTGCATATTTTTTAGAACTGAGCACTGTATTAGTGCCACTGGTCCCCAAAAAGTGTCAATTTGTGTCAAAATGTCCACCCCAATATCACTGTTTGTCGGCATTACTAGTAAAAAAAATGTAAAAAGAAATATCCTTCAATAAAAAAATTTTAAAAAAAAATATCCCATAGTTTGTAGACACTATAACTTTGCGCAAACCAATAAATATACGTGTAGCAGGTTTTACAGGCATTGGGCCTGATATGGGTCTGCCATGGTTACCGGTGACACCTTCAGCCTATTTAAGCTGAATACCCAAGTGTGAGAGTTGAGACAATGACCATCTCAGCATCTTTAGTTTGTTTTGTTTATTTGAAAAAGGGGATGGGAGAAGGGAATGAGTGGGATACTCCTCTGGCTCAACTAGGTACAACTGGGACACTTTGCAAAAAATGCCTGTTTGCGCTGTCTTGACGCCAGCTGGATGCCGACCAACACTTACTGACACTTGAAAATTGCTTTATTAGTGAACTGTGCTAGAACTTGGCTTGTAACCCTCTGGTTAACTCAAAGATCCTGGACTGTAGTGAGACTTGACTCTTGACACTCTGTTAAGCTCAAAAGTCCTGGGAACAGCTCCCTCCAGCCCTTCACTGACTGAGGTAGCTCCTTGTAACTGCTTGTGCTGCTGCAACTCTCAACACTGTACACATTAACTCTTCAGGGCCCAACTGCTGGCACCCCCTCTGACACTTCAGGGTCCTCTCACTAGGCACCCCCTCTGACACTTCAGGGTCCTCTCACTAGGCACCCCCTCTGACACTTCACGGTCCCCTCACTAGGCACCCCCTCTGACACTTCAGGGTCCTCTCACTAGGCACCCCCTTTACCGCTAGCTAGCTCCTGGATCCCTTGGACCTTCACCGGAGCGGTCCCCTTTCAGCTAGGCAGACCCCCAGGGGCAGTTACAGTACTCATGAACTTGGAATTCTTTCCTGAAACTGGGCCCCCTCAACTCCGCTGGTCCTCGCCACATCGGATCCTCTCTGCAGCTCAGCTCTCTCTGTACCCTCAGGCAAGCCGCCCGAGGCCCCCTATCCTTCTGACAGGAGGAGAGACAGCCATACTCTCCCTCCTGGGACTCTGCTTCCCACCAAAGACGCTGCGTCATGCGCTCCCTTCAAACTTATACCCACTCCCAGAATCCTGTGCGGCAGAGTAGATACAGGCCTGAATGTGCCACTGATTGGGTTTCCTCCACTGCCCAATGAGAACCCTTCTCATGGAAACAGTGGGGAGACTCCCCAGTCTCAATAGCAACACCTGGGAGACATGACAGCCCAGCTGAAAATCATGGCCCTGCTGTTAGGTAGCCAAGGCCCACTATACTTAGCCTAGCACCTACCTTGTAGGCTGCTACATACATTTATTGGGATTTTGTTTTACAGAAAAAATTTAGCAGAATACATATTGGCCTAAGTTTATGAAGAAATAGGATTTTTTTTCAATTTTTTTGGATTGGATATGTTTTATAGTAGAAAGTAAAAAATATTGTTTTTTTTTTTTTCTTAAAATTGTTGGACTTTTTTTGCTTATGGCACACAAAAAAACACAGAGGTGATCAAATACCACCAAAAGAAAGCTCTATTTGTAGAGAAAAAAAAAGAACATATATTTTATTAGGGTACAGTGTCGCATGACCAAGCAATCTTCAGTTAAAGTAACACAGTGCCATATCGCAAAAAAACTGCCTGGTCAGAAAGGGGGGTAAATCTTCCAGAGGTCAAGTAATTAACTACATGAAGTCTGAGACAATTTTTCTGTTTTTTCACATGTGTTAAAATAAGTATATTTTAAAGAAAATGACTAAGAAACACCAAATAATTATATATTTTCTAAAAACAGAGGCCCTGTAAAATAAAATGGTGACAGTTTCAACTTTCTCTATCGCTCATTGACAGACGTAGTCTTCTTGATTCTCAAGAGCTGGGTTATGTTGTCTCCGCAGGAGTAGGACTAGGCAGAATGACAAAACGTTCTGGCTCCACCCTAGGGGGCAGTCCCTGAGGGTATATCCTCCCTCTCTCTGCTACAGGGAATCAGTTTTTTTTCTGTCTAGTCAGGAGTAAGGACCTAAGCTCCTTGCTGGGATCTTTTGGTCCTAGCAAGACTTTTTTCTTTAAAGAAAAAGACATTTTTTAGGTAGTTTTTTCTCCAGTGTTTTTTTCCTGTGAGATCTTCAAGCAAAAATGCCGGACTGGGCGACACTTGTGGTCACCCCAGCCGGCCTACGAGCGCGTGCAGACCAGGCACTGCGCTTGGTCGGCCGCGACATATTCAAGTAAGTATGCGGGGCCGGGCGACGGGCTGGATGTGAGATCCAGTGGTCACCCCGGTTTCTGCCTAAAAGCGCGTGCAGACCAGTGCGCTGAGTCGGCCGCGACGGAGTCCCAGTAAAGGGACTGACTTTGCGAGTTAAAAGCTCGCTTGGACGCCAGGACCAGAGAGTCGAGGCGTCCACAAACCCCCACCTCGGTGGAGAGGGTATTATGAAGAGAGGGTGCCTGTCGGTTCGGTATGGTGAGTAAACGTTCCCTTTTTTCCTCATTATGAGGCAGTATATATTATGGGCCCCTCCATATATGGTCAGTATATATCTGACACTTACAAGTCCCCCTTGTAATACAGCATGTGTTTGTGGGAAGTGGACTTGGTTCAAGAGCTAACACTCTACCCAGCAGACTGTAACATTACAGCAAACATAGGAGGTATAATCCTACCTTATGTGCAGTGTATCTCTGTAGATCCATATGTCACCTCTCAGCAGAGTGCAGGTGGATGTGCTGGGAAGACGATATCGGCGGTCCGCCGCCATTTTGCCGTAGACCGAATGCATGTATGTCCTCAGGTCACGTCGGCCGCCATGTTTTTGGAGTCTTATGTCTCTTCTATGGGGGCGGCCATGTTTTGTGAGCCCAGCTTCTTCGTGGAGGGCTGGGAACGTCGGAAGGCGTACACAGGGGGCGGAGCCACGCCTTCTGCCCGGGAAAAAGCAAACAGGTCCTTCCAGTCTGTAAAGACAGACGCTGGCTGCAGTTTGTTGGAAACTGCACTGCATCGGTTGGTGAGCCTTGGGGGTCCCTCTCTCTCTCTGTGGGATCGAGAAGCAGGTACTCTGAGGGGCGCTATTGCGCTAGGGGGAGACACATAAAAAAAAAAAAAAATTTAAAAAAAAAAAAAAAAAAAAAGGTTTTTTTGTTTATTGCTGGCAAAAGTGTCCTGTATTAACATGGACCCTGCCACTCGTGTATCTCCTCCGGATCCCCTCGAGGGGTCTGCGGGATCCTCCAGCACCCCATTGACAATTGAATCTTTGTCAGCCATTATGGAAACTTTTGTGTCCCGGGTGGAAGTGGCTTGTCAGGGACAGGGCGCAAGAAAGCGACCCCCGCCTAACCCCTTATTATCTGAAACCTCGGATTCAGACTCTGAGCCTATTTCTGCAGTTGCAGGTACTTCATCTGGTATTGGTGTCTCGGGTCCTGTCTCTTCAGACAGTGAGGAGGATGTTTCGGCATCCGCCATAGCCCGAGAGGAAGCGTTGGTAAACGCACTCATTGTATCTGTTCAAGAGACCTTAAGGTTACAGGGTATTCCATCAGAAATAGCTGAAACTGAGATCCCCTTTGGGACTAAAAAGCGCATCAAAGTGGCAAAGGTTTTTCCATTGCCCAAATGTTTTGGCAATCCAATCGATGAAGAATGGCGTCTGCCAAAACGCACTTTTAATATTTCCAAACGCATTGACAGGCGTTATCCGTTTGAGGAAACCCTGATTAAGAAATGGACAGAACCACCTGTGGTGGATTCACCAATTGCTAGATTGAATAAAGCCACGGTTATTCCTTTAGAAGACGCTCCGTCTTTTAAAGATCCAGTGGATCGCAAGATAGAAGCTATGTCTCGCACCATGTTTTCCTTGATTGGATCAGCTTTCAGGCCAATAATTGCTATTGGTCTGGTTTCGCAGGCTGTAACTGAATGGACCAAGTGGTTACGCCGGGACTTAGAAGAAGTCCCTCAGGCGGTATCAGATTTGTTGGAACAAATGATACAGGGGTTACAGTTTGTATGTGATGCGGCGTTAGACGCCACTCCATTAATGGCGCGAGCATCAGTCTCAGCAGTGGTTCTCAGGCGTACACTGTGGCTAAAAGGTTGGATAGCCGACCAAGGTTCCAAAAAAGCATTGGCTAATATCCCCTTTTCAGGAGAACGTCTATTTGGAGCCAACTTAGATGAGATCATTAAGGATCTCACCGGTGGAAAAAGCACCTTTTTACCGCAAAATTTTAAAGGTAGAGGAACTCGTCAAAGACGAGGGCCTTCTTTTTCTGCTCACAAGAGGTTTTTTCGTCCAGCGGGTGAAAAAACTAAGTCCTCCAAGGTTCCTACAGGAGGCGTCAGGGGTCGTTGGTCGGGCAAGCAAAAGCCCGCCCCCTCCAGACCTGAAGATAAACCTTCCAAAGCCTGAAGGTGCGCCCCCACCCATAACTGGGGTGGGGGGACGTCTTCGCCGGTTCCCGGATCCATGGCTTTCCAGAATCCCGGACAAATGGGTTTGAGAAGTCATAAAGTCAGGGTACAAGATCGAGTTTCGATCTCTCCCACCGGCGCGATTCTTCCCTTCCAATATCCGACTATCTCCGGATCGTCTAGAAGATCTGCGGAGAGCAGTCACAGATCTACTACAACAAGGAGTGGTAGTCCACGTTCCTTGGACAGAACGGTTTCTAGGGTTTTATTCAAACCTGTTTACAATACCCAGGAAAGAGGGCAAAGTGCGTCCAATTCTGGACTTAAGAGCACTCAATTCTTTCGTCAACATAAGAAGATTCAGAATGGAGTCCATTCGCACGGTAGCAGCCTTCCTGCATCCAGGGGATGTCCTAGCGTCCATAGACATCAAGGACGCCTATCTTCACATTCCCATTTTCGCAGGACATCAGCGTTTTCTACGCTTTTCCGTAGAGGAGTACCACTATCAGTTTGTGGCGTTACCTTTCGGTCTCGCCACGGCTCCGCGGGTCTTCACAAAAGTGTTGGCCCCAATGTTGGCACTTCTGCGCCAAAGAGGTATATCGATTCTAGGTTACCTAGACGATCTTCTGCTTCATGCAGAGTCTCCTCAGACCTTGCTACAAAACATAGAAATTACTATGATTTCTTTACAGGAATTCGGGTGGCTGGTGAACCAGCAAAAGTCTTTTCTGGTTCCCACCCAGAGGCTCGAATATCTGGGTCTAATTCTAGACACAGTCAGGACAAGAGTGTTTCTTCCGGTAGGGAAACTTCGAAAGATTCAATCAGCAGTCCAGTTGTTACTGTCCAACAGCTGGTCTTCCCTTCGGACTTGCATAAGGGTTCTGGGGTTGATGGTGGCTTCATTCGAAGCAGTCCCATTTGCCCAGTCCCATACCCGAATTCTTCAGCAAGAGATTCTCCTCAGATGAAATCGGAATCCGGAATCCCTGGACAATCAGATACGATTGAGCAAACAGACCAGAGAGTCTCTGGTTTGGTGGCTTCGGTCTCCAATGCTCAGCCAGGGAAAGTCATTTCTGCCAATATATTGGACGATAATGACCACGGATGCCAGTCTATCCGGATGGGGAGGAATTCTCGGTCAATTATCTGCCCAGGGACTTTGGTCCCCGGAAGAATCCAGATTACCGATAAATGTATTGGAACTGAGAGCGATCAGACTTTGTCTGATTCACTGGACCGAGCAGCTCCAGGGCAGCCCGGTTCGGATCCAGTCGGACAATACCACGGCCGTGGCTTATGTCAATCACCAGGGGGGCACCAAGAGTGTCCGAGCGGCCAAAGAAGTGGCTTGCATTCTTCGCTGGGCGGAACGATTTGTTCCAGCAATCTCTGCGGTGTTCATTCCGGGGGTGGAGAATTGGCAGGCAGATTATCTCAGCCGTCAGACCCTGGATCAGGGGGAATGGTCCCTCCATCCAGACGTTTTCCACCAGTTGTGCCTACGGTGGGGCACCCCGGATGTGGATCTGTTGGCATCACGATTCAACAGGAAAGTTCAGAGATTCGTGGCTCGCTCCCGCGATCCTCTAGCAGAAACCGCAGACGCACTGATCGCCCCGTGGGGGCAATACCAGCTAATATATGCCTTCCCTCCTCTCGCGTTACTGCCAAGACTTCTTCGCAGGGTAGAGGAGGAAGGAATCCCAGTAATCCTGGTAGCTCCGGACTGGCCTCGTCGAGCTTGGTACGCCGACATGGTCAGACTGGTGGCGGAAGTCCCGTGGAGACTTCCTCTCAGAGAGGATCTACTGTCTCAGGGACCGATCCTCCATCCTGCTTTACGATCGCTGGCTTTAATGGCCTGGCTATTGAGACCCAGGTGCTGAAGGACAAAGGTTTGTCAGCTTCAGTTATTCCTACTCTAGTTGAAGCAAGGAAAGCGACTTCCAGAAAGATTTATCATCGCACATGGAAGTCCTACATTGCATGGTGTGAACCTTTGGGGTTCCGTCCTCGGTCTTATTCGATTAGTCGAATATTGGCTTTTCTGCAACAAGGGGTTGAGCAGAAACTGGCCTTGAGTACTATCAAGGGTCAGGTCTCAGCATTAGCCATCTTCTTTCAGAAGCCTTTGGCTACTCATTCCTTGGTGCGGAATTTCATCCAGGGGGTGCGACATCTGGCTCCGCCAGTGCACGCGCCGTTACCCCCCTGGGATCTTAATTTAGTGTTGTCGGTTCTTCAGAAACCTCCCTTTGAAGATATTAGGGAGATTCCTCTACCCACGTTGTCCCAGAAGGTGGCCTTCTTGGTGGCTATTACTTCTGCACGCAGGGTGTCAGAACTGGCCGCATTATCTTGTCGTTCACCATATCTGGTGGTTCATAGAGATAAGGTGGTTCTTCGTCCGAATCCATCCTTCCTACCAAAAGTAGTTTCAGAATTTCATCTGAATGAAGAAATTGTATTACCTTCCCTGTGTCCTAAGCCCAGTCATCCTCGGGAATTTGCTTTGCACTCCTTGGATGTGGTCCGGGCGATCAGGGTATACTTGAAAACGACAGACTCGTTTCGCAAGACGGATTCACTTTTTGTGATCCCAGATGGACCCAAAAAGGGGTTGCCTGCATCTGCCGCGACCATTTCCAGATGGATCAGACAGACGGTAGTGCAGGCTTATTCTATTAAGGGTCGGGAGCCCCCGTTCCCTGTTAAGGCGCACTCCACTCGGGCACTTAGTGCGTCATGGGCCTTTCGCCATCAGGCGTCAGTGGTCCAGGTGTGCAAGGCGGCTACCTGGTCGTCGGTGCATACCTTCTCTAAACATTATAAAGTTGATGTTATGGCATCGTCTGATGCCTCATTTGGCCGCAAGGTTCTGCAGGCCGCAATTTGAGGAGACCAGTGGTCTACCTCCGAGGGTTTTTTCCGTTGGAAAATTTTTCTTTAGTCTCATTCTTTGTTTATAATGAGCCTTTAAAACTTCTAGTTTGGCACCGGTTGGGCCTACTAGATTGGATTTGATTTTGTCAATCCCACCCCTCATTTGTGGCACTGCTTCTGGATGTCCCAGCTCTTGAGAATCAAGAAGACTACGTCTGTCAATGAGCGATAGAGAAAAATGGATTTTTGTAAGAACTTACCGTAAAATCCTTTTCTCTTAAGCTCATTGACAGACGTAGTACCCGCCCCTCTATCATTGAGTTGGGTTGGGTTAATTTCTCTGTACTGCTTTAAACAGAACTGATTCCCTGTAGCAGAGAGAGGGAGGATATACCCTCAGGGACTGCCCCCTAGGGTGGAGCCAGAACGTTTTGTCATTCTGCCTAGTCCTACTCCTGCGGAGACAACATAACCCAGCTCTTGAGAATCAAGAAGACTACGTCTGTCAATGAGCTTAAGAGAAAAGGATTTTACGGTAAGTTCTTACAAAAATCCATTTTTTTTATGTTACACAATATTTGCACAACTGTTTATCAAACACATATTTTTAATAATAAATACACAAAAATTAATTTTAGCCCACACAAATACAATATAATACCCAATTTTTGGTAAAATCTAAAAGATAGGGTTGTGTCAAGTAAATAGATACCAAACATATCAAGCCTCGAAATTGCACACACCTGTGAACTGGCAAAAAAATGACGACCTTGCTTTAAAAACATTTACAGGTTATCAGTTTAGAGTTATCCGTAAATAATGGCCTTAGACTGATAGCTCTCAGGCTGATGTTAATAGTAATACCTCACATGTGTGGCGCCATTGCTGTTCATATACATTTGCACTAGAGATCGACCGATTATTGGCAACACCGATATATAGGGGGCCGATATGCACTTTCCCCGATATATCGGAATCTGCCTTTTGATTTGCCGATATTGCCGATAATTAGGGAAAGTGCTTGTAACGGGGTGATGCCTGCAGCTAGAGGCTTCACCCGGTACCAGTGTCCATAGCCGACGGTCGGCTGACTTGTAATGACAACCGATGCGACTGAGAAGCCGCTCGGCTGTCATTACAAGGAGCAGGAGGGGATGTCCCCTCCTGCTCCCTTCCGCGGCTCGCCCCGGATCTCCCGTCCCACCGGTGCTGAGGAGGGGTTTGGGGTCTTTTAGACCCCCAGATCCCTCCACAAGGAGTACCTGTAAAAAAAAAAAAAGAATAAAAAAAAAAATTTTTTTACATGTGTGAAAATATCGGCAGATATCGGACCGATACTGATATCTGATGACCAAAACATCGGTGTTGGCATTAAAAAAACGATATCGGTCAATCACTAATTTGCACACCCTGCTTGTGCTCGCATTTGCATGTGTCTGATGGGGTATGGCCGTGCTTTACAATTTTTTAAACTGTTTTTAGTTTTTGATAAATTAAATCTTTTACTATCTTTATTGCTATTAAAGGGAGTTAACAAGCCCTCTATATGATAGCCTGGGCAATGGCAGGTCCTTTTTATTATTATTATTATTATTATTATACAGGATTTATATAGCGCCGACAGTTTAAGCAGCGCTTTACAACTTGAGACATTAGAGGTATGTTAGATAGGGATGACCGAACTTTTGAAAAGTTCAGTTCGACCAGAACACCCGAATTTCCTGAAAGTTTGGTTCGGATTCCAGAACCCCATTGAAATCAATGGGACCCGAACTTCTGGAATAAAAAAACACCATTTTGAAGCCCTAAAACCCAATAAATGCCCCTAAAAAGTGCCTAGGGTTCTGGGTCATGCCCCAGGGACTATGAATCACACAAAAAAAGTTCTTAAAAATTATCGTTTTTGATAGAGCCAATTACTGAAAAAATTATTGAAAAAAAAATGAGATTTCTTTGGATTTAGTGTCTGGGGGGTCTAAAAAGTGTACCTGTGAAGTTTCAGCTCTGTAGCATGTCCAGAACCAGAAAAAAAAAGATTATTTTTCTTAGAATTTCAGTAGCGCAGGGATGGTGTTACCCTCCTTTTACACCTGGGCATTTTTGTTTCAGGCGTTTATGGGGCATTTTTTGGGCGTCTTTGGTGGCAGGCATGACATCTGAACTTCTGTATAGCGGTATATATATATATATATATATGTGTGTGTGTGTGTATATATGTATACCCCTAACCCAGAATCTACATAGTGGGATCACCCTGGCATAGCAGAGTCAGTTCACCCTAAACTACATACTACACTACGGTAACCCTGACATGGAAGAGTTCGGTCACCCTGGCATAGCAGAGTCAGTTCACCCTAAACTACACTACGGTCACCCTGGCATAGCAGAGTCAGTTCACCCTAAACTACACTACGGTCACTCTGACATGGAAGAGTTCGGTCACCCTGGCATAGCAGAGTCAGTTCACCCTAAACTACACTACGGTCACCCTGACACTTAAAACTTTTCCTACAAAAACTAGATTATTGAATCTAACTATAGTGGTATATAGTACCCTAACTACACTGCATATCCCTTTCCTCACACTAATAATTGCAAAATGACACTGGAGCAACACAAATGCTTCCACTCTCTTCCACAGGCTCTGTATTACAGTGCTAGAGTTTTGGCGGGGCTATGTTATATACTTGGGGGCTTATGGGGGGCGTATTCACTCCTTATTGGGCTCTGGACCCCGTAGTCACTCCAATCACATTTTACTGATGATTCTGGGCCAATCATGGGCTTTTAAAGCCCAGTTACTGTCCCATTGCATTTTGGGCAGTTCTGGTGTTTTACTTTTACCGCAAAATGTTCGGAATTCGGCCGAATTTCGAACACCCAATGTTCGGGTCGAACCGATGGTCGACCCGAATCGTTCGATCAACCCTAATGTTAGATCCCCAATGTCTCCTGATGAGCTGCTTCCCCATTCACAATAGCTGGGGAATGAATGAATTGCAGCTGAAGCTATACTTTTGTTTTAACCCCTTAAAGTGCAGTTTGTTCATAAATGGCCTTTTGGACGGCATGTGAGTAATACATGAAAAGGCCTATAATAGGTCATTTAAAATAATTTTTGGCTCTGTGATGTGAATTTTTTTACTAAAGCTGGTCTGTTTTTGCTGGATTATACCCCTTTATCAAGAAAGGTCCCTAAATAATGAGACTTGACCGTACCTGTAAGTTATGCCCCATACCACAATTTTTGTGCCTTCTCATTTTAATGCTAATGAGAGCTCTGTGGCACCTGGAATTGTAAAGTGGACCTGAAAGTGATATTAATCACTCATTGTTTAACCACTTCCATACCGAGTCATAGTAATATGACGTCGGCATGGTGGTTGTACGGATCCGGGCGGGCGTCATATGACGTCCGCCCGCTCTAGCTGCTACTGCGCGCCCCCGGGGGCGCGCAGCGCGGCGATCGGGGGTGAGGCTCGTCCCTCGGACATAGCCCATCCCTGATCAAGGTAAACAGCCAATAGAAATTGGCTGTTTACCACGTGATCGGCTGTGTCAATCACAGCCGATCACATGAGCGGCTCCAGCACGAGCCGCTCGTTCTCTCTGCAATGCGCGCCCCCGGGGGCGCGCAGAGCAGCGATCGGGGACGAGGCTCGTCCCTCGGACAGAGTCGATCCCCGATCTAGGTAAAGAGCCAATGAAATTGGCTCTTTACCACGTGACCGACTGTGTCCAATCACAGCCGGTCACAAATGTCAACAGAGAACACGGTAACTAGCTGTCACCGTGTTCTCCTCCTCACACACTGATCCTGTGTGAGGAAGAGAGTGTGGTAACAGCTAGTTACCAATCATAGTGCACCCCAAACACACTGATTGCCCCCCCCCCCAATAAAGAGCACCTGTCACTAGCCCATCAAAGTACCCGAGTACCTGTCACCAGCCCATCAGGTACTCTGATGACAGGTACTCGGGTACTCTGATGAATGACAGGTACTTGGGTACTCTGATGACAGGTACTCGGGTACTCTGATGACAGGTACTCGGGTACTCTGATGACAGGTACTCGGGTACTCTGATGACAGGTACTCTGATGACAGGTACTCTGATGACAGGTACTCGGGTACTCTGATGACGGGTACTCGTGTACTCTGATGACGGGTACTCGGGTACTCTGATGACAGGTACCCGGGTACTCTGATGACAGGTACTCTGATGACAGGTACTCGGGTACTCTGATGACAGGTACTCGGGTACTCTGATGACAGGTACTCGGGTACTCTGATGACAGGTACGCAGGTACTCTGATGACGGGTACTCGGGTACTCTGATGACAGGTACGCAGGTACTCTGATGACAGGTACTCGGGTACTCTGATGACGGATACTCGGGTACTCTGATGACAGATACTCGGGTACTTTGAGTACCTGTCAACGGAGTACCCGTCATCAGAGTACCTGAGTACCTGTCACCTACCCATCAGAGTACCCGAGTACCTTCCACCTGCTCATCAGAGTACCTGACGCCTGAAGTACCCGAGTACTTGCCGCCTGCTCATCAGTACCCATCACTACTCATCAGTACTCATCAGTACCTATCACGTATCAGTATCACCTATCAGTATCAGTACTACTCATCAGTACCTATCACCTGCCTGTCACCTGCCCATCAGAGTACCCGAGTACCTGTCACCTGCCTATCGGAGTACCCGAGTACCTGCCACCTGCTCATCAGTACCAGAGTACCTGTCACCTGCCCAACAAAGTACCCGAGTACCTGTCGCCCTTCATACAGCCACCATGTCTAAGTCCAAAAAGGTTTATATACGTCCTCCGTTTAAACCTAAATACCGGTGTTATGGCAGCAGATAGCTGCCATAACCCTGGTATTTTTTTAAACGGTGGACGGTTGGCTTTCCGATAAAGGTGGTCCCAGCGGCAGATTCGCCGTGGGATCACCCTTCTGGGATGGCGGAAGAGGTGCCCCCCCCCTCCCGCCGCGTCCGGTCCTTTTCCCCGCTTACCGGACCCGCCGGCAGCGGGGAAAACGATCCGGTCCCGGATCCTCACAGACAGGATGTCGAGTGAGGGCAAGCTTGCCCTCACTTGACTCTATGGTCTTGGAGGACCGGGGCTACGGAAAATGTTGTTGCCTAGCAACCGGTTTAAAGGTCCTTTTTTTTTTTTTCATTTTATATAATAATTTTTTTTTTTTTTTTCTTTCTATCTTTTAGTGTACTTGTGAGATCTGAGGACTTTTTGACCCCAGATCTCACAAAAAAGAGGTCCTGTCGTGCCTTTTTCCATTACAAGTAATGTTTACATTTCTTGTAATAGAAATAAAAATGATCCTTTTTTTTTTTTTTTGTTAAACGGTGTAAAAATAAAAAATAATAAATAAAATAAATAGTAAAAAAAAAAAAAAAAAAAAATTAAAGCACCCTGTCCCCGTTAGCTCGCGCGCAGAAGCGACGCATACGGAAACCCCGCCCACATATGTAAACGGTGTTCAAACCACACATGTGAGGTATCACCGTGATCGTTAGAGCAAGGGAAATAATTTGAGCCCTAGACCTCCTCTGTAACTCAAGGATGGCAACCTGTAGAAATTTTTAAATTGTCGCCTATGGGGATTTTTAAGTACCAAAGTTTGTCGCCATTCCGTGAGCGTGCGCAATTTTGAAACATGACATGTTGGGTATCTATTTACTCGGCGTAACATTATCTTTCACATTATGGAAAAAAATTGGGCTAACTTTACTGGTTTCTTATTTTTTAATTAAAAAAAGTGAATTTTTTCCAAAAAAATTGCGTTTGGAAGACCGCTGCGCAAATACGGTGTGATAAAAAATATTGCAATAATCTCCATTTTAATCTCTAGGGTCACTGCTAAAAAAAAATATATAATGTTTGGGGGTTCTAAGCAGTTTTCTAGCAAAACAACTGATTTTAGCTTGTAAATACCAAATGTCAAAAATAGGCCTAGGCAAGTGGCTAGGATGCATGATGATGCTCCTTGGATGTTAGGCCCCTCTATATGGCTAGGCTGTGAAAAAGTCTCACACATGTGGTATTGCCATACTCAGGAGGAGTGGCAGAATGAATTTTGGGGTGTCATTTTTGCTGTGTACATGCTATGTGTTAGGAATATCCTATAAATTGACAACTTTGTGTAAAAAAAAAAAGTTTTCATTTTTTTCCCACATTTTCCAAAAACCTGTGGAAAAAAATGACATGTTCAAAGGACCCATAATGCCTCATAGAATATACGTTGGAGTGTTTTCTTTCCAAAATGGGGTCATTTTGTGAACTTTTCCATTGTATTGGTGCTCTAGGGCCTTGAAAAGTGTGATAGGTAGTAAGAAAGTTTTATGTGTATTTATGCTCCTAGAACGCCTGAAGGTGCTTCTTGGACGTGGAGTATCTTTTTGTGGCCAGGCTGTGTAAAAGTCTCACACATGTGGTATCGCCATACTCGGAAGGAGTAGCAGAATGTATTTTTGGGTGTAATTTTTGCTGTGTACATGCTATGTGTTAGAAATAGCTTATAAATTGACAACTTTGTGGGGAAAAAAAAGAAAAAAAAAATTTTTTCTTCATTTTCCCAAGAATTGTGGGAAAAAATTACAACTTCAAAATACCCACCATGCCTCTTACTAAATACCTTGGACTGTCTACTTTACAAAAAGGGGTCATTTGGGTGGTATTTGTACTGTCCTGACATTTCAGGGCCTCAAGAAAGGAGATAGGCAGTCAGTACTTCTGGTGTGATCAATTTTCAGTAATTGGTACCATAGCTTCTAGACTCAATAACTTTCACACAGACTAAATAATATACACTAATTTGGGTTAATTTTACCAGAGACATGTAGCAGTATACATTTTGGCCCAAATGTATGAAGAAAAATTAATTTTTTGCAAAATTTTATAATTGAAACTAAAAAAAAGTGTTTTTTTTTCAAAATTTTTGCTCTTTTTTTGCATATATCACGAAAAAAAAAAACCCCAGTTGTGATCAAATACCACCAAAAGAAAGCTCTATTTGTGTGAAAAAAATGATAAAAAATTTGTTTGGTTACAGTGTAGCATGACTGAGCAATTGTCATTCAAAGTGTGAGAGTGCTGAAAGCTGAAAATTGGTCTGGGCAGGAAGGGTGTCAAACTGCTCTGTATGGAAGTGGTTAATTTACACTGTCCTTTCTATTTCTGTATGTGGATAATGGCACTGTAACTGTTTTAATTAAAAAAAAAATTGAAGTACCTTTTTCCTAATTAATATACAGCTGTCACATGATCCAGCTCTTTCCCAGCTTGTCTGCAGAGAAACATAAGCAGGAGGAGCTTCTAGTCCTCTGTTGCTGGTTACATGTTCAATATATAAAAAAAAAAAAACAGTCTTTGGAATACAGAGTAAAAATAAATAAATAATATCAATAAACTGTTTTAAATAGGTATACAAATATATATTTGAAGTTTCAAATATTTATTATTTTGTGGAAATAACATGGTGTGGGCAGATTTCTGCCAGTCACAGGATGTGTCTTAGAATAAGAAGGAGGTGAAGCCACCAATAGTCTACATGTATTATCCCGTCCCATTGCGTTTAGCTGGTTATTGGGATGGAGGAGGAGGGAGGGAGTGGGCTGTCATTTACCACTGTGTATTCGCCTGAATGTGTGACTCTATAGTCACATGGGCTGCTCAGGTGCGATAGGGTGGCAATGCTCAGCATAAAAACTCACTGAAATCCTTACCTGAAGTGGAGACATGAACAGAAGGTGGAGATAGAGAACAACAGGATCAACCAGGTTTTTTTGTGGAATACAGAAAACGCATTGAGTGGGCATGAATAGCATGTAATACAGCATTTATTGATAGTTTTTATGATGTGGGTTTAGTAACCCTTTAAAAGTAAAGATTTTAAAAAATAACAGTGCCCTTCCTGGTTAATGACTGAGTCAGGCACTCCTGTATATCTGCACTGTGAGTCTGCTGCCTCCTACTGCTGGTCTCAGAAGATTTAGGTTATGATTTAGTAATTTCACTATAGCGCTGCTTACTTCTTGCTGGAGGCTCTGATATGAAAAAGCAAAACACCTCCACACTAGTGACTCGTCCTTTGCCCTGTGCCTGCTTCTCTTTTGGCAATACCTTTCAGTGCTCAGTTATCCTTGTAGCCAGTGACTTGTATTGCCACCTCCTATGCCTTTTACTGACAGGAAAAATGCTTGCTTAACCACATTAAGACAGCCCGCCGCACATTTACTGCAGCAGGCTGCCTCTCCTGCGCCAACCGACGTAGCCCTGCGTCAGTCGCGTATGTGGTACTGGGGGGCGAGCGCAGCTGACCATTCTTCTCTCTGAAATGATCACAGAGTGCCTGTGATCCTTCTATATGGGATCACAGGTCTCTGTGGTCATTTCACAAGCCCATCCCCCATTATTTCAGTAACAGTGCATATTTTTAGCACTGATTACTGTAGTAATGTCACTGGTCCCCCCTCAAAAGTATCAAAAATGTCAGTTAGAGGTCCGATCTGTCCGCCGCAATGTTGCAGTCCTGCTAAAAATCGCAGATTGCTGCCATTACTAGTAATAAAAAATAAATAAATAAAAATTACATAAATCTTTCCCATAGTTTGTAGATGCAATAATTTTTGCGCAAACCAATCAAAATACGCTTATTGCATTTTTTTTTTTTACCAAAAATATGTAGCAGAATACAAATTGGCCAACAAGGATGAAAAATTTTGATTTTCAAATTTTTGGGGGGAATGTTATTTAGCAGAATGTGAAAAATATTGTTTTTGTTTTCAGAACGGTCTCTCTTTTTTTGTTTATAGCTCAAAAAATAAAAATGGCATAAGTAATCAAATACCACCAAAAGAAAGCTCTATTTGTGGGAAAAAATACATCAATTTTATTTGGGTACAACGTTGCACAACCGCACAGTTTTGTGTTAAAGTAACGCAGTTACCGAATCGCAAAAAATGGCCTGGTCATTAAGGGGGCAAATCCTTCCGGTCCAGAAGTGGTAAATTTGTACTGAGTAGAAGGAAACATGCCTCTATATGGTTTTGGTTATTTGAAGAGAAGAAATCCCCCTTACATTGGCGGTCAATGGAAGGGAAAAATACCCACTTACATTGGTAGTTGGTAGTAGAAAGCATGCCCTTTACATTGTTAGCCAATGGGAGAAAAACTGTACTCTTACATTGGAGATCATTGGAAAGAACAATGTCTCTTACAATAGTGGTCAATGGGAGAAGGAATGCTCATTCATTGGTGGTAAATGGAAACAAAAATGCCTTCTTAGACTGGACATTAATTGGCTACGTTAACAGTCTTGCAAGGATGAATAAATAAATAAAAAGTCAAAGAAGAACTGAAACACATATTTTCCTTGGAGAAAGTGCTGCTTCAGTTTAGCCTACAGTGCTGGATGCATGTCTCACGGTGTACGCACTTGATCTGTTTTAAAGCAGCATATCAGTCATTCTGTCTATGCCCTTCAGCAGAAATAAAAATGGCCAAGCACATGTGAGCAATGCTTTGATTATCTATCACAGCATATTGAGTTATGAAATAATTTCACTATGAGTCCACTTTATAAAGTGGACTTTAATAAAGTAGACTTACAGCCCGCTATATGTGCTCACTGACTAGGTTTAAATATAAGGCATTAGGTTAAAAAAAAAAAAAAATGAATGTGTGTGAACTGAACATTTTGTTTAGAAAACGTAGAAAAAGCTTGCTAGTTCTATGTGGTAGCTTCCTACTTTCTTATAACTATGTACGTTTTCTCTAAGTACAGAAAGTAAATTGTTTATCTTGCCAGAATTACATTGTCTATGTTTCAGTACAGTGAACTGATATGTCAATCAATGTTATTCCCGTTGTGAACTACAAAAGAATGTCCCCTTATGGACATAAGAAGTGGAGGGGGGCTTAAAGTGGAGTTCCACCCATAAGTGGAACTTCTGCTCATTTGCTTCCCCCCCCTCCCCCTCCGGTGCCACATTTGGCACCTTTCAGGGGGGAGGGGGGAACGGGTACCTGGTACCCTTCCCCACTTCCGGGAGACGGCGCCGAGGCCGTGGCAGGGCGGAATTCCGCTTCAATAGTCCAAATAAGGAGTAAAGCCTAGATTTACAACCATGGTGCCCTCCATAGATGAGGTTGAGTAAGACAGCATAGCCCCTTAGGACAGGAAGTGTGGTATTTGCCAGATAACTAGATGAAAACACAAGGAAAATATTGTAAAAAGAAAACCAAGGAAACAACCACATCTGAGGACTGGTAAGCTACAATATATATATTTAATTTTTGGGTTTTTGGGGGGGGTTGGATATGTTGTAACCTGTATCCCCTCTTTCTAAAGCTCTTTCTGGACTCAGTGCTTAATATTCTATTAAACAATTTTTGAAACAGTAATAAGGGTTTGCAGACTAAGTTGAAAGACTAATGTAGCACCCTCCTAGTTAGGCTGCTAGGTAAATTTAGTTTTTGGCTTGCTCTGTATTCAGAGGAGCAGTAATTGTTTGCTCTAGTCTGTTTAGGGTTTCACAGGCTTGGAGTTCGATTGCTTCCCCCTACCGCTAGAAGAAAGAGAGCTTATGGAGGGAGAATTCAGATAACCAGCCTGCAAATTTATCAGGGCCTGGCTAATTCCTTTGGAAGGTGTGCCCAGTTGGTTGTCTTTGGGGATGGATCTGTGAGCTTAATCATAAGCTTTATACTAGCATGATAATAGATCACAAGCTTAATAATAACATGGAATGTCAAGCTGCAGTTTCCAAAGTGAGCAAAATCCTTTCTTGTATTAGGAGAGGCATGGACTCCAGAGAGAGAGATATCATTTTGCCCCTGTACAAATCATTAGTAAAACCTCATCCTGAATATGCAGTTCAGTTTTGGGCACCAGTTCTCAAAAAGGATATCGGGGAACTGGAGAAAGTGCAGAGAAGGGCAACCAAACTGATAAGAGGCATGGAGGAGCTCAGCTATGAGGAAAGATTAGAGGAACTGAATTTATTCTCTCTTGAGAAGAGGAGATTAAGGTGGGATATGATCAGCATGTATAAATACATAAGGGGTCCATATAGTGAACTTGGTGTTGAGTTATTTACTTTAACCAGTTCCTTACCAGGCCATTGTAAAATTACGCTGGCAGGAACACTTTGTCAATCCAGGCAGGCGTCATATGACAATTGCTCGGATCTGCTGCTCCCCCATCCCCCCGGGGGCGCACAGCGTGGCGATCAGGGATGCGGAGTGTCCGTCAGGACACAGCCCATCCCCGATTGGTGTAAAGAGCAATTAGAAAAATGGCTCTTTACCATGTGACCCACTGTGTCCAATCACAGCTGGCCACATGCACTTCCCTCGTGCACGCCACTCGTGCGCGCCCCCAGGGGCGTGCAGGGCGGTGATCGGGGATGGAGAGGGTCACTCTGACACAGTCCATCCCTGATCAGGGTAAAGTAAAAATTGGCTCTTTACCACACGTGACCAGCTGTGTCCAATCACAGCCGGTCACAGAATGTCAACAGAGACAACGGTAACTAGCTGTTGCCGTGTTTTCTTCATCACACACTGATCCTGTTTTTGAGGAGATTGCGGTAACAGCTAGTTACCGATCATAGTGCACCCTAAAACATACTGATTGCCCCCCTAATAAAGAGGACCTGTCACTAGCCCATCAAAGTACCTGTCACTAGCCCATCAAAGTACCTGTCACCAGCCCATCAAAGTACCTGTCACCAGCCCATCAGAGTACCCAAGTACCTGTCACCAGCCCATCAGAGTACCCAAGTACCTGTCATCAGATTACCCAAGTACCTGTCATCAGAGTACCCGAATACCTGTCACCAGCCCATCAGGTACTCTGATGACAGGTACTCGGGTACTCTGATGGGCTGGTGACAGGTACTCGGGTACTCTGATGGGCTGGTGACAGGGTACTCTGATAACAGGTACCTGGATACTCTGCTGACAGGTACTCGGGTACTCTGATGGACTGGTGACAGGTACTCGGGTAGTCTGATGACAGGTACTCGGGTACTTTGAGTACCTGTCATTAGAGTATCTGAGTCCCTGTCATCAGAGTACCCGAGTACCTGTCATCAGACTACCCGAGTCCCTGTCATCAGAGTACCTGAGTACCTGTCATTAGAGTACTCGAGTACTGTACCTGTCACCAGAGTACCCAAGTACCTGTCCTCAGCCCATCAAAGTACCTGAGTACCTCTCTGCAGCCCATCAGAGTACCCAAGTACCTCTCTGCAACCCATCAGAGTATCCGAGAACATATCATCAGCGTAATCAAGTACCTGTAACCAGCCCATCAGAGTACCCAAGTACCTGTTATCAGAGTACCCGAGTACCTGTCACCAGCCCATCAGAGTACGCGAGTACCTGTCTCCAGACCTTTAGAGTACCTATCTGCAGCCCATCAGAATACCTGAGTACCTGTCTCCCGCCCATCAGGTTATCTGAGTACCTATCTGCAGCCCAATAGAGTACCTGAGTACCTGTCTTCTGCCCATCAAAGTATCCGAGTACCTGTCTCCAGCTCATCATAATATCCGAATACCTCTCAGCAGCCCATCATAGTGCCCAAGTACCTCTCTGTAGCCCATCAGAGTACCCGAGTACCTGTCTCCAGCCCAGAGTACCCGAGTACCTGTCTCCAGCCCAGAGTGCCTGAGTACCTATCTGCAGCCCATTAGATTACCCGAGTACCTGTCTCTAGCCCATAAGAATACCCAAGTACCTCTCTGAATCTCATCAGAGTATCCAAATACCTTTCTGAAGCCGATCAGTGTACCTGAGTACCTGTCTGCAGCCCATCAGAGTACCTGAGTACCTATCTGCAGCCCATGCCTCCTAGATTATGTGTTGGTTTGTTTGCTTTCCAAAATGGGGTCATTTTGTGGAGGTTTCCATTGTCCTGGTGTTCCAGGGCCTTCAAAAGTGTGAATAGTTGTAATTCAATTATATGTGTAATTTATGCCCCTAGAACAACTGACAGTGCTCCTTGCATGTTGGGCCTCTGTATGTGGCTAGGCTGTGACAAAGTCTCACATATGTGGTATCACCATACTCAGGAGGAGTAGCAGAATGTATTTTGGGGTGTCATTTTTGCTATGTACATGCTATGTGTTAGAAATATCTTATAAATTGACAACTTTGTGTAAAAAAAAAATGCGTTTTCATTTTCTTTCCACATTTTCCAAAAAACTTGTGAAAAAAAATGACATGTTCAAAAGACTCATTATGCCTCATAGAATATACATTGGGGTGTTTGCTTTCCAAAATGGGGTAATTTTGTGGCTTATACCCTTGTCCTGGTGCTCCGGGGCCTTCAAAATTGTGATAGGTCGTCAGGAAATTATATGTGTAATTTATGCTCCTAGAACACCTGACGGTGCTCCTTGCATGTTGGGCCTCTGTATGTGGCCAGGCTGTGTAAAAGTCTCACACATGTGGTATCGCCATACTCAGGAGAAGTAGCAGAATGTATTTTGGGGTGTAATTGCAAGTATGCCTATAGTGTGTGAGAGAATTAACTTGTTATTTTGACAATTTTGTGTAAAAAAAAATAAAATAAAATAATTTCTTCATTTTCTCAAGAATTGTGGGAAAAAATTACAACTTCAAAAAACTCACCATGCCTCTTACTAAATACCCTGGAATGTCTAATTCCCAAAAATGGTCATTTGGGGGGTATCTGTACTGTCCTGACATTTCAGAGCCTCAAGAAATGAGATAGGCCGTCGGTACATCAAGTGTGAATAAGTGTGATCAATTTTCAATGATTGGCACTATAGCTTGTAGACTCTATAACTTTCACACAGACTAAATAATACCCACTAATTTGGGTTATTTTTACCAAAGATATGTAGTAGTAAAAATTTTGGCCCAAACAAAATGTTTTTTTTTTTCAAAATGTTCCCTCTTTTTTCACTTAAAAAAATGCAAATCGCAAAAAAGGAAAAAACTCTATTTGTGTGAAAAAAATAATAAAAAGTTTGATTGGGTACAGCGTTGCATGACTGAGTAATTATCATTCAAAGTGTGAGAGCACTGAAAATTGGTCTGGGCAGGAAGTGGTTAAGGTCATCACAGTGGACAAGGGGTACTCTTTACATCTAGAGGAAAAGAGATTTTATCTCCAAATACAGAAAGGTTTTTTCACAGTAAGAGCTGTGAAAATGTGGAACAGACTCTCTCCAGAGGTGGTTCTGGGCAGCTCAGTAGATTGCTTAAAAAAAAAAGGCCTGGATTCTTTCCTAGGTGTACATACAGTAATATAACTGGATACTAATATTTATAGGTAAAGTTGATCCAGGGAATATCTGATTGCCTCTCGAGGTATCAGGAAGGAGTGTTTTCCCTGATGTAGCAAATTGGATCATGCTCTGCTTGGGTTTTTTCACCTTCCTCTGGATCAACTGTGGGTAAAGGATTGTGTATATGGGTTGGTTAAAGAGGAAGTAAACCCTCCTCAGGAAGTTGTACCTATAGGTAAGCATATATTAAGGCTTACCTATAGGTACTGTAAATATCTCCTAAACATGTACCGTTTAGGAGATATTTACCTTTAATGCAGCCAGTGACGTCACTGGCGCATGCGCTCTGAAGGAACGGCAGATCGTGCCGTTCCTTCAGAGCCCCGTGCCGTGACCGTGGGCTCCCGCGCGCGTGCGCGGGAGTGACGTCACCGCGGCTCCGGCCAATCAGATGGCCGGATGCCGCGATCCCGGAAGAAGGGCGACTATACATGTCGCCCGTCATACAGGTAAGCGGACGGCACGGCGGGGGCTCGTTCTAAGGTAAGTATTTCATAATGAGCTAGTATGCGATGCATACTAGCTCATTATGGGTTTCTCTTTCAGGATGTAAAGAAGAGAAAAAAAAATTTTCTCGGTGTACAACCTCTTTAAGGTAGATGGACTTGTGTCTTTTTTCAATCTGACTAACTATGTAACTATGTTTACCTCAGCTGAGAGGGAACTGTTCTGCAAGCTTTAGGGGCTACGTGCCCCTTGAGCACCTCTGGACTGGCTGCTGTAATACTCTCCTATGGACAGGGCCCATGAACTTGTTCTCTAACCCATCTGTGAGTAAAGTCTAATTGTGCTGCTGTTTATCCATAGTCTCCAGCTGTGGATACTTGAGCTGTTCCAGCCTGCCTATTTGTGCTGCACACTTTCTTGTGGTCCCTAGTTGTAAGAATTCAGACTTTTCTAGTCTACAACTACTTGTGCTATATGTTCCTACATGGTCCTCAGCTGTGAACCTACAGACTTTCTTGTCAAACAGTCCTTACGCTACTGCCACTGATAGAGAAGTGTCCACTGCAAAATGTGCTTGGCGTCTTGGAGTCTTCCCTCCACCATCTCCTGTTACAAATCTCTTCTGTCATAAACTTTAAAAAGGCATCCCCTAGACCAGGGGTAGGCAACCTTTCAGAGGTTGAGATCTACCTGATCAATGTAGAGGAAATCAAAGATCCCCAGGAGGGTGTTGTGTGTGGTCACCCCCCCCCCTTTTAAAAAAAATAAAGCCTTTAATAAAAAACACATAGCGTGTCACAGTAGTGTCTTCTGCCCCACTTCAAATCACTACCCCCCCCCCCCACAGTAGTATCCTCTGCCCCCCCCATCATCCCCCAAGTAATATACTATGCCCCCCTACTGTAGTGTCCTCTACCCCTCCTTCCCACGCGCACACACACACACGTTGTAGTAAACCTGACCCCCCTACACACAGTAGTGCTTGCTAAACCCCCCCTCCCCACCAACAGTAGAGACCTATTCTCTCCCCCAAAGCAGTATCCTCTGCCCCCTCCCCCCCCCATAGTGCCCACAGCCCACCCCCCATAGCAGTGTCCTCTGCCACCCCTTAGAGTCCTCCACCCCCCCCCCCCCCCACAGTAGTGTCCTCTGCCCCTCTGAAGCGGTTTCCTCTGTCGCCCCAAAGAAGTGTTGACAACACATAGCTGTAGGTAGCTCTTTCCTACCTTACAGTGGCTGTACATCAGAGGAGAGAGAAGGAGCACAGTGCTGGATGGAGGGCGGAACTAGGAGTTGCTTTAGTTAACTTTCATGTTAACAAGCTGATGATTGGTTGCTAGCACCGCCTAGCAACCAATCACCTGCTGGTTAACTTGCAAAGTTAACTAAAGCAGCTGCCATGCTCCTGCCTTCTATCCAGCACTGTCTTACCTCTAACTCTGCCTTGCTAGTGAAAGGAGACCGACGTCGGCCAAGACTAGGGGAAGCATCTGCACAGCCCTGATCGTGATCTGTTGGCTTCCCGTGAGCGACAGTTTGCTGACCCTGGCCCTAGACTGTTTAATGACCCTGAGTGAATGGAGTGTTGCGGTGTGCCTAGCTAACTCTGCACTGTTTTGGGAAAGAACCTGTTACACTCAGGTAGCACTACATTAAAAATAACTGAATGGGAAAATACTGGGTCTAAGCTAATTTTACATGTAGTACAAACTGAAGATGAGTCTCACGTTGTTTGGCTAAATTTTTAAAAGTATATTGGATGAGGTTAGATGTTTGCAAACAATGTGACTGCTTAACAACCTTTTTTTCATCTACCATGGTAACAGTCATATTTATTCATATTCTATTATATTCTATTATATTATATATTCTATTCTATTAATATATTTATATGGTAGAGATAATATATGTTGTGCTACCCTTATCTTAGAGAGATCTGTATGCTGAGGTCTCTAGTCACCAATAGACAGTACAGGATTATCCACTAGATAACCTGGGTAGTAGCCTAGGGCTTGGTGGATCTTCAGGAGGTTCAGCTACACCCTTGCAGTAAATCAAAAAAAGATAGGAGAATTCGTCAAAGTTGTGCACGGAACTTTCTCTTCACATGGGAGGATGCAAAGGAAGTTAGAGCACTGACATTAACCTGTTGCCCTTGCCCTGCACATAAAATGTACTAGTTGACTTTAGGGCCTCAAAGATTGGTAGTCCTTATCAAATACATACGGTAATTTATTTTGATTCCATGGTTGTGAAAACAGCTGTTTACTTGTTTAATAGTTTGTGTATCACACACCAGATCAAACCCACCATTTAATGTAAAAAAACATATAAAAAGACAGGCATTCCATGTTTAAAAATAAAACGACTGATCTAAAATTTATGATCTGTAGTGCCTGAAAATAAAGGATCATTCACCAACTACTTAATAAAATGATCAAGTGTTTTGAGAATATTTTGAGCCCTTGGAAGAACAGGTTCTCATGGTGAGAAACGACATAAGGTCTGCTTTGCAAGATTCTAAATGTACCACCGGAAAAAAAAAAACCAACAAAAATAAAAAAAATAAAAAAATAAAAATATCCTCCTGCCTGTCTACAAAAGGTCATCTGTGTTTAAGGTATGTTTTGCTTGCAAAACTCTATGCTGCCTCAGGAAATTCCAGCGAGGCCTCCTTCTCCCTCAAGCACTCGTCTCTATTAGAGGTTGGGAATGCAGGGAAGCCAAAAATGCCACTGTACATAACACGTGTATGTATCTGCCTCATAACTAAAGTGTGTGTTTGCTAATGTGAGCAGAAGCATTTAGAACCATGGTCCTATGTTTGTACTAGACAGGACATATGTTTGCATTTATATCATGCCACTGAGGTGTAGTGCACTTTGCAAATCAGGAAAATAAGATAAAGGTCTGCATGTGCAGGATTACTGATTTCTGATCTCTGTACAACAAAAACAAGGGAAATATCTGAGTGTCTAAACACAGTATGGCACATTTCAATCCATAAAGGATTTCTCACGTAGGGGTCTGAAATGATTTTCAGTGCCTACCACAGCACACCAAAGTACGAATACACACAATGATGTGTGAAATTCTGTCTAATTGCAATTTTTGACATTTCAAAGAATATAAAGTAAATTCATCATAAAGAGCAACCTTAACCTTTTCTTTTAGATTTATGTTTTGTTTGTTTTTTGAAATCAACATGTTTGCTTATAAATATTATTTGTGCCTGTCATGTCCAGACTAGCAATCTCATATTTACCTAAGAGGGAAGAGGACTTTATGCACATGTGATGGATATTTTTATAGATGTCTACATTGCAAAATATTCTAGAGAATATGGGTAGTGGGAAAACCATTGGCACCGCATATCAAAATTCTACATTGCCAAAACAAATCAATAATGGATTTTCAAGTTGCTGTACAATAAACAATAAATGTGTAAAAATATATGTTTTATTTTGACGATTTTTAAAAACCCATTAAAATCGTAGATCAGCACATACAAATGTTTACCTGTAATCTACAAGAATGGTTCCATTTGCATCTCTTTACAAACAGTTTGAGATGATAGCCTCAACATATTTTGCCAAACCTGGCTTCATTGGGAGGAATATTTGGTGTTCAACTCAAACTGTACCAAGAAAAAAAACATATGCATCATTAAAAACTTTTCATTCATTAACCTCCCTGGCGGTATAATTATGTCTGGAAGTTCATACCAAAAGCGGTACAATTATTTTCATGGAAATTTGGTGTTATGTATTATAGGCCTACAATTCTTAGTAATTACTGACTTAAACCTGAGCAAAACAAGACTCTAGTAGACATCACAGATGTGATAAATTTTGAAACACAAAATCATGAATTATAATCTCATAAATAATGTAATTTTATTCAATAATGCAGTAAATAAGGAAATTTGTCAAAGAAAGAAAATTCAATACAAATGCTGCGTGTGATAAATCTTGAAACAAGGAACTACACAAAGTCCAACGTCACAGTCAGGACAAAGGAACCTAGTTTCCTTTCGGACATTCTTTCCATTTCTATCGCGTTTCGAGCAGCAAACAACACACATCCTGGTTGGTGCTGCCTTTTTTGCAGTTGGCGGAATATAGTCTGCAAAGTGACGGCCGGTCAGACGCTCTGGGTTGACCACGTCAACAGCGCGACGTCCAGGTCTATTTTCAACTCCTGATGGTGTCTGGTACTTTGCAAAAATCTGCTCAGCCACCTTCCAGACAAACTCGGAATGAGCAAGAGGGTTTTCACTGTAAGCGTTCCATAGACATTGTTCCAGAAGATGTCTAAATATTTTTTTATAGTATTTTTTTTGCTGTTTTCGTACAGCGGGATAGAAGGCCATGGCCTGATCGGCTCTGTCCACACCTCCCATTGTTTTGTTATAGTCAATTACGACCTGTGGTTTCAGCACATCAGTCCCACGTTTTGTATGGACCGTGGCAGTGGAGGTAGTGTGAACAGTGCTTATAAGACACAGATCCTTCTTGTCTCTCCATCTCATTGCCATCATCTTTCCCTTCTGCCAGGCAACCATTTCTCCGGTTTTTAGGTTTTTTTTGGCAAAAAAAGATGGCATGTCTCGACGGTTAGGCCGAACGGTACCATATGCGTCGGTTCTATTTTGTAGCACATATAGTTCCGGGGAGGTATAGAAGTTGTCCGTCGTCAAACAATATCCCTGGTTCAGCAAGGGGTCAAGAAGTGTCAGGACGGATGATGTGGCAATCCCATAGTCGCTGTACCTGGGGTTGAATTTAGTGCCTTTGCCGGTGTAAATTATGGAATTCCATATGTACCCCGTGGATGACTCGCAGAGCATATATGTTTTGATGCCAAACTGCGCTCTTTTTGATGCGATGTACTGAATCCAACTTAGGCGACCCTTGTAGGCCATCAAACTCTCATCCACGCTGATGTCCCTTTCTGGCACGTAGGTCCGCTGGAAATTTCCCACGATAAGTTGCCATACCTCCCAGATCTTTTTCAGTTTGGGCGCAGGATGCGTGGCCTCATCAAATTCCTCATTGTTTGTGAAGTGGAAATACTTCATAATCAGGGAGAAGCGATACTCAGACATCACTGTCCCAAAGAACGGTGTGGCCAGTAACCTGTTAGTGGTCCAGTACCATTTTTGGAACGGTTTCCCCACCAACCCCTGAAGAAAGAGGAGTCCCATAAACAGCCACATGTCCTCTTCCGTTACCGGTTCCCACCTTCTGCTTCGGGAAAGCCTGGCATGCAGCGTTGCGGATTGCTGCTGTTGGTAGCGATTCGTCTCGGCGACAATTAATTCAATTACCTCCTCAGTGAGGAATAATTGCAGGTAGGCCAGAGGATTGTCACGCTCGACATCTACCTTCATCCCAGGTGATCCGGTAAAGGGGAATCTTGGGGGCGCTACCTGGTCCGCATCGCAATCAATAGCGCACCAAGTGCGCACATCGCTGAGGTCAGGGTCATCGCTGTTCTCGCTTGCCAGATCCGTGTCAGTGTCGGACGACAAATCACCGCATGACTCGCTATCGCTCACTTCCGCGAGCACCTCCGGGTCGCTGTCGCTGCCGCTGTCACTCAGCTGGTCCAAAAGCGGTTTAGACTGGCGCTTTTTTGATGCCATAATATATTTTTTTATTTGGGCACAAATCACAAGTTTACTGAAGAGAGGGTCACTGTAATGTCAGATCTGAGGTGATCTGTGGTGATACAGTGTAATCCTATCAGATTACAGTGTATCACCTCTTTTATTTTGTTTCACTTTCAAAACTCCCGCCCAGTTCCGCTCCCATGCGCCGCCTCTGCTCGCAGGGAACGGAACCAGGAAGTCAGATGCCGGTCACCCGGCGATCGGAGCGAAGGACATCGCTGGATCGCCGGGACAAGGTAAGTGGAATGCTTCTGGGAGCCAAGGGAGGCTCCATTGGCACTCTGCAACTCTACCCCGAGCGTGACTCGGGGTTACCGCTCTTGATATGAAAATTCAACCCGAGTCACGCTCGGGATTACCGCCTAGGAGGTTAAATACTCTATACACAAAATACTTGGTAAGTATGCATACCCACAAATATCTTCCTTTCAAATCCATTCCCAGATTAACGTACATTGTATTACCAAAAGTATTGGGACACCTGCCTTTACACACACATTAACTTTAATGGCATCCCAGTCTTGAGGCCCGTACACATGATACGAAAATCTGAAGGGAAATTTCGTCCGACAAACGATCTGCCGATTTTCGGATTGTTCATATAGTGCTTTCAACAGCTGATTATGGATTTTCGGACGACAAAAACTGGATTTGCAGGCTAAAAAATTTTTATCGAACGTCAACACAACGTCCGATTTTCACTTAATTAGTACAGTTTTCATCTGAAAAAGAGCAAGACTAGGCATGCTCAGAAACGAAATAACACATACAAAACAATTCAACACATGACATCACTTCTAAAGTTGAATTCTGTCGTACGGGAATTTTCATATAAAAGTAACCTCTTCACTTTCGACATGAGACTAGCATGCAACAAAAAATGGATGACAGATCATTCAATAATCTGATCGTGTGTACGAGGCTTTAGTCTGTAGGGTTCAATACTGAGTTGGCCCAACCTTAGCAGCTAAAACAGCTTCAACTCTTCTGGGAAGGCTGTCCACAAGGTTTAGGAGATTGTCTATGGGAATGTTTGACCGCCGTTCCGCTCTGTAAGAAGTGGCCCTGCTACGGAGGCTGTGGCTGCAGTTATCGTGATGTGGATATCGCATTTGAGTCTATAAGGAGACATCCTGTGGCCAATCTTGGTATTACACACAAGCTCATCTTGGTCCACTCATTAGTTTGAGAGACCAACTTCCTTTGGTAAGCAGCCATCTGGGTTTTTTTGGTGATTTGCACATCGGTGTCCTCCCTATCCTCATAAAGTGTCATGTGGATGTAATCTCTGGGACCTTGTGGCTGATCTTCCTGAAACCACCTCTGTGTTTTATTACTATGGACTTCATTGGGATTTAAATATCCTCTTGTTTTCATATTTTCTTCCTATTTTGCACAGATTGCTTTGTTACACGTGATAATTCTCAGTTCCACTATATGCACATATGGTATTTATTATTTGATGATATCACTGATTACTGATTATTTTCAGTTGGTTTTTCATTTTAAAAATAAGTTTGAATATTTATTTTGGTGATCTCACATTCACTATATTTTAGCACAGCTCAATTTTTTGATTTCAATCTACTGAGCTGGCCAGAACCAACTCTTGAGCTCTTGTTTTGGCTCCTGTTTCCACTCAAGGGGTTGTTGTGATGGCGATTCTGTCCTGCTCTGGCTGAGCAGCTCCTTGTTGATGCTCTGCTGATGGGCGGAGGAAAGGGTCGTGACTGCGCACTGCACAGAGACTGGAAAGCTGGTTGGGACATGTGCACTGGTGGCTGGCGTCCGCATCCTGCTGTCACATCACATGCTAGCAGAGTGGGGAGTATAAATGCCACTCCTATGGGGGCCATTTTGCTGGAGCCATGAGGCTGCCTGTGCTGGGCTATAGCAATCTAACATGCAGTAATACTAAGGCAACACTATTGTAGTTTTGCAAGAGGATTGGGTGAGGTAACTTCATCTTTCCCTTTACTTGGTTTCTATTCTTTTGGGGAGTTGAACTTTTGGTCTTATAAAAAAAAACCTTTGCTACTTCCACTCTTTCCCTTGGCTAAAAATGTGTATACTAGGTGATATTAAATTAAACCAGTTCCATTCGCCCCTTTTTGGGTGGGTTCACAATAATTAGACATGTGTAATTAGTTTTGTTATGAATCATCATGATCATCATATTTCCCTTTTATACCTAAATGTAATAATTGCAATATGTTTCCATTTTTAATTCAAATAAGTTTTTCAATAAAAATTCAAATCCTTTTTGGAATTTGAGTTCTCATTCATTTGCAAACAAAATAGAATAGAAAAAAAATACAATAAAATAGAATATAATATAAAAGAATAAAATACAGTAGAATAGAAAAAATATAATTGAATAGAATATAAAAAAAGAATAGAATAGAAAAGAGTAGAAAAAATATATTCTATTCTGTTTTATTCTATTCTATTCTGTTCTATTCTGTTTTATTATATTCTATTCGACTCTACTCTATTCTATTCAGCAGTCTAAGTAGGAGTTATCATTATTATTATTTCACTGATATTTCACTTTTTACCTAACTGTATTCGCATTAATTTTCAAATTCCATTTGAAAAAACTGAATATTCGAAATTAATCCAAATATACAAAACAAATTCCAAAAACAAATATGGACAGAGAGCTAAAACTTCCATTCCATTGTGACAGCTGCTTGCCTTCATGGATTTCCGCACTATCCCTGCAGGTGGTTCACAGGATACCTTGATGTAGATGTTTGCAAAAAAAAAAGTGTCATTGTCTTTTAACTCACGCACTGGCGCACTCCTTTTTCTGTTTTTTTTTTTTTTTGTCTTTCGAGGGAATCTCCTTTTCCTGCCTGAGGAACTGCTTGTGATTGATTGTGTATGCGTTCTCCATCTGTCAGTGGATCCATCCCACCAGGGATCTCTTTCCACCAATAAGGACACCGTATGGACTATAGTTTAAATTTATATTGATTTATTCATAAAATATTTATACATTTGATTTATCCTCATTACTGTCAGTGAGTGCTGACACACATGCTATTTGTTAGTTTGTGATGTATCGTAAAAATTTGTATGAGCCCACCCTAAATACAAATCTTATTAGGATAGTGAGAAACTACTCAGCCTTGGTTCTGTAGTCAACAAGAGATAAAAAATATCTGGCATTAGTGGTTAGCAGAAGGAAAAAAAATTCAACCCAAGTGGTTAGTGGGATGAATTAAATGCCCTCCCTCAATTGTCAGTGGCAGGAAAAAATGCCCTCCATCTGTGGTCAGTGGGAGGAATACATTTCCCATTGTTGGCAATCAGTGATGATCACTGGGGGCATCTAATGGGGGTCAGGGGGGCTGAGGTGGTGAGTGGAGGGACAGGTTTGATTTCAGATTTGACTTTTCTCAACTAAAACTGCATAAGTCTTTATTAATATATACAATAATTGTTCCTTGCTAGCTGTGAAAATAACCCTCCTACTATGTATTGTAATCGCTTATTCTAACGAGAGAAATAGTTTGTGCAGACATTAAACACTTTAAGACATAATTCATTGTGATGAAGTGACAGGATGAAGGCTGTAAAAGCAAAGCATTAGAATTTATATGAGTGGATTCCCTTGAGCTGACCACTCTTACATCAGTTTAGGTGATAAATATTTTCATCCAAATGGGTGGTGAAACTCATCAGAGAGAAAAGTGTAAAAACTGTAGTGCATACTAAATCATTAACTAATTAATTTTGGGTGATGGCAGGCTTTCATCAGCACAGGACCTGTTGTGACAGCTCTCCTGAATGCCACTATCACCTGTCAATGTAGCAGCCCTCTACTCAGCGCTGCTGTTAGAAATCAAGGGGCCCCATACAGCTTACCTGGCAGCCCCCCCCCCCCCCAAATATATCAAGACAATATTTTCACAAAAAATACACTAAAATCATTATTAGCGGATACAAACATAACAGTGAACTTGTGTGAATTAGCTCTTTTTAATTGTCTTTTACATTTAAAAATAAAATTATTATTTATTTTAAAAATGTTAAAAATGTTTACAATTATTTTATTTTACAATTTTTTTAAATTAATTTATTACAATTTTTAATTGTTATTTTTACACAATTTGTTATTTTTTTACAGGACAGTGAAGTTTTTTACAGTGCTGCGGGGGGGGGGGGGGGGGGACACAGTGAAAGGGGGGCACATGGGGAGAGGATGGATCAGGAAGCAGAAGCAGGCGGAACAGGGAGGGGAATTGGTGTCGGAGAAGCAATTGCCCTGTGTCTGTGTCTCTCCCTGCAGTAGCTGAAAGCTGGCAGGAGTGGGAAATACTGGCTTTCAGCTGCTGCAGAGGGCTGCACAGGGAATCCTTCTGTAATTGCCCCTCTGCCCACACGCAACAATTCCCCATGCTGTTGGGGCCCCCCTGTGTGCCTGGGCCCACTACAGGAGGACTGGTGGTCCCCCCATCAGTGGCTCTGCCTCTACTGCCTATATCCTCTGCTGCATTCCACATTCTGCATTAGAGGATCTCATCAGCCACAAAAGAAGTGGGTAATGGAAGACTTCCTCCACTGGTTTCTGTGTTTACAAGTAACAGCAGTGATCGAGTAAGCTGTCAAAGCAGGTCTTGAGCAGATGAAGGTCAGATCAGTATCTGAACTTCTGTGAAAGCATGGCTGCCAAAGTAGCCCTAGCATAATTGAGGCTTGTGGAATATTAAAGTGCAAAAAACAAAAGTACACCTCCTGTACAATAATGTAGTGTCCCAGAAGGGGATTGAGAATAGCTCCACGTCACGGGGATGTAGCCACAAGCCTTGCTGCCCTCTCAGACTGGAACTGTCCTAAAGCCACTACAAAACGCGAGCAAATGAAGGCTCAACAGTCTAGTGCTCCCACAAAATTTATCTATTTATTTTATTACATCAGATAAATTATACATTTATTATTTATCTATTATCCCACAACATTTATTGAAAAGTAATCATATAAAATAATACTCACAAACAAGTGAATTAAATTGTTCATCAAGCAATTCATTTGTAGCCCTTCGACACAGTTCACTCCAAAGTCCAGGGGGGCCTCAGCAGGATCCTTATTGGCAGATACTTTTTCGAAGGATACACCTTCTTCCTTAGAGCCATACACAGAGGGGACGAGGGGGGTGAAGGGGTTGATGTACAGTGGGAGGATAAAGGTAAAGGGATTAATGTTCAGATGTGAATGATAAGGGAGGTAAGGGATAATATACTGGTCACTATAAAAAGAAGGGAGATCAGATGCACAGAAGAGGAAGGGGATGTGAAAGTGTTAAAAACCCAGAATCTGCTTCTTCTTTTGCTCTAGAACTAATGAATTCTCTTCCAGAATTAGATGGCCACCACTCCACCATTTCTAATAATATGGTGATACAGAGGTGGTTAAAGCATTTACATATTCGAAACAAGCAGCAAAGGAGTTTTAATGTGTGTACTAATAAATAATCTATAGAAGAATAATTCACACACTTGATTAACTACTGTTTTGGTTAAGCTTCAATGATTCTGAAAAAAAGAACTTGACGATCCTCCTAGCAACCCCATGGGGAGGCTACATTGCCTTGCAGGGTCTCCCTAAAGTCACACGTACATGTGTGCTCCTGGGGCTACAGCTATACAAAAGTCCAGGCACCGATTGCCTCCTCTAAACCACAGCTCTGCTCTGTCTACCAGTTCTCTGATTGACAACGTTCTCTGTAAAATGCAGCACTGCAAACAGCTTGCTATGGTGGGCACTCGGGGGGGGGAGTGGTGGGGGGGAAGAGCCAGGAGCGCCAGCAGGGGACCCAAGAAAAGGAGGATCAGGGTTGCTCTGTGCAAAACCATGGCAGGTAGGTATGACATGTTTGTTATTTTAAAAAAAAGTTATGAGTTTACAATTACTTTAATTATGCAAACACAGCTCCCCAACCTTCTCATAAACAAAGAGAACTAGGTAAGATTTTTCAGTGTTTCCAGAAAAAAATTAAAAATGTAAACTGTAATTTTTAAATATTTAGCAATGCTATATGAATGGGAATATGTAACTAATGTAAAGTAGGTGGTATCCCAACTTGGCTGCAAAGGTGAAAATAATATGTTAATGCTCCAAGTGTCAAGTCATTTAAAGATTCAGCCATCAACTTTTAATTATCATCACTATAAGAGTGTAACATATTCAGTGTTAAAACAATCTAGATGTATCTATACCTAAAGTAAAGCCAATGCCTAAAACGTACAGTATAGCTGCAATGAATATACCTTTAATTCTAAGAAAGTGGAAGGAAAGGTTTGGTGTGCATAAGATGGATGATAGCGTGAGAAAGAATTAATTGTCCAATGATCTGACAGAATCCACATCGTCTCCTCATGATTGATCACAGCATGTATACACCAGGCCTATTTTACAGACCTAATTTACATATACTGACAGCCAGTAAATGTGACCACATACTGTCATCCTTTAACAACGAGTCTTAGGGTTCACAGACATAGAAAATTGTTCACTGAGTAGTACTCATCCAACTGTCAGTAAATAACATTCAGAAAACGTACTGATTTTTTAACACAGATCAGTAAGAGGAATTTTAGTCATTTATAGTATTGTCTTTAATATACATATGAAAGAAATTAGCTTACTGTATGAATTCTTAGCATTTTGTGCTATTGTATTAAAACTATTATTTTAAAGCCTTTTTAAACTTCCTATCTCACTGTGAAATGAAAAAAAAAAAAAACAGGCCGTGTGAAAAAAGAAGCATATAAAAATGAATAGGTTGCCTTTATACAATGCGTGTTAATGTACAACACAACAAATGGTCTGCTGTGAATGGGCCCTGAATGTTAATGATGGGTCAATTTCAATGGCATCTGTATTCTGATTTACCCCCGCTACAAAATCCAGTAACATTACAATGATATCATCATGAGGCTATTGCAAGTTTTTGGGCAATTTGCAGGGTGAAAAGCTCAACTCATATAAACAGCAATAAACAATGCATGAGGCAGGTACACCCAGGAATAATCCAAGCATGTCTGTCCTGCAATTTTATTCAACATCACAGAAAGCAAACACAGTTTCAAGGCAAGAGAGCTTTATACAGCAAGTCTATCATGTAAAACAAACAAAAACATCCAAATTAAACTCAGGTCAGAATGTCCCTAATAGGTCCCCCCCCCCCCCCCCAAAAAAAAAAAAAACAGCACATGTTCTTTTTGGATTTTCTGTTAACACGCAGCATTTTCACCAAGCAGCAGGCTCTTACATTTCACAAATAAAAACCCTGTGCAAAAATATGAAAAAAAGGAAAACAAACAAAAAAAAAGAAATTGACTCTTTCTGCTGTCACAATTCTATGATTCTATCTTTCAAACAGGCAACCCTTGTACCTTTTAGTGTTCTGTCAGTAGTCAACTGTCTTGCCAAGCAACAGGTTACAATAGCATACAGTGGGCCCTGAGCATCAGGTAGATCACACACAAAAATAAAGCCAGAACAGAGCTGAGATTAATAAGTTCTGGCAGTTGGCTACCAAATAAAAGGCTAACCTAGAAATTGAGGCTTTATCCTACGCAAAGCACAAAGTCTCTGAGCTGCAGACCCCAAACAGAACTTAATATGTAAGAAAAAAAAAACTTCAGACTACTGGAATGTGAGAAACCTAGATGACACATACATACTTGAAAGCGTCATATCTGACGAAACGTGCGTCGGTCGCGGAGTGCTGACGTCACCAGCTTGTTGAGGACGGGCGGAGAAGCCGACCGGCCGGCGGCTCATCTCAATCCCTGTTTCCACGCTTTGATGCTTCACATGTTTGTAATTTACTTTCCTTTTTCTGCGATTAAAGTTTGTTGGTTTTACACTATCAAGCTTTCTTGTCTTTTCATACTATTGTGTTGCGACTCGGAGTGATCGTTCCACCTACTGCTTGAGGATCATCCATGGGATATTTGGCTCATACCCTTATATGATTTGGTAAGAGGCAGTGGTGTTGGGAGTGATCATCCAACTTTTGGTGGCTTTTGTGTGTCCTTTCTATCCTTTGCCTCTGGTAAGCATTTGGAACTCAGGGGTGTGGGTGCTTGACTTTCATCCTCATCTGGTTGGCTCTGGTGATGGTGTGCACTCCTTAGGGTGATATTTATTATACAGTATTATGCTATGGAAGCCTGTATTTCTTTTACATGACTGCCATTCATCATTGAGACGATTATGGGCTCACTGATCTGAGGCTGGTGGACCTATTATCTATCTTGATTTTTGGGCGATTTCCTTTCTTTCATCTGGTAAGGTGACTACATCATTGGTGGCCTATTCTTTGACTTGGGGATTTTCCACTTTGGACTGTGTCTGATTTTTTGGATAATATCCTGGACTTTAAGAGGACATTCATTTGGAGTTCAACATCATTTATTGTGTCATAATTTGACATTCATTGCCATTTATAGCACATATAGCGCAACTTAGTTTATATATACGTTTTCTGATTGTTTGTCACAATTTAAGTTGCTGCTGGATCGCATTAGTTAGCGCAGTTATTTTCCCTATTTACATACTGTGCACAATCCTGCCAGTCAGTACCTCACATATTCACCTTCAGACCTGTGGGAAGGAGCACATTTTGCCAAAATAGAGAGGAAACATGACAGTCCATCAGAATTCTCATGCTGGGTCTCTGGTCTGTGTTCTCCATAAAATTTAAAGGCTTGCAGAGCCAGAAACCATCTTGTAAATCTTACATTGTTCCATTTGTTCCAAGTCATTCACTTTAGCGGAGAATGGTATGTTAGTCAATTAGAACTGTTAGATAAAATGTAATACTGCCATGACTCTAGTACCTACAATTTATGCAATTTATACCAGCAATTTATGCACTTTATTTATTTGCACTTTATGAAAGGAGGGTAACACCATCCCTGCGCTACTGAAATTCTAAGAAAAATAATCATTTTTTTTTGTGATGAATTTTAATTTATGTATTGTTGTCACTGAGGCTTTATCAACTGTGCGATGTGAAAATCACCTGCAAGACGCACACTGCTATGCGACCCAAAGTTGTCGCTAAATAAAGCAGATGAGTGTGACGCAGAGTAGCAAAGCCTTTTGCAATGGACATAAGCTTACAACAAGAACAGCCGTTAAGTTGTCACTGAGGCTTTGGCAACTCTGCACGGTGAAATTCACCTGCAAAACGCACACTGCTATGCGACCCAAAGTTGTCGCTAAATACAGCAGATGTGTGTGACGCAGAGTAGCAAAGCCTTTTGCAGTGGACTTAAGCTTACAACAAGAACAGCCGTTAAGTTGTCACTGAGGCTTTGGCAACACTGCGCGGTGAAATTCACCTGCAAAACGCACACTGCTATGCGACCCAAAGTTGTCGCTAAATACAGCAGATGTGTATGACGCAGAGTAGCAAAGCCTTTTGCAGTGGACTTAACGCTGACAACAAGAACAGGCGTTAACTTGTCACCGAGGCTTTATCATACACATTGGCTGTGCAGTTGATTAGGAGCAAAAGAAAGGCGCGGTTAAGCAAAAAAGTAATTTTTGAAGGGTTGGCATGCTATAATTCTGGTTCTGGACATGCTACAGAGCTGAAACTTCACAGGTACACTTTTTAGACCCAACAGACACTAAATCCAAAGAAATCTCTTTTTTTTATTTCAATAATTTTTTCAATATTTGGCTCTCTATCAAAAACGACAATTTTTAAGAACCTTTTTTTTTGCCTGATTCATAGTCCCTGGGGCATGACCCAGAACCCTAGGCACTTTTTAGGGGCATTTGTTAGGTTTTAGGGCTTCAAAATGGTGTTTTTTGATTCCCGAAGTTTGGGTCCCATTGATTTCAATGGGGTTCGGGAATCCGAGCCAAACTTTCGGGAAATTCGGGTGTTCTCTTCGAACCGAACTTTTCAAAAGTTCGATCATCCCTACTAGTCATGTCTGTGAATGTCAGACTTTTACAATGCCTTATGGGGTGTGTAGTTCTGCAACAGCTGGAGAGCCATAGTTTGGAGATCCCTGATCTAGAGCCTTTATGACCCCCCTACAAAATGTGTTAGCTTAAATATCAGGCTGCTTCTGAACCTATCGCAAATCATTTTGGATTGGCTGTTAAACTGGCCTTACAAATAGAGTCTAAAACCACCTGGACTTTCTGCAAGTGGGAATCCCAAAAAATATTTGAACAAGATCTTGATATGCTAAAACATATGCTTTGTGGGGCTTAGGAGTGCATCCCATCAATCTTTGGAGAGAGGCCAGGGCTCCATGTAAGCCTAAGTGGAAGGCAACATACTATTACAGTTCATTTGGTATAGCAAAAATCGTTTTACTGTTTACTCAATATGCTCAGATGCAGGCACAGGTACCCTTAACTGCATTCAGCACAACTCCCTGGACTTCTAGACATGCTTATGGAAGAAAGGTTCTCAGTTTCCCTCCCTCAGCAGTTCGAAGAGGTTATACCTGATTAGTTATGAGTAACTGGGCAAATGATCTGCAGCAAGATGAGTGGCCCTCCATTGTCAGAAACAGTGGCAGCTTAGCAGGAGCCTAATAGCATGCAGTTTCTCTGTAAGACTTAGCTAGAGTGTTTTTTGCTATATTTATTAGGGAAAATGATCCAAAGATACTGTACATATTTGTATATGGGAAATGTATGTAAATCTTTGCTTTCAGTAACTGGTGTGTACTCCTTAGGTAGCAGCAACCACAACTAAACATTTTTGGTAACTGTGGATGGGTCCTATACGTTCAAACAGCTTTAACTCAGAGATATTGCTGGGCTTCCTTGATTGAACTGCCCACTTTAAGCTCTTCCCAAACTTTTTTTTACAGTATTAGGCCAACGACTTTGACTCGACCATTACAAAATATTAGCTTTCCTTTGCATTAACCATTCTTTGGTAGGTCAATTTGTTGTACATACAATGGCCTTCAGGATCTATTCCACAAGGTGCTATTTACACTGCACTGTAAAAATGAAGTTAATTTTTGAGTGCTTTCAGCATGTTGGGATTATTTTTTCTTTGGGGGGGGGGGGGGGGGGGGGTTCACATACTTGCTCATTGACATCAAAACAAGTTATGACACATTGAAGTTGAAGTAGGCTATGTCTGTTACTGTGCTGTACTCCAGTACAGAAGAAATAATAGGCATGGCTGATTCTTATTATAATTTGATGTTTGGTGTGCCTTCCATAATGTAGCTGTCTATGATGTACAACTGGAAACCAGTTAGATGAGAATGAGGAAGAAAGTGGAAAGGCCATGCATTTATTTAATTGTAGGAGCAGCATCAGTCTTAAAAATGACCATGCACTAAAGCTGAATGGAGCCTAGGAGGTGGGAAAACATTTGACATTGGAGACAATTTGCAAAACGAGGTGTATGTTGCGTATGTAAAATGTACCAGAGATCGAGAAAAAAAAATACAAGAAACCAGAGAGAGTTAGAAGAGCACCTGCCAAGTCTTTTGTTGCACAAAAGATCAGTGAGGTCATTAGGTTACCATAATTGAAAGAAGTACCTCATTAGCCAGACAGCGATTTCTCATTAACAAGCAATCAGTGGTATGTATATTATACAGAAGGTCTAGGGCACAAAATAATTCTGGAGATTTAAAAAAAAAAAATCTTAAAAAAGAATTTCTGTAACCCAAAACCTTACAACTTGTGGCATTAGTAGCAATGGTATCATATTGATAGATGTTTTCGTGCTTATTATAAAAATCAATGCTGTAACAATGTCATTGTGCTGGCAAGCTACACTTCATTTCTTGTACCAATGCCAGGGCTATTTCCTTTTTTGTGTTAATGTGATCATAACAAGTTGGCCATAAATAAATATAGCATTAAATTATTAGTGGGCTGCTTCAGACAGCCAAGTAAAGAACTACTCCTGCCAAATAAACATATATCTGACTTTCTGCCTGTCAAAATTTGAATGTTCTTGTTTTTCTGTCACTTTTGCAATTCACATGTCCCTATCACACTAAGTAGCCAAATGGTGATAGAATTATTCAGAACCTGCAGTTTCCTGTGCTGTTTTAAGGTTACCATTTGTCCTGTTTCCTAGAAATAGTCCTCATTGTGAGGGAATAGACCCTAGATAATGAGTGTCTTCAGAGTGACTCCCAGAAGCCCGGCAGTGTAGCGCAAACCTTAAAGTATATGTATCGTAACGTACTTAATCCTGACACTTGCACAGTGCGACTATTAAAAAGGGGTCTGTCAATTTCCAAGTTTATTGTGCTGCTGGGTGCCCAGGGAAAGAGAAGAGAGGGATGATGGGTGGATGCAGGACTTTAACATGGGGGGAACCAGACACAACCAATGAGCCACCAAGCCAAAAGATTAAGTATAATATATTTTTAATATACTGTAGCTGCACTTATTACCCTGCAATCTTTGCATTACTTGCTTTACCACCTATTCCTCCCTCATCTCCCATGCCTCCTGGAGTATCTGGCTGTGAACCCGTGCAGCTGGGGTTCACTCGCCTTTCCGAGGCTGAGCGGGCCATTAGTAGGAGGGAGGGCTGGTGCCGGTATTGAAGTCTTGGTGGTAATTTCCTGTAATCCTGTCCTGGAAACGCTCGCACCTAAGGTCCTGTCAGGGGCAGATCTTAGGTGAAATTTCCTCATCCCCCATTTCCCGTAAAGACCGCTAATCACAGTTGTTCTCTCCTGGGCAACTGGTTCGGTGGGTACTCAGGCGTTGGTAGACTCTGGTGCGGCGGTTATTTTATTGAGAGTACGTTTGCTGCTACGAATTCCATATCCTTGCAGCCTCGTGTTTCTCCACTAGTTATCGAGCTGATTGATGGCAGACCCCTGCAACCAGCACAGGTTACTCATGATCCAGTTGTAATGGCGATAGGGGTTGTTCATAGGGAGTCGACCTGTTTCCAGGTTATTTTGTCCCTGCACCTCCCTTCGTTGTTTTGGTGTACTCTTGGCTTCAGAGACGCAATCCAACCTTTAATTGGCAGTTGGTCAAGATCCTCTCTTGGTCTCCACAGTGTGGAGCTATTTTTATCCATAGGCCTGTTAAGGTAATTTGTACCTCTTCGGATTCGGTGTTGCCTACTTAATATCGTCAGTATCAAGATCTATTTAACAAGGTGTTCCCTGGTACTCTTCCTCCTCCTCGTCCAAACAACTGTACTATAGACCTGCAACCTGCTGCCATTCCCCCTTGTGGCAGGCTTTATTCCTTCTCGGTTGCAGAGAATAAGGCCAAGGAGAAGTACGTTGTGGATGCGCTTGCTCAAGAATGCCTGTCAAGAATGCATACCCGATTCCGTTGATTACTGAATTGTTTGACTGCCTCAAGGGAGCAACGGTCTTTACCAAGATTGACCTAAGGGCCGCATATAACCTCGTAAGGATCAAGGAGGGCGACGAGTGGAAGACTGCATTTAATACCAGAACCGGTCACTACGAATCCCTGGTTATGCCCTTTGGGTTGTCCAATGTGCCCGCTGTCTTCCAGGAGTTCATCAATGATGTCTCTCGTGATATGTTGCAGCAATGCATGGTAGTCTATTTGGACGACATCTTGATTTACTCTGACTCTATTGAATTACACTACCTGGATGTCAGACGGGTGCTGCAATGGTTACGTGAGAATGGGCTTTTCTGTAAGCTTGAGAAATGTGAATTCCACCTTTACCAGGTTGCCTTCTTTGGCTACTTCATTTCTCCTGAAGGGTTCTCCATGAACCCTCAGAAGGTTTTGGCTGTTCTACAATGGCCTCGCCCCAGTGGTCTCCATTCCATTCAGTATTTCCTTGGGTTTGCCAACTACTATTGGAAAATTATCAGGAACTTTTCCTCTTAGGCCAAATCAGATCTGTCCAAGAGGGGCATTGATTTCCACAATTGGACGCCTGCTGCCATCCAAGCTTTTGAGGCCCTCAAGTCTGCTTTCAATTTGGCTCCTATTCTGTCTCTTCACAATACTGTCATCCTTTAACAATGAGTTTTAGGGTTCACACCTGACACCTGATGGACCCCTACTTCCTTGAGGGTTCCAATCCATGAAATTGTCTCCAGCTGAATGCAAATATGAGATTGGGACAGAGAGCTCTTGGCCATTATCCTGGCTCTCAAAGAGTGGAGACACTTGCTCGAAGGTTCTGTGGTTCCAGTTCTCATTCTCACCGATCATAAGAATCTGACGTATCCCCCTGAGTGAAAAAACAAAATTAAACCCGCGCTACACAACGTGAAAATTATTAATATGAATAAGGTAATGAGCAGCTGCTGCAAACTCTAAGAAATTCTTAGGAAAATGTGATAAAAACGAATTTATGCAGCGCTAGCTTCAATAAAGTGATAAGTGCTGTGATATATAAACAATATTCAATAATTTATAAAGTGCATAGTAAAGATCATATACACAAAATGCTAAGTGCTAAAAAATATATGCAATATCCAATAAATTATAAAGTGCATGTATACACATAAGTGGTTAGATATACTCCAAAAGAATATTCAGTGCTTGAAACAAAAAGTCCTTATGGTGATCCAATTAAGGTGCCAAGGTGCCAAAAATAATTCAGGTGCTTGCAAAGTGACAAGGTGCCCCTCAAGGTTCCCCACTCACCAGATTGCAGATAAATTAAGACCTTCAAGATTATTGCACATTGCCCAGGATCTTTAAGGACCAGAACTTCTCCTGTGTAGCCTTCACACTTGTTGGGTCAGCTTCCGCCTCCACCGTTAAACAAAAGAATGGCCATACATGGTGAAGTACGTTTAAAACAATTTTATTCCCAATAAGGTATTCAGATGGGTACTCACAAGCATGTAAAAAGATAAAGCATGTACAAGGAACTCGTGCGGCGCCGCTCTCGGCGTGCGTTCCACACACAGGAAGTTCCTGACCGGAAGTGACGTTCGTTTTGGTCCGCAACCGGAAGTGCGTCAACGCGTTTCGCCGTCAATACAGCGTCTTCAAAGACATCACTTCCTGTTAGCAGAGGCTTTTTATATCGTAGCCTCTCGGTGCTCATTTCCGGAATCTTATTATTTATACTTTGGCAATCGATCACAAACCATTGTACTATACTAATGGCATTATTATAGTGAATTTACTCGTCTATAGCCTTTATTAATTTGTTAAAATATCTATAATAGTCATGAACGATTGGTACGTCCGGGCATCACTTCCTGTATACAAAACTAATTTAGCCCATTATTAAATTCTGCTATATTTCATTACAAAAACATCAATAACATTATATTTTATTGGGTTAAACAATTATATAATTCAATTTTAAAACTAAGTTTATTAATAATATTATAATATATATAAATGAATAAGACGTTAAAAATTATATATAGAGCTGATAGAAAAACCTATAAAAGGAGGAAATAAAGAATTTTTTTATATTTTTATATAGATATTGGGACGATTTTAAATAATATATATACACAAATAATTAAAAATCATTAAAATATTATAAAAATTAAAATAATATCTAGACTTCCATAAATTTATAAAGAGGAATAAGGATTCTGTATATTCATTAGAGGAGTAGGATCATACACTAATATGAGAATTAATATTATATGGTGGGATGTAGAATTATTATGTAGAGGGTTGATTAAAAACAGAAGGAAAGAGTATATATAAGGGTTTAGACCTATTAGAGGGAATAAGGAAAATTTAAAAATTTAAAAAGGACTACCAATTGGATAAAAAGCAGTTGACATCTACGTCTACATTCAGTCCTTTGGGTTTAAGTGTCTCCAAACGATGGATCCACTGAGTTTCATTTTGTGACACTGCTTTTTTCAAGTTGCCCCCCCTCCAGTGGGGTTCTATTTTATCTATAGCACAAAAAGACAGAAGTGTAGGGTCACTATGGTGGAACAATTTGAAATGGTGAGAAAGACTGTGGTTTTTAAACCCTTTCTTTATATTGGAGACATGTTCTCTCAATCTTACCTTCAATTCCCTAGTAGTCCTTCCCACATACTGTAGTCCACATGGACAAGAGAGAAGGTAAGTCACATGTGTGGATGAACAGGTTATAAATTTATTGATTTTGTACATTTTACCATTAAAAGATGATTTAAAATCCATATTTTTCCTTTTTCTAAACCTAGAAGTGCGGCAGATCATACATCTGCCACAACTAAAGAACCCATTCTGATCCCAGAATGTGCCTATTTTTTTAGGTGGGTTAACCACGTTGTGTGCTAATTGTAATCTGAGGGTTTTGGGCTTAGTATAAATAAACTGGGGTTTAGATGGAAGTAGAGTTCTAAGAACATTATCTTTCAATAGAAGGTGCCAGTGCTTTTTTAAAATCTTCTCCATTTGGGTATGCTGTCTTGAAAAGCTGGTGAGGAATGCCATACTGTAATCTCTATTATTCTTTTCTTTTTTCTTGAATAAGTCCTTTCGTTCAATATTTCTGACTTTTTTCTTGATTTTCTCCAAATCTCTTTTCTTATATCCCTTTTCATGGAACTTATTTATGATTACTTCTGCTTGTTCTTCGTAATCACTTTCTTTATTCACAATTCATTCTTATCCTCATTAGTTGACTGCTAGGAATTGTATCAAGCCATCTGGGATGGTGGCAGCTGCCTATGGGAATGTAGCCATTGGCATCCACTTCTTTAACCCCTTCCGTACCGCGTCATGTCAAATGACGTCGGCACAAATCCTTTCTCGATCCGGGCGGACGTCATATGACGGCGCCCGGATCTCCCCGCTACTGCGCGCCCCCGGGGGCGCGCAGCGCGGCGATCGGGGGTGAGGCTCGTCCCTCGGACTGAGCCCAACCCCGATCAAGGTAAACAGCCAATGAAATTGGCTGTTTACCACGTGATCGGCTGTGTCAATCACAGCCGATCACATGAGCGGCTCCAGCGCGAGCCGCTCGTTCCTTCCTTAATGCGCGCCGATCGGGGACGAGGCTCGTCCCTCGGACAGAGTCGATCCCCGATCTAGGTAAAGAGCCAATGAAATTGGCTCTTTACCACGTGACCGGCTGTGTCCAATCACAGCCAGTCACAAATGTCATCAGAGAACACAGTAACTAGCTGTCACCGTGTTCTCCTCCTCACACACTGATTCTGTGTGAGGAGGAGATTGTGGTAACAGCTAGTTACCAAGTACAGTGCACCCCAACCACACTGATTGCCCCCCCCCAATAAAGAGCACCTGTCACTAGCCCATCAAAGTACCCGAGTACCTGTCATCAGCCCATCAGGTACTCTGATGACAGGTACTCGGGTACTCTGATGGGCTGATGACAGGTACTCGGGTACTCTGATGACAGGTACTCGGGTACTCTGATGACAGATACTCTGATGGGCTGGTGACAGGTACTCGGGTACTCTGATGATGGGTACTCGGGTACTCTGATGACAGGTACTCGGGTACTCTGATGACAGGTACTCGGGTACGCTGATGACGGGTACTCGGGTACTCTGATGACAGGTACTCGGGTACGCTGATGACGGGTACTCGGATACTCTGATGACAGGTACTCGGATACTCTGATGACAGGTACTCGGGTACTCTGATGACAGGTACTCGGGTACTCTGATGACAGGTACTCGGGTACTCTGACGACAGGTACTCTGGTACTTTGAGTACCCGTCATCGGAGTACCCGAGTACCTGTCACCTACCCATCAGAGTACCCAAGTACCTGTCACCTACCCAACAGAGTACCCGAGTACCTTCCACCTGCTCATCAGAGTACCTGACACCTGAAGTACCCGAGTACTTGCCACCTGCTCATCATTACCCATCACTACTCATCAGTACCCATCAGTACCTATCACCTATTAGTATCAGTACTGATCATTCGTACCCATCATCAGTACAGTATCAGTATCACCTATCAGTATCAGTACTACTCATCAGTACCTATCACCTGCCTGTCACCTGCCCATAAGAGTACCCGAGTACCTGTCACCTGCCTATCGGAGTACTCGAGTACCTGCCACTTGCTCATCAGTACCAGAGTACCTGTCACCTGCCCAGCAAAGTACCCGAGTACCTGTCACCCTTCATACAGCCACCATGTCCAAGTCCAAAAAGGTTTATATACGTTGTCCGTTTAAACCTAAATACCGGTGTTATGGCAGCAGATAGCTGCCATAACCCTGGTATTTTTTTAAACGGTGGACGGTTGGCTTTCCGATAAGGGTGGTCCCAGCGGCGGATTCGCCGCGGGATCACCCTTCCGGGGTGGCGAAAGAGGTGCCCCCCCCCCCTCCCGCTGCATTCTGGTCCTTTTCCCCGTTTACCGGACCCGCCGGCAGCGGGGAAAACGATCCGGTCCCAGATCCCCACAGACAGGATGTCGAGTGAGGGCAAGCTTGCCCTCACTTGACTCTATGGTTTTGGAGGACCGGAGCTACGGCAAACGTCATTGCCTAGCAACCAGTTTAAAGGTCCCTTTTTTTTTTCATTTTATTTAATTTTTTTTTTATTTATTTTTTTTATTTTTTCTATCTTTTAGTGTACTTGTGAGATCTGAGGACTTTTTGACCCCAGATCTCACAAAAAAGAGGTCCTGTCGTGCCTTTTTCTATTACAAGTAATGTTTACATTTCTTGTAATAGAAATAAAAATGATCAATTTTTTTTTTTTAAAAAACAGTGTAAAATAAAAAATAATAAATAAAATAAATAGTAAAAAAAAAAAATTAAAGAACCCTGTCCCCGCGAGCTCGCGCGCAGAAGCGAACGCATACGGAAACCCCGCCCACATATGTAAACAGTGTTCAAACTACACATGTGAGGTATCGTCGCGATCGTTAGAGCAAGAGCAATAATTTGAGCCCTAGACCTCCTCTGTAACTCTAAGATAGCAACCTGTAGAAATTTTTAAAATGTCGCCTATGGGGATTTTTAAGTACCAAAGTTTGTCACCATTCTGTGAGCGTGCGCAATTTTGAAGCATGACATGTTGGGTATCTATTTACTCGGCGTAACATTATCTTTCACATTATGGAAAACAATTGGGCTAACTTTACTGTTTTCTTATTTTTTAATTAAAAAAAGTGATTTTTTCCCCAAAAAATTGGAAGACCGCTGCGCAAATACGGTGTGATAAAAAATATTGCAATAATCTCCATTTTATTCTCTAGGGTCTCTGCTAAAAAAAAATATATAATGTTTTGGGGTTCTAAGTAGTTTTCTAGCAAAAACAACTGATTTTAGCTTGTAAACACCAAATGTCAAAAATAGGCCTAGGCAAGTGGCTAGGATGCATGATGATGCTCCTTGGATGTTTAGGCCCCTCTATATGGCTAGGCTGTGAAAAAGTCTCACACATGTGGTATTGCCATACTCAGGAGGAGTGGCAGAATGTATTTTGGGGTGTCATTTTTGCTATGTACATGCTATGTGTTAGGAATATTCTATAAATTTACAACTTTTTGTAAAAAAAAAAAGTTTTTATTTTTTTTCCACATTTTCCAAAAACTTGTGGAAAAAAATGACATGTTCAAAGGACCCATAATGCCTCATAGAATATACGTTGGAGTGTTTGCTTTCCAAAATGGGGTCATTTTGTGGACTTTTCCATTGTATTGGTGCTCTAGGGCCTTGAAAAGTGTGATAGGTAGTAAGAAAGTTTTATGTGTATTTATGCTCCTAAAACGCCTTATGGTGCTACTTGCACGTGGAGTCTCTTTTTGTGGCCAGGCTGTGTAAAAGTCTCACACATGTGGTATCACCATACTCAGAAGGAGTAGCAGAATGAATTTTGGGGTGTCATTTTTGCTGTGTACATGCTATGTGTTAGAAAAAGCTTATATATTGACAACGTTTTGGGAAAAAAAAAGAAAAAAAAATGTTTTCTTCATTTTCCCAAGAATTGTGGGAAAAAATTATAACTTCAAAAAACTCACCATGCCTCTTACTAAATACCTTGGACTGTCTACTTTACAAAAAGGGGTCATTTGGGGGGTATTTGTACTGTCCTGACATTTCAGGGCCTCAAGAAAGGAGATAGGCCATCAGTACATCTGGTGTGATCAATTTTCAGTAATTGGTACCATAGCTTCTAGACTCAATAACTTTCACACAGACTAAATAATATACACTAATTTGGGTTAATTTTACCAGAGATATGTAGCAGTATAAATTTTGGCCCAAATGTATGAAGAAAAATTTATTTTTTGCAAAATTTTATAATAGAAACTAAAAAAAAGTGTTTTTTTTGCAAAACTTTTGCTCTTTTTTTGCTTATATCACGAAAAAAAAAAAACCCCAGTTGTGATCAAATACCACCAAAAGAAAGCTCTATTTGTGTGAAAAAAATGATAAAAATTTTGTTTGGTTACAGTGTAGCATGACTGAGCAATTGTCATTCAAAGTGTGAGAGTGCTGAAAGCTGAAAATTGGTCTGGGCAGGAAGGGGGTCTAACTGCTCTGTATGGAAGCGGTTAAAATAGGTTTTGGTAAAAAGTTGGTTAAAATCTTTAAAAATACAAAGATCTAAAAAATTGATGCCTTCCAAACTGTTTGTGTGGGAAAAAGAGATATCATATTTGTTGTTGTTTATAGATGATAAAAATTGATCTAATGTATTCTGGGTACCCCTCCATATAATAAAAATGTCATCTATGTATCTCTTATAGGTAATGAGTTCCTTAGGTCTGTTTTTAAAAATTTGTTCACTCTCCCATTTCTGCATAAATATGTTTGCTATGGAGGGAGCATATTTGGCTCCCATGGCAACTCCTTTTTTCTGTCTATAGTATTCTTTCTCATGCCAAAAAAAATTGTTGCTCATTGCGAGGTCTAATCCTTGTAATATAAATTCCTTTTGTTTCCTTTTAATTTCCGTCTGGTCCAGGGCCCATTTTGCTGCTTGTAATGCATGATCCTGCTTTATATTTGTGTAGAGGGAGTTGACATCTACTCCCACTAGAATGTCACTTTCCTCTATTTTGATGTCTTTTATAATTTCCATGAGATGTTTACTATCTCGCAGGTAAGCCAATCCTTCCTGTGCTAACGACTGAAGAAAACAGTCCAAATATTCTCCCAGGCGTGAAAAAAGGGAATCCACCCCACTCACGATGGGCCTGCCAGGTGGATGTTCCCAATTTTTGTGTATCTTTGGCAATTGATATATTACCGGTACTCTGGGTGCGTCTGGTACCAGGTACCTGCTTTCTTTCTTGTTGATAATATTTTCTTGATGTGCCCATTTTATAAGTCTGGTGAGTTTAGCTTTATATTTCTTGGTAGGGTTCCCTTTTATTTTTTTTATAGGTCTTGGGATCATTGACCAATCAGTTTAATTCATTCAAATAGTCATTTTTATTTAGGATTACAAGGCCGCCTCCTTTGTCTGCGGCCCGTATTTCTATGTCTTTTCTTTTTTCCAATAATTTGAGACCTCTTTCTATGTCTTCTTTTTTCCTGGAATTTTTTATTTTCAGACTCTCCAAGTCATTTTCTACCATAGCTTTAAAAACATCTAAAAATTGATTATTTAAAATTTTAGGGTTAAAAACAGATTTGTTTCTCAATTGGGTATAAGTGAACTCTCCTAAGGGTGCAGTGTTGGATATATTCTTTCCTGCATAATATTTTTTTATATTTAATTTCCTTACAAATTTTTGGAGATCGATATAGGTATCGAATTTATTCAAATTTTTCTCTGGCGCATATTTTAATCCCAAACTTAAAACTTTGAGTTCATCCTCTGAAAAAGTGGCAGTGCTTAGATTAAAAATTCCTTCTGTTAATTTGTTCTTTTTCTTTTTCTGCCCTCCTCTACATCCTCTCTTTCTTCTTCTCTTTCTTCTCTCACATAGTGTGTTTGTTCCATCTGGGGCCAAGGTCTCCAATCGTCTCTTCTGTCCAGATGGTAGGGGTTCCCCCCTCCTCCTCTGTAGTTGGGTGCTCCTCTCCCTCTCCATGGGGGTCTGCCTGATCCCCTCCTTTGAAAATCCCCTCTGTAATTGTTATATCTATAGTTGCCTCTACCTCCTCTGAATCCTCCATTGTTTTGTGGGTGTCTCGTTCCACGCTGTCCACGTTGTCCCTTGTAATTATTGGTATACCCTTGTTGCTGGGGATACTGTTGTTGAGGGTATTGTTGTTGAGGATATTGTTGCTGGGGAGTTTCATCCCTTAATGGCATGAATCTGTTATTGGTTGGAACGTTATATATTGGAGTGTTTGGTTCCGATCTATTGTATGGAGTAAAATTGGGATTCTCAAATCTTTCTTCTCCATATCCTTCATTTTCACTGGGATTCACTCTTGGGGTCATAGCAAGGGGATATGGAAAACCTCTTTCTGGAGATGAGTCTCTAGAAACTCCTTCTTGGGGAGGGGCTTCTTCTTGCCATTTATAGATTTTGTTAGATTTGTAATCATTTGAATCTCTTAAATATTTTTTCATTTTTTTCTTTTGTGTGTCCCTATCAATTTTTTCAACAAATTCTTGTAGGTTTTTCATTTTTTTCTTTGAAGTCTGTAGTTTCCTCTAGATTCACAAATTTAGCCTTAATACCGTTAATGTTGGCCTCCAGTAATTTCAATTTCTTTGTTTTTCTGGAGATGAGTAGTTCTAATAGTTTCCTCTCCATAAGGTTGAAGAAACCAAACCACTCCTCGTCCAGGGCCTTATCTGTAAGGCCATCATTGGGGGCCAGGTCCCATCTTAATCTCCTGGGGGTCATACCATCTTTGATATATTTATTTAAAGTAAAAATGTCCCACCAGGTTCTGACCTGTTTGTCCATATAGCCTTTAAGTAATTTAAATTCCTGGTGCATGGTTTGTCCAATATTACTAGATGAAAAAAATTCATCTGCATCTACTTTCTTATTATTCATAAAATTAAATATAGCCAAGTGAGCTGCTGGGGGTGATTCCATATTGGAACAAATAAATGAAAAAACAAAATTAAACCCGCGCTACACAACGTGAAAATTATTAATATGAATAAGGTAATGAGCAGCTGCTGCAGACTCTAAGAAATTCTTAGGAAAATGTGATAAAAACGAATTTATGCAGCGCTAGCTTCAATAAAGTGATAAGTGCTGTGATATATAAACAATATTCAATAATTTATAAAGTGCATAGTAAAGATCATATACACAAAATGCAAAGTGCTAAAAAAATATATGCAATATCCAATAAATTATAAAGTGCATGTATACACATAAGTGGTTAGATATACTCCAAAAGAATATTCAGTGCTTGAAACAAAAAGTCCTTATGGTGATCCAATTAAGGTGCCAAGGTGCCAAAAATAATTCAGGTGCTTGCAAAGTGACAAGGTGCCCCTCAAGGTTCCCCACTCACCAGATTGCAGATAAATTAAGACCTTCAAGATTATTGCACATTGCTCAGTATCTCTCTGAGGCCAAGAGGCTCATACCCCGTCAGGCCAGATGGGCCTTATTCTTGTCTCATTTTAACTATGTGGTCTCCTATTTGTCCAGTTCCAGAAATGTTAAGGCTGATGCCTTGTCTCGCTAGTGTTCCAGGGATGACTCCGTACTGACACCGGTCATACCTTCAGATCATATCCTGGCTGCCATCCGCACCAACTTAACCTCTCCCCTTGCAACAGATCTTGGCTGCCCAACCTGATTTTCCTACATAGAGACCTGCTAGCAAATGTTTTGTACCTGAGGGGTTGCGCACATACCACAATTCCAAGACTGCCGGTCACCCTGGTAAGAACCAGATGTCCTAGGCTATTTCCCATCAGTTCTAGTGGCCATCTCTCTGCACTGATGTTGCTGCATATGTGACTGCTTGTTCAGGCTGTGCCCAGAACAAATCTCCTTGGCACCTTCCCTTGGGCCTTCTGCATCCCATTCCCAATGGGGAGCATCCCTGGTCTCACCTGACCATGGATTTTATTATGGAACCCCGTTTTGTTGGTTTTTTTCACATCCTCCCTAAGGTGAACTCAGTGGCCTATGCCCTTGGTCATCACTCTGGCATGCGTATCTCCAATGTCTTTCACGTTTTACTTCTGAAGTAACTGGTTTGCAATCGCTATACTTCTTCACTTCCTCGCCCTCATCCCATTCCCGTGGGCAATCATGAGGAGTATGAGGTTAACAGCATCTTGGATGCTCCTCTGTTCTGAGGTCAGGTTCAATACCTGGTGCACTGGAAGGGTTATGAGGAGCACTGAGGAGCGCTCCTAGGTTCCCTCCGCTGATGTTCATGCTCCCGCCCTTCTCCGTGCTTTCCATGCTCGCTTTCCTCAGAAACAGGTTTGTGCTCTGTGGAGGAGGGGCCGTTGAGGGGAGGGCACTGTTAAGGTCTTACCTTGCATTCCTGTTGGCAGCCATCTTGGACATGTGCAGACTGCTGCCTCTTATAAACTCTGATTGCATCATCACTTTCCTGCTGCCTGGGTGTCGCACAGTGATGATACTGCACACCTGACTATATCTATCATATGATGGGTTGCAGACCTTGCCCTTGCATTTTTGCTCCAAGGTGCATCTCTGCTTGCACTCTTCTGTCCTCTGTGTTCCTCCGTGTATTACCTGTTTTGGCTGATGACTCTCCTGGCTCTCGACCCTGCATCGGCAGATGACCCCACATCGGCAGACGATCTGGCATCGGCAGACTACCTGCTTCTGGACTCTACCCTGGCTTGGATGACTACCTGCTTCTAGACTTGACCCCAGCTTATTCCTGCTCTTACTTCCTCACTCTTGCTGTGCGTTTATTGTTTGCTCCAATAAACTGCTTTATTTTACCTGCATCCCCATGTAGTCTGGTTTCCTTGTGCCCTGACAGTCCCCTGCCAGCAATGTCTGCTCCTTCTGTCCTCTGGTGCCCCCTCAGCAAGTGAGGTGCTGAGGAGGCACCCATGTGGCCATGCTCCTCAGCCGGGCTGTGTGCATCCATGTTCAACTTACCAAGCATGTTGGCAATATGAAGACAGAGTTAAATGGGCATAATTTCTCAAAGCACTATGCCACTTGTCATAATGAAAACCCTGTTGGCACTTCATGGGTATTGACAAGGACAATCCCAACGGAGAGGTGGCCATGTTGGGAGAGATATTTCAAGTCTAGAAATGTGATCAATGAGTTATGGATCTTTACCCCCCCCCCCCCACACGGTCTCAACATAGAGTGGGATAAAAACTATTTTATTAACAGTGGTGTTAAGTTGTCCCACTCTATTGTTGGGAGTGGTGGTGTTTGTGTTAGTGATCATGTCCATCTACCTTATGTACAGTATATTAGTCTTTCCCTGATTTATGAGTGACATCTCTTTGATTTTTGACAGGGGGCTTCGATAGGGTGGTGACAGGGGGTGTGAATAGGAGTTGCTTTCTATATACTTACAGAATTAGATTTTAACCACATCCCGCCTGGCCTATAGCAGACTGACGGCCAGGGGGGATCTGTTATCCTGACTGGGCATCATATGACGTCCAGCAGGATAAGCCGCTTGTGCAAGCCCCTGGGAGCGTGCAGCGCGGCGATCGGTAGTGCGGTGTGTTGCTCTGACACAACACATCTCTGATATCGATATAGAGCCTATGACGTAGGCTCTTTTCCATGTGATCAGCTGTGTCCATTCACAGCTGATTACATGGTAAGCAGGAAGTGCTCTTTATCGGCTTTTCCTCTATTCACGCTGACAAGGTGCGGGCAGAGGAGAGCTGATCAGCTGCTCTCCTGAGAGAGGAGTCTGCGCTGATAATCAGCGCATCAATTATCAATGCAGACCCATTAAGGATGCCCACAAGTGCCCTCCGGGGATGCCGACCCATGCCTACCAGGAAATAAAAAACCCAGTGGTGATCAAATGCCACCAAAAAAAATGATAAGAATGTCATATGGGAACAGTGTTGCATGACCGCGCAATTATCAATCAAAATGCGACAGCGCTGAAAGCTGAAAATTGTCCAGCGCAGGAAGGGGGTGAAAGTGCCCTCTATTGGTTAAAGGGATGTGGAACTCCTTTTTTTTCTGTTTTTTTTTCCTTCGGATTTTCAGTCTATTATATTTCAATTTTATTTGTATTTTACACATTTTTTTTTGACGATGCAACAGAAGATGTAGATGTTAGTATTTTAGACACATTTCACTGTGGTGTTTTATCAATGCTCAGTCGAGGTGTCATTATTGGCATAATGTTCTAACTTAGCTGCCATCTGATTTTTGACCACTGGAGTGAGCTCTTTAGTTTATGTGGTGCTCTTTATCTGTTTAATTATAATTTAATTCTTTAATTATTTTAATTATATATTTGGATTGCTGTCCGTGTCCTCTATATATAAGGACAATGCGGGAGTGCATGCGTCTGTGCCCCTTGATGACATCACCTCTGATGAAACGCGTAGGCAGGTGCTACGACACACACATGCATGTGTACAGGCTGGTCGCCATCTTGGAATTGGGAATCAGAGCATACAGTGCCATTGTTTCTTAGTATAAATATAAGTGCAATGTATATTTTTTTAAAAGTGGTTTTAAACGTATTTACACTATTGGGAGTGCTTCCCATTTTTGTGTCTTTCTCTGTGTGTTTCTGAAGAATGGATATCTGGAGGACATCGGTGAATACACCCAGCTTGTTTGCAGGTTTACTTGGAGATTAGGGATCTGAGTCTGTCCATCCAACAGGTTACGTCTCCTTTGGCTGGACCACTCTGGAAAAGGGGGTCATGCTCTTCTGGTAAGAGGCATGATTTTCACAGTGGTGTGGTGTGAAGACCTTAATATAGGAGTTTGGAGGGTATTCATATTTTGTTGGAGCACTTAATCTATATTTATGGACGTGTTTGAATATTTTAGGACTGTTGTGTCACTTCCGCACTTTAGTTTTTTGCCCAAGAATTAATTTTGCACAATTGTGGAGAGATTAATTACATTAATGCACATAAACCCTTTAACCCATTTTTGTTTTTACTTAATTACAAAATCACAATAATTTATGAAATTTATTTTAATAATGAAATAAAAAAAAAATCTATGGTTATTTCATTTCCGGTTAGTATTAGCATTGCACTTTAATAATTCCCTCTGTGTGCATCCATAGATACACACAGTGCTGGTAAGCCCTGCCCCCTCTCATTCCTTGACTGACAGCAGCAGGAGTCTATGGCTCCTGTTGGTCTCAGAGTATCCTGAGAGACCAGGTAGAGAGCAAAGTGGGGTTGCTGCTGAGGACAAGGCTGGATGCTGAGAGGAGTTGGGTAGGAGTTTAGGGACGTTGGAGCAGAACAATAGTGTGGTGCTTTTTAACTTAAAGGGTAACACCACTTTCGTGGGAGAAAAAATAGAAAAGAAAAAAAGAAATAATGTAGCATATACAATTGCATTGGGCATCCCCTGCAACAAAAAAATATTTTTTTCGTAAGATACTCCCAAAGAAAAATCATGTCTAAAAGGATGCACTCCCTGCCACTTTCCTCATTGGAAACCTGCAGATGTGGCAGCTGATTGATAATTATAAAATCACTTCCATTCACATTCAATTTGTACATGGACACAGACAATGAAACAGCTTTTTCCTCAGAATAACAAAAGGTAGCAATCTGAAACAAAGTTTGCTAAATTATTTTCTTGTAAATAGATGGGGAATGGGTTTTTTTTCTCAACAAATGTAATGTTACTCTTTAAGTTTCAGTCTTAGTGACTGTTGTCACTGAGACAAATAAAGGAGTGTATCTCCCCAGCAGGGACTCCAAAAAACAATAAAAACTTGGCAGAGAGTCTAACCCTGGACAATACCAAAGCACTCTGTTCTGGCACAGGCGTTTATAGATCCACCAGAGGAGTATGTGATAAGGTAATACAAATAGGAGACAGTTGATTTATATAGAAATCACCAGGTATTAGTTTAACCACTTCCTGCTAACCGACGTACCTGTACGTCGGCTTGCAGAAATGGTTGTAGTGGGATGATATGCAGCTGCAGGCATCAACCCGGTACCGTTTTTTAGAGCCGGCAGTCAGCTTTCAGGAGATCATTTATTCATAAATGACCTAGAGCAAGGGTCTTCAAACTATGGCCCTCCAGCTGTTCAGGAACTACAATTCCCATCATGCCTAGTCATGTCTGTGAATGTCAGAGTTTTACAATGCCTCATGGGATGTGTAGTTCCGCAACAACTGGAGGGCTGTAGTTTGAGGATCCCTGACCTAGAGGATGGAATGGCCAGCACAATCTCAGTATTTGCGGACAATACTAAGCTAAGAAGGGCAATAACTTCTACAAAGGATGTGGAAACTTTACAAGAAGACCTGAACAAAATAATGGGGTAAACAACTACATGGCAAATGAGGTTTAATGTTGAAAAATGTAAGGTAATGCAATTGGGTGCCAGAAATACGAACGCTAGGGGGGAACCTCTGGGTGAATCTATGATGGAAAAGGACCTGGGGGCCCTAGTAGACAACAAGCTAAGCAATGGCATGAAATGCCAAGCTGCTGCTGCGGAAAGACTCTGGTATATATATTTATATTCATAGATATTTAGGGGAACGGAGGACATCAGCATTGAGGAAAGACTACAAGCATTACATTTATTCTCTCTGGAGAAGTGATCAGATTTTTAATTTTTTTTTAAATTGCTGAAAATAAAAAAACAAAATAAATTAAACAGGAAAAAAAATGTAAAGTGCCCCCCCCCCCGCATACGTAAGTTGCGCCCTCAAATTAAATTGGTGTTTCAACCACACATGTTAGGTATCACCGCAATCACCAGAGCGAGAGCAATAATTCTAGAAACAGACCTCCTCTGTAACTCTAAACTGGTAACCATTAAAAATTTTTAACTTTAACTTTCTTTAACTTAATTTTCTTAACTCAAAGCTAAGAGACACACCCGTATGGCACACAGGGAGAAAGGGACCCTAAACCAATAATTAGGAGATGATTCCCTTGCCCCCACCCCTTCCTCTTTTCTATTCCCACATTCATACTAATTTGCTCCCTCTGCGTAGGGACTTACTTAAGTCTACTGTTTAACACTACTGTTAATTAATATTCATATTTTTGTTGCAAATAAAAATATATTCAACCTAAAAGAATACATTTTGTAAAAGGATATCCTACAGTATGTCTTGATGGCTAAAAAATAAAGTCTGCATTATTTTATACATATTTAAAGCGTCGCCTATAGAGATTTTTAAGTACCGTACTTTGTCGCCATTCCACGAGTGTGTGCAATTTTAAACTGTAATATGTTAGGTATCTATTTACTCAGCATTACATCATCTTTCACAATAAAGAAAAAAATTGGGCTAACTTTACTGTTTAGTTTTTTTAAAATGCAGTGAAATTTATTTTTTCCCAAAAAATTGTGTTTGAAAGACCTCTGCACAAATACCACCTGACAAGAAAATATTGTAATGACTGCCATTCTATTCTGCAGAGTCTTTGCTAAAAAAAAATATGTATAATATTTGGGGGTTCTAAGTAATTTTCTAGAAAAAAATACTGATTTTACTTTGTAAACAACATGTGTCAGAAATAGGCTTGGTCCTTAAGTGGGTAATGAAAGCTGCAGATGTAAAAAGATTGAAAACAATTACAATAATATGTTATGATTTAGTTATACTTTACAAAAAAAAAAAAAAAAAAACATTAAGGCCCCGTTCACACTGGGGCGTTCCGACTTCCCAGGGCGACCTCCGAGGTCGCGGTGCGAGCAGCGCGCCGCGACCTCGGAGCGGCCGGCACGGACCTCATAACATTGAAGTCTATGACGGTCGCTCCGGGTCGCCCCAAAGAAGCTCCAGACCCTTTTTCTAAGTCAGAGCGACTTGTGTCGCTCCTATTAGAACGGGTCCGCAGCTTCCCTATGGAAGACGACCTACGGCGACCTGTGAGGCGACCAGGTCGCCTCACAGGTCGCCCCAGTGTGAACAGGGACAAAAACAATTTTACACACAATATTTGTATACATGTTTTTAAATTGGGAGCAAAAAGAAAAAATAGGTTAGGACTGAGAACATTATTGTATCATTCTGCCAAAAAACTGTTTTGTTTTAAAACAGAGTTATACCTAAGCAGAAATAAATGTAAACCTATGACCTGTTAAAAAGCTCAATGAAGTGATAGCTAAAAACATTGCAGAAGCAGCATAAATAACCAAGAGATATACAAAACATAATGTAATAATAATTGATATCAGCTGTTTTATCAATGATGGCCTTGGGGCATGTCTCTAAAGTTGGCCATAGACATTTTGAATTTCTCTCATTAAGCCCTGTAGGCTGAAAGAGAGAAATCTATTGATTCCCCCTTCCACACTAAGCGGCATGGATAGAGGCATGCCAGCTGCTCCAGCGGCTGCTGAATACATGAACAGTGCTTGCACCTGAAGTTCTGTTTGGCCGATTCATTTCATACCGCCTGCTTTCACAAAAGTTCTTTTAAATATAGACTTTTGTTGAGCAGGGAGTACCAAAAGGGCCACCAACAGTTTGAATTTTGGCAGATTTAACAGCAATCCCCCAAAATTCGAGCAGTGTATGGTATGAAAACCAGTGAAACATGTCAAGCATATGGGATGCCTGCTAAACTTTTGGCATTACACCAAAAATGACCATTTCATAGTTAACATAGCCTCCTCATACAGGTGGTCTCCTGGTTACAAACAAGCTAGGGACTGTAGGTTTGTTCTTAAGACAAATTTGTTTGTAAGTCGGAACAGGTACATTTTTTTAAGTGTAGCCCCAGCCAAAAGAATAATTTTTAAGTTTTTGGGATAGCATAGGGAAGAGATAACACCCCTGTAACATTTGTTTTGCTATCTGTGCCCCTGTTCAGAAGATTTCCCCTCACTTTCTGTCCCTATGACAATTAGATTTTGAAAATTTTGGGTTGTTGTGGAAACAAGGATTGGTGATAAAGCTTCAGTGGAGACACCTTTTTCCCATGAGAACTCTTACAGGAGTGAATTTCCCTTCCTAGGTGTAGATTACCTCTCACTTCCTGCTGTCTCCCTCTGTTTGTAAGTAGGAGTCATTTGTAAGTTGGATGTTTGTAACCCGGGGACCGCCTGTAATCAATTCCAAAGTGCCTAAGAAAATATATACCTTTTATGCAGCACATAGTAACCTATTTGGATCATCTTGTTACTTTTCCTGTAATGCACTGGGAGAATGACTAGGATAATCTTGGTTTATGGAAAGCGAGTGAGCCCTGATTGCCATCCCTGGTGGCCATAGTGGACATCCCTGGGGTCATGGGTGGGCATCCGTGGGGTCATGGGTAGGCATCCCTGGTGGCTCTAGTGGCACCCCCCCAAGGGTCTGCACTGGTAATCAATGCTCTGATTACCAGCACAGACCCCGCCCCGGCCCCTTTTCAGGAGAGCCGCAGATCGGCTCTCCTCTACTCGTGCCTGTCAGGCAGGAACTGAGGAAAGCCGATCAACGGCTCTTCCTATTTACTATGTGACCAGATGTGATTGGACACAGCTGGTCACACGGTAAAGAGCCTACATCAGTAGGCTCTTTACCGAGATCAGAGATGTGGTATGTCAGAGCGACACACCGTTGCACCGATCGCCAGTCGGCGCTCCCCCCGGGGGGGGGGGGCGCAGAGTGCATTATCCTGCACGCCGTCAAATTCAATCGCCTATAGGGCGGGTGGGAAGTGGTTAAACTTTTTTTTTTTTACATTTCAGCTACTTCCTGGTTTCTTGCCTAGGCAAATGATGTCATAAATCCCCAGGAGTCTTCAGGAGGGTCAAAGACTGGGTTACATTTTAGGAAGCCCAGCAGTCTTTGGGAGGGGTGGAGAGGAGGAAGGGTTTTCTCAGCTAAGCACACTCCCCTGCCTGCATGCCTGAGCTAAGGGCAGATTGAATCCAGGAAATAAATGCTCCATGAATAATTCGCCCTTACTCATGATGGCCACCGCCAGAAACGCTAGGGGGTGTGATTTTTTTAACAAAATAAAGCATTGAGACATGGATGGATGGAGGAGTTTGCTTTGAATATTAAATATGAGCTAAGTAGCGTTTTTAGTTTGTGGTATTCAGATGCAGTGAAGATCCGCTTTAAGTTTTTTTTTTTTTTGTGAAACAGCAGCAGTCACATTTTAAAATTGTAGCTACAATTGTGAAAAGAAAACAAGACCACAGCAGGAAAAATGTACGCTAACTTCCATGGTCTTCAAAATAGAGTTGTTGGCTTCAGATATTCCAATCAATATGTAATTTGTGAGAGTTTTCCATGCTTGTTAAAATCAATAAACATAAATATACCCCAACATACAAAAAAACATTTTTAAAAAATCCCCCAGCTGGTACACCAAAGATGTTCAAGCTCTCTTGATACACAAATGCAATAATATATAAGAAGTAGGTGCACTTCTAAATACAACATACTGTAGATAAAAAAAAAAATGCAATAAAAATATAAATAAACCAAAGGTCCTTGAGCAAAACAATAAATTACTGTATAATTGTGATATAGTAAATCTTGAGTAGTAAAAAATGAAAGTCCTTTATTTCATTTTCATTTTCATTTTCTTATTTCTGTAAAATCGACCACCCTCTACCTAAAACTGGAAAAACACTCATTGGACCTTTTACCGTCCTTTCACTTTATCTTTATTGAAAAAGAAGACAAACTAGCACTTACACATTGCATACAGTATGATACAAAATCGAATTTACCAGTTTCATCCAGTTTCCAAAAAGCCAGATTAAGAGGCATCGTCCAGTGTTGTGCGCTGTCGCAAAGTCAATGGCAGAAAACATGAATCAAAACAAACCAATGAGGGCAGAAGGAAGAAAGAAAATCATTACATCTAGTATGGCAAAGAATACCAATTCAGATCTTCCCATCTGATCCCTCTCATAGTCCTGAAATGGGTAATCTTTACTATACTAGGTGTAATGGCTTTCTTTCTTCCTCCTTCCCTCCATGATTTGTTTTGATTCATGTTTTCTGCTGGAGAGTTTACAAGGAGGGGCATTTTGCAGCATGTCCCACTGCCAGATTTTCTGCAAAGAAATTAAAAAATTTAAAGAAAAAGGAGGGTTCAGTGTTCATTACTGGAGTGAATGAAAAATTCAGTAGGGAAAACTGGAGGAGAGAAAGGAAAGAATGTAGCGGGAAAAGAAGAAGGAAGAGGAGGGAGGAGGGGTAAGAGGGGAAGGAGAAAAGGAGGGGTAGGGAGGAACCCTTCTCCTGCTCCCTTTCCCAGAGGCCTGTTAAGAGCCCACCAGGTTTACTTCACCTTCAGACATCTAGGAAGCAAAACGTGAGTGGAGAAGAAGGTACTTAGGAAGCAGTCATGAATATCATTAAGAACCGCCGTCAGCTTCTCATTAACCACTTGCCTACTGTGCACTTAAACACCCTTCCCATCCAGGCCAATTTTCAGCTTTCAGCGCTCTCACACTTTGAATGACAATTGCGCGGTCATGCTACACTGTACCCATATGAAATTTTTATCATTTTTTTCACACAAACAGAGCTTTCTTTTGGTGGTATTTAATCATCTCTGGGTTTTTTATTTTTTACAAAAAAAAAGAAAAAAGACAGAAAATTTTGAAAAAAAAAAAAAAGTTTTTCTTATTTTCTGCGAGTAAATTTTGAAAATAAATTTTTCTCCCTCACTGATGTGCGCTGATGAGGCGGCACTGATGGGCACTGATAGGCTGCACTGATGGGCACTGATGAGGTGGCACTTATGGGCACTGATGAGGTGGTACTTATGGGCACTGATGAGGAGGTACTAATATGCCGCACTGATGAGCACTGATAGGCGGCACTGATAGGCGGCACTGATAGGCGGCACTGCTGGGCACTGAGAGGTGGCACTGCTGGGCACTGAGAGGTGGCACTGCTGGGCACTGAGAGATGGCACTGCTGGGCACTGAGAGGTGGCACTGCTGGGCACTGAGAGGCGGCACTGACGGGCGGCACTGATAGGCGGCACTGATGGGCACTGGCGGATGGCACTGATGGACACTGACGGGTGACAGTGATGAGCACTGACGGGCGGCACTGATGAGCACTGATGGGCAGCACCATCAGTGCCCACACTCAGTGCCCATAGTGCTGCCAGTCAGTGCTCATCAGTGCCTAGATGAGCAGGCACTGATGGGCACTGACTGGCAGCACTATGGGCACTGATTGTGGGCATTGATGGGGGCACTGATGGCGGGCACTGTGGGCACTGATGGTGGGGGCAGTGTGTGTGTTTTTTTACCTTCAGTAATCAGGGCACTGGTGATCAGTGCCCTGATTACATTTGTCTGTGTCCCCAGCGGCTGTCGGCTCCCCCTCCTTCCTCACACTGCAGTGTCTGTGTGAGGAAGGAGCGCCGGCGATGAGAGATGATCTCATATGTTTACATATGAGATCATCTCTCATTGGACGGCTTGATCACGTGGTGAATGGCCGCTGTGATTGGCCATTCACCACGATCTGTGATCGGCCGTGTCCAAGGGACACGGCCGACACAGATTCCCCCCGATGCGCGCTCGCAGGAGCGCGCGGGGGGGCGTGTCACTGGAGGCCGTTTAAAAACGGCCTCCCGAAAATTCGAGTCCGCGCTGCAGCCGTATATAGGCTGTAGCGCGGATGGGAAGGGGTTAAAGGGGGGCCCTGTATCCTGTTCTTCACCTCTTCGAAGTTAAGCACCAACGATTTCCATGGTCTTGCTATAGTTTGTTTAAGTAAATAATCCACAGTCCTTTTACCTTTCTTATTAAGGAAAGGTAAATGCACTGAATATACTTCTTGTGGCAACCTTCTTTTCTGGAAAGTTTTCACCTCTGTTAGCACCTCCTCACAAATCAAGGACCAAATCTCAAATAACAAAAAGTATAAGAAACGAAATTGCATATAGTGTAAAATTGTAAACGTTATTTATAAAACAGGTTGGGTTAAAACAGACTCATATTTCACCTGTGCACAATAGCACTATGAGATCAAGCATCAAAGTGACAGATTCTCATATGTGCAGCTGTTATGAGGCAGGTGGAAGCCTGTCGTGCAGAGAAGGCTTACCATTGCCGGTGGGCGGAGCTTGGATGGAAACCCGAGGTGAGTAGCACAGGCTAGCCTGAGGTGGGGGGTCTAAGCACCCACCGGTCTTCACCAGAGCCTCTGATGGTGAGGATGGATTTGGCTGCAGGTGGATACCAGGTCGCGGCCCCCAGGGTCGCCCCACCAGGGGGTAACCGGTCAAGGTCCGAAGATGGATGAGCCGACAAGGAGAATCCAGAAGAGTAGTCAAGACGAGCCGGGATCAGGACAAGCAGCAAACAAGCGAGGTCAGGGACGAGCCAAAGGTCAACAGGAATCAAACAGGAAGCAGGTTCAGAACACAGGAGGAGAAGACAACACAGCAAAGTGCAAATGCACAAGCTGCCTTTAAATAGGCCTCCTTTGGCGCCAAACGTCCGGGTCAATGTGTTAGAACGCATAATGTGCGTGGGGTCACACATGTTAGCTAATGCGTATTAGCCAGGCGCTAATTCGCGCATGCGTATTAGCCAGGCGCTAATTCGCACATGCGTATTAGCCAATTAGCGTCTTCTAACAGCAGCTTCCCTCTATGGCCCTAGCAATCACTGCAGGAATGGATCCTAGCTGCATCTCTGAACTCGGCACTGCACCTTTGACTCCGTACTGACGCGTTTTGTCACTGTGGGCTTTGTCAAGGGTGCAGCATGGTATCACACATGCCTTCTTAAACACTGTTTTAACCCCCACACTAAGGCCCTAATTCCTATTCCCATGTATAGAACAACTTTGTCACACAGTAACAAAACCCTGTGCAAAGAGCACCTCTGCTGAACATAGAAAGCAACTCAAACTGTACCTAGCTAGATAACTTTACATTTCTAGTGGCTGATAATTGTACCTGTATGTAAATTAAAATAAATAAACTATTTACTAGTCCATAGAGTTCCGATTTGTCTTCTTTTCAGCCAAAAATTCTTCTTTGCTGTTCTTCTCCTGATCTGCCATGCAGTGTAGCATTATTATACCAGTAATAATTGTAACCACTAGCAAATCCATTTTTGAAACTCCAACTTTACCCTATCTAGGTAAAATTGCATTTCCAATCCCTGATAATATCCCTTTATGTAAGTTACAATAAAAAAATGTAAACATACTTACGAGTCCACTATTGTCTTCCTTTCAGTCCAAAATTCTCCTTTGGTGCCCTGCTCCTGATCATCCATCTTGGAATGATATTTCACAGAATCACAGACATGTCACATGTCTCTGCCAGTGCTATGGGAAGTGGCACATAACTGTGGGGTGTCTTCACACATGCAACTGCCTGTTACCATAGACTGGAAGACCTGCAGCAGACTGCACATGTGTGGGGGATCTCACACTGAAATATTGAAATACTGCCTCCTAAGATGTGACTTAGACATCCTAAGAGACAGTGGGTGGATAGACCACATTATCCTCAACTAGGTGAAAGTGGATCAATGCAAAAAAAAAAAGGATATTTGCATAAAAGAGAGGGGAAGGATGCAGATAAGTTTAAGTACTAATCAGTCTGCTTTAAACACAGTGTTCACATAGAAACCAAGACACTAAGGTCCTAATGCTTATTTCCATACAGGGAACACCTCTGATGCACATAGAAAGGATACTTACTATAAAACTTCACCGCACATAGCAAACATACCATATACTGCTCAGATACATTGTAACATAGCTCTTCATGGTAATAAGATGAATGTTTAGACAATCCACTAACTTTTCCCTCAGTGCAACAAAGGCATTTCCATAACAACCCAGATGCTTATTCTCATGCATAGAATAACCCTGCCAAATGTAGCAGGCATGTTGTATTTTGCATGGCTATATTGTGACATATACCTGCATGGTTACAAGCTGAATATTTACACAATACTTCTGCCACTCACTCAGTGCACAGGTGTAGCAATATTATAACATTTAGCAGCAGAACCAAATGTAACCACTATCAAATACATCCTAATATTTGCAATCACTCCAATTATTATAAAACATATAAATCATACATCAAATAAATACCAGAGATAATAAATGTTTGTCACAATCCAGAGTTCCCCTTAGGGTGGGAGAGGCTGGGAAGGTGGCAAAAGGCCCATGCAAAAGCAATCCAGCAGCTATTTAGTGTTCCGCCCACCCCAAAAAATGATAATGGGATGATGCCTGTAGCTGCCGTAACCACTCATAGTGGGTAGAGCCTGAATATGCAGAGGAAGGCCTCTCTTACACCTCTGACTCAGAGCCCCTGATAGAGTAAACAGGTGGCGCAAGAGTGCAGAGTCGCACGAGTGCCAGTCGACGTGCAGGCTGCAGAACTGCTGGCTGAGTAGAGCACGAGAAGGTGGCAGATGTCCCAGAAGCAGATGGACCGATGCAGTAACTTGGTAGCTCCAATGGGAATTGGAAGATAAGCTGGGTAATACACAGAGCGATCAGATCAGGTACAGAAGGGGAGACAGGAGAATGGTTAAGGAACAGGCTGGAGTCGATGCAAGCAGAGAGCAGGTATAGTCAGAGGCAAGCCGAGTCAGTATTTCAGGAGCAGTTGCAGTTAACAGGGAACAGGTCAATCACAGAACGCTGTAGACGAGACAGCACTGATCCAAGGTGCAGATCCAGCTTAAATAGCCCGTTTGGAGCCTTAACTGTCACAAGATGCGCAGCGCAAAATTGTACGCGCACATCCATTCGCATTCCAGCGCATATTGGTTCGCCTGTGCGCATACAGATGCGTGCGCACGTTAGCATGCGCTAACGCACCTATTCTTTGGGAGGTTCGAGGAACAGGGACTTGCCTGCAGTTAACAACTTGTCTTTTGGCAGAACCTTCCTGACACATCATTACTTCTGACACATTTTCCTGACACCAGGACTTGCCCAGCGGCAAGTGGTTTAAAGAATTTAGTATATTTAATGTTGCACTTTAAGCAAAAAAAGTTGCTTCCCACTAAACAGTATTTATTAAAAAAAAAAAAAACGTTGCATTATTACGACTGCTGACGATACTAAGTTAGGCAGGGCAATGACTTCACAACAGGATATAGCAACTCTAAAGGAAGGCCGTGATAAAGTAGAGGGTGGGCAAACACATGGCAAATGAGGCTCAATATAAGCAAATGTAAAGTAATGCACTTGGGAGCTAAAATGATAAATGCGCACTACACACTAGGGGAGAACCTCTGGTAGAATCAAGGATGGAAAAAGATCTGGGGCTCCTAGTTGATGACAGACTAAGCAATAGCATGCAATATCAAGCTGCATCAAGCAAGGCCAGTAGAATATTAGTATGCATTAAATTAATTCTGCATCTTGAGTATACTGCCTGGTTCTGGTCACCAGCCCTTAGGAGGGGCATGCTGGAACTAAAGAGAGTCCAGAGAAGGGCAAAGAAAGGTATTGGGGGGGGGGGGGGGCTGGGAGACCTCAGTTATTAGGAACAATTACAAACAATAAATGTATGCTCCTTAGAAAAGAGACACTTAAGAGGGGATATGATAGCAATATACAAATATTTTTATGGTGATTCCAACACTGGGAGTAAACTATTCAGTCTCACACAAGACACAAGTTGGATGAGAAGTGGTTCAACCTTAAATAATGTAAAGGGTTTTTGCTGTTAGAGGGATAAGGATATGAAACTCCCTTCCACAATTGGTGGTTTCAGCAGGAAGTGTAACTAATTTCAAAAACTTTTAAATGGGCATCTACTGAACACAAAAAACAGGATCATGGGGAATGGTAGACACACACACACAGGTACATGAACTGGAGTCTTTATTCAACCCTACCAACTATGAAACTATGGAACCCAATGAAAATTGTGATTTTTATTTTAAACATATTTGAACAGGCAAACAGTAGAACTTGACTAAAGCACCACCTACACATAAAGGTGATATACTTGAATTACACTTAAAATTATGTATTTATTTTCATTATCTAAATAATAAAAATGCAGATTTGTTATTTGGAAAAGTAAGTTCAACCATGCATTTTCCATCAATTCAAATCATTGAAATTAGAATTGGATGTTGCAGATTAGGTGCCAATGATGAGAACCTCATTATGGAGTATGTAGGTGGAACCTGTCTTATTTAAACTTCATGTATCTAGGGTTTGGTGTTCCCATGTATTGACAGGTTGTCATGTATGGCGTCATCATGCAATGATCAAAAGAGCTCTTGAAGGCCATCAGAAGAAAGTTGTAAATTACCTAAGAGTCTGGCAAAGGATTTTACAAAATTGCTAAATTATTTAAAATCAATCATTTCACAGTATAAAAAAAAAATCTACAAGTGGTAAAGATTTCAAACACTCTGTCACTTTGTCTAGAATTTTCTAGCTCAGCAAATTCAGCCCAAGAGCTGATCATTTGATGCTAATAAAAAAAAAGTCTCCAAGAACCCCAAAATGTCATTGCATTTATAACTTTTGCAACAATTGGGGTCAGAGTGTATGCATGTATAATCAAAAAGAAATTGCAATAATTTAAACCACATGAGTAGTGTGTTCAGAAAAAAACCTTTTCTGTCCAAATACAACATTAGAGAAAGATTACAGTGAGGTTATATTAAAGTGTGTTTGATGAGAATGTGAGTCCATCTGTTCAAAGGTAAAGTTGAACTGGAAATGGGTCTTTCAACATGATAATAATAGAAATCACACTAGCCAATCCACCAAGGAATGGCTCAAAAAGAAGAAATAGAGGGTTATGGATTGTTCTAGTCAAAGCCCTGAATTGATTCCCATTGTAATTCTGCAGGGTTTTTTTTTTTTAATGGGCAGTTCATTACTTCCATTTATTTTTAATAATTTTGTAGAATAAGGGAACATTTTCATGTGTTTTTTACCTTTATCTGCAGGCACTGTCTGCACAAAGATCTACAGTTTGCCTGTTAAAATATGTTTAAAAAGTAAAAAATTTCAAAGAGGTAAATTTAAAGGAAAAGTCACTATATTCAGGGTGTAACATGTTACACGTGTACCAGCCCCCGCACAATTCTTCAAATATATTAAAAGAAAAAAGGTCAGGTCTGGGCACGTAGGCCCTTTACAAAAAAAAAATCTAGAGTGAGTGACTGGGGACAAAGAGAAGAGAAATGTATTAAATGCCTTCCTCACCTGTGTGTATACAAAGGAGCATGGGGGGCTCATGTCCATAATGGGGATGTTATTGGCACAGCCCCAAATGATCCACAATGGCTCAAAATTGATATGGTCCAAAAATATTTAGGCAGAATAAAGGTGAATAAAGCACCTGGACCAGATGGCATACACCCATGGATCCTAAAAGAATTGACCTCTGTCATTTCAAAGCATTTGTTTCTAATTTTTCCAGGACTCTTTAATACCTGGAATAGTACCACTGGATTGGCAAAAGGCCAACATGGTGCCTATATTTAAAAAGGGGTCAAAGTCTTTACCAAGTAACTATAGACCTGTTAGTTTAACTTCTATAGTTGGGAATATATTGGAGAGTTAAATAAAAGACCACATACTGTAGATCAGTGTTTCTCAACCTTTTTACTGTCAAGGAACCCCTGGTAAAATGATTAAGCACAAGATGTATGTGTGAAACACGTCTACGTGACCCTATGTTGGTGTCTTTGGTGTCATCACTTTGGAAATTAAAGGCAATTGGAATTCCTGGATGTGCGGCCGTTTCTTTTCTTACATCCCTGGTAAAAGGTTTGAGATCTCGGGGAACCCCTAAACTAGCATTCAGATCTACAGCTCACAGAACATTGGTGTGATTAGAGAGCTGTGATATAACAACAATTATTTTAATAAATAGCATTAAATATTAGAAATAAATATTAGAACATACCTATTTTTTGTGAAATGTGTGTTTTTTTTCTTCTGAACAGATGCTCTATTCTGGGTTTAACTTGAGATAAGCAGTGTACAGGGGGGAACAGGACAGAGCACAGGAGGTCAGGACACAATACAGGGGCGATAGCAGGGCACATTATGAGGCATACAGCAGAACATGGGGCACATCTTAGGGCACACAGCAGAGCATAGGACACACTGCAGGGCTTGGGGCACATCACAGGGCACACAGCAGAACATGGGGCACTAAGCAGGGCATAGGGCACACAAAAGAGCATTGAGCACATCATGGGGCACAAATCACAACACGAGGCGCATCATGGGACTCATGGCAGGGCATGGGGCACACCATGGGTTAAACAGTATAACATATGGCACACAGCAGGACACATCATGAGGCACAAAGCAAGGTACAGGGCCCACAGCAGGGTACAGGGCACACGGCCGGGCACAGAGCATAGTACAAGAGCACAGCATGGTAAAGGGCACACAACATGGTACAGGGCACAGTGTGGCACATAGCAGGGTACAGGGCACATAACATGGTACTGGGCACACAACATTATACAGGGCACACAACATGGTACAGGGCACAGTGTGGCACATAGCAGGGTACAGGGCACACAACATGGTACAGGGCACACAGCAGGGTACATAACATGGTACAGGGCCCACAGCATAAAACAGGGTACACAGCATGAAACAGGATGCCCAGTAGGGCCAAAAAAAAAACATGGTGCAGGGCACATAGCACAATACAGGGCACACAGCGTGGTTCAGAGTACTGAGCATTATGTAGGGCACACAACATGGTACAGGGCACTCAAGCAGAATACACAGCATGGTACAAGGCACACAGCATGGTACAGGGCACACAGTAGGGTACATGGCACACAACATGGTAAAGGGCACACAACATGGTGCAGGGCAAAGCAGAACACACAGCAGGGTACAAAACACACAATATGGTACAGAGCACAGCAGGGCACATAGCAGGGTACAGGGCACACAACATGGTACAGGGCACACAGCATGAAACAGGGCACACAGCAGGGCCAACAATATGGTACAGAGCACAGCAGGGCACATAGCAGGGTACAGAGCACACAACATGGTACAGCAGGAAACAGGTTTCAGTGGAAAGTGCAGTGGGCTGGATACAGCAAGTAAGTATTGCAGGCTGGAACAGCAGGTAAGTCCTGCAGGTAGGTACAGCAGGCTGGGTACTGCAGGTAGACACCAGATCAAAGCAGACAGGGTGAAGCAGGAGGCGTAGTCAGGGACGGATGCCGAGGTCGGTAAGCCAGTGGTCAGCAGACAGAAAAACAGAGATGTGGTCAGGCAAACCAAAGTAATACACAAGACAGGATACAAGAGCAGATCCGTGGGCAATCCGAGGTTAGAGCTGGCAGAGAGACAAGAGGTATCCAAGGGCAGGCCAGGTCAGTAAGGAGATCAGAAGCATAAGCACACACAGCAATAGGAAAGAGACTTTTCCCCTGGTGGTGGGACTTTAAAGGCACTCACATAAAGGTCACAAAAAGTAAATGTGATAAAACTCTATTAAACAAATATCAAAAAATATTGAGACATTTTACAAACATGCAAACAGTACATTCCATAATACACATAGTGCAGGTGGTTGTCAGACTATACAGCGAACGATACCCAATGCATTTCGTAGCAACAAAATGTCTTCCTCAGGGGTAGGTCTGACATCTGTAGCTAATACTTCTATGATTAAATCATATAGACTGTAATTGGTACATATGTTCATCCATTATTACATAATGCCAGAACACATATATCCAAATATATCATATTAGTAGAAGAATTGCTGAGCACTTACATCCACTGCGTACTGTGTAGTTTACACTGTTTGCCGATTAAAAACCAATGGTTTGAGAGGATCATCAAATACTGTGACAAGATGGTGTTCCAGCGGGAATCTGTCAGAGAGATGTACTCCCCAGCATGGTGCTCGTGGACGGCTGAAGTCCAAAAAAGGAAGAGCCCTAACATGAAAAGGAATCCAAGAGATCATATGCTAAATTATAAATAGTTTAAATATTCTTCGCTTTGTTAGGAAAGGTTCTTCTCCACCAGCATGCAGACGCACTATACACTCACCTAACTTGATTGACCCCTATTACAGGGAGTCAAATTGCGCATATGGGAAAATCTAAGATGTCATACATGGGGTCACAGGAAGGAGTTCAAACCGCTGCTGTCATCCTTTCAATATGTATATAAATAGCGTATTTAAAGCTCCAGTATGGCCATATACTGTAGATAGGGGGAGGAAGGAATACTCTCATGGTGCAGTAATTCAAATCATTTATTTAAAAAAGAAGGTTGTATTGCACTTACATCAAAGAAGACAGGAGTCAGCATGTATTGTATAGGAATCACCAGTTAGCGCTCCACCTGTGTTCCAGCTGACCCGAAATGACGTATCTCAAACACCACCCGACGCCGTTTCGTCAGTCTATGTATCGTTTTTTTTCTGAGAATAAATGATACTGTAATGTGACTTTGGGTGGTCCTAATTAAATTGGGGCTTAAGAATAAATAAATGAATACTGGGAAACATTCTCACTACAATATTTTGAGGCGTTTTTGGAGAATACCTTACACTGTAATGTTGAATTCTAGATTTGCGTTGTGGTCCTCTTCAAATTGGGACTGGAGCTCAAATACATTATAGTTGGGAATGCAGTCAGTACAATGTTTCTTCTGGGATTAAATGAAACTGTAAAGGTAATTTGCACATTCATGAATGGCTTTTATTGGTCCTATTCAAATTGTGCCTTGTACACAAATAAAATAATACTGGGAACATACTCAGTACAATATTTGGGGTGTCTTGTATGGAAATAAAAGATACTGTACGTACTGTCCAGTTACAAATGGTTGTTAGAGTTTTCATTCCAATTGGGGCCCGAGCACAAATAAATTAAATCTGGGAACATGCTTCCTACAATATTTGTTTTGCCAATAAATTACACTATTACCACTGCCAGTTAGGATCAATTCTAAAATTCCTCTCCTACATGTAAAAATCATATACTGTATATATATATATATATATATATATATATATATATATTTTTTTTTTTATTACTAGAAAACTACTTAAAACCCCCAAGCATTGTATATTTTTTAAGCAGAGGTCCTACAGAATAAAATGGTGGGTGTTGCATATTTTTATTTCACACGATATCTGCACAGCAGATTTTCAAACGCAATTTTTTATATATAAAATACAGTTTAATACACTTTTAAATGTACAAAAACACAATTTAACCACTTGACCTCTAGAAGATTTACTCCCTTCTATGACCAGGCCATTTTTTGCAATACCGCACTGCGTTAATTTAACTGAAAATTGCACGGTCATGTAACACTGTACCCAAATAAAATTTGTGTCATTATTTTCCCACTAGTAGAGCTTTCTTTTGGTGGTATTTAATCACCACTGCGTTTTTTTATTTTTTGTGCTATAAACTAAATAAAAAATAACAACAATTTTGAAAAAAAAAAAAAAACAATATTTTTTACTTTCTGCTATAAAACATATTGAATAAGAAAATTGAAAAAATCTAATTTCTTCAAACATTTAGGGCAAAATGTATTCTGCTACATATTTTTGGTTAAAAAGTTCCAGTAAGTATATATTAATTGGTTGTGCAAAAGTTATAGCCTCTACAAACTATGATATATACTGTATTTTCTGGCATATAAGACTACTTTTGAACCTCAAAAAAATCCCCCAAAAATGGGGGGTCGTCTTATATGCAGAGTATAATATCTCCAAGGTAACCTAAGTATAAGTATTACCGGTAGATGTCATCTCTCAAGACGTTGGCTGTATGGGAATCCTGTACTGGTATACCGTATGTACCGTAGCTCAAGCTACATACAGTGTACCGCGCTGAGCCAATCGGGGAAAGCGATGTATTCTATTATTGAATGCAAAGCCTGCTCGGATTGGCGGAGTAAAATCAGCCCGCCTCTCTGACACTGCCAATCCAAGCAGGCTTTGCATTAAATAATAGAATACATTGCTCTCCCTGATTGGCTCAGCGCGGTATACTGTATGTAGCCGAAGCTACGGTACATACGGTATACCGGTACAGGATTCCCGCACAGCCAGCATCTTGAGATTACATCTACTGGTAATACTTAGGGTACCTTGGAGATATTATGAGAGATTACATGTATTACAGTACTAGGGTACCTTGGAGATCTATGAGAAATCTGATGTTTTTCAATGGTGTTGCCTTGCTTCAGAAGGGGGGTAGTCTTATACGGCGAGTATAGCCCAAAACCTATGTTTTAACTTGAAAATTAGGGGGGTCGTCTTATACGCCCAGTCGTCTTATACGCCGGAAAATACGGTATACTGGAATTTTTATTTATTTATTTTTTTATACTAGTAATGGTGGCAATTACCGACTTATAGCAGGACTGCGATATGGCAGCGGACCATCTGACATTTTTGACACTTTGAACCAGTGACATTAGTACAGTGATCAGTGCTACAAATATGCACTGTCACTGTACTAATGACACCGGCTGGGAAAGGGTTAAACATCTATGGCGATCAAAGGGTTAACTGTGCGCCTAGCCAGTGTTTTTCTGTACTATGTGTGCTGCTTTTCTAAAGGAAGAGATGGATTTTATTCCCTGCTTTGCAGAGACACAAAATAAATCAATTCCCCCTGTCAGAACAGAGTTCTGCCTTGTATACATAGGCAGAGCTCCGTTCTGTGTCTCTGCCCAATGATCAGCGGCTACTGGCAGACATACAGTGCCCGTGAACCTGCAGCTTGGCTTCTGCTGTGAGTAATCAGGAGCACAGTTCCTTTACTCTTGTCATCTTTCTCCTGTCTTTCAGTGGAACGATTTCTCACTTGTGCCAATGCCTAGCGAGTCCTTGCCTCCTTCTATCTGTAGATTTAGGAGAAGGATGTGACCAACTCAGCTATATTGTACCTGGCAGGGAGATCTCCCCACCCTCACTGTTAATGAGTGGGAAGCAGAAGTACAGCAATATATACCCCTTATGATCTCTGCCAGGGACAGATAATTTCAAATGAAGTTCCTTCATTGTGTCTAGTATACACCTCAGAGACTATTTACCCCTCGGTTGATAACCACTGCCCTAAAAGCAGGTCGGAGGTAGGCACTTTCTTAGGGGTAGGGAACTGTACTCTAACAGCGTGTCACATAAAGTTTGGTCCAGCCCTTGCATACAGTTTTTTGGAGGGAGATGGTGACTGATCCCAATGCGATTACTGTGCTAACAATCCTGATTGACCCCATACTTTTCCACTTGGGCCTGTGTGATAAGGTTGCCACTTCCCTCCTTTAAAGGTGTTTTCTCTTCTATGCAGTCTTTTATGCTAGGAAGACATTACTAGCTAAAGGGAAATTGGTGGACTCCCCTATGCTCCATCAATGGAGAGCTAAGATGAATCAGGCATTGCCTCCTTATAAATTTATATATACAGGATGAAACTGCCCAAAAAGATTCTAAAAATCTGGAGACCATGGGCGGACGCTATTGGTTTGACCAGTCTACATTGCCACTATCTCTAAGGGACTGGCTATTGACTAATGGTTTCCAGGCTAAAATCTTCCTAATGTGCCTGCAATGATTATACTTTGTATTGAATATGGGTTTTGTGTGTCTCAACCCTACTTTCCCTTTCCTCACTCCCCATCCCCTCTTCAGGTCCTGAGACTTTCCTTCCCATGATATTTGCCCCCTGTAGATCTATTTCTTTAGAAAGTTTTGATTTGTGGTTTTAACTAACTCTTGCTTAATATTGTGCTTAACCTCTGGCTATTTGAGATGTACTGTATGTACTTCTCTCAGACTTGTAGGTACATCAAATATTTTTTACAATGTATGAATTCCATCTTTGTACTTGTGCCACACATAACACTGTTTTGTAAAACTGTTTCTTCAATAAAAAAAATTCCTGTTAAAAAAAAAATGTTGGTATTCCTGTTCAAAATGCAGTTTGAATGCAAGAAATGTAATATTGAGAACATAGACAAAACAATATGTTGTGGGCTTTTTTTCTTGAAATAAATGACACTGGAATGTTGAATTCTACATTTTACAATTTCTGTTGGTAACCCTGTTTATATAGGGGCCTAGTGACCGCCTAAGTCCACTGAAGAAAAGGGAGGGAAGGTAACTGCATTTTTACCTTTATTAAAGTGCAAGACACAGGGTGGCACCACCAGCTGCAGCCATGTGCCCCATCCTGCAACCTTCCTGCAGTAAAAGAAATATGTAATTTCTGCCCATGCTTGCTGAACTACTAGTCAGTGGTCATAAGGACTCTTACACTGACAGTGTGGTCCTGCTGGTGGAGGGAAGACATGGTCTTCTGGCCAAAAAATAGGGTCTGGGTACCTGCTTCTATGATGTAGCACAGGCCATGAACCGGTGGAGTTGGTGGTCTAAAAAAAGCAGGACCTGAACCTATGCTGAACCTATAGTCACAGCTCATGGAAGGAGAGAGGCCATGCTTTGGCTTTTTCAATTTGAGTGCTCAAATACCTTCTACCAACAATGAGTGTGGGGTTTTTGCCTGTGACTTTTCACAATGAGGTGTTACTCCTGCCCAACTACCTGGCGCATTGTCCTGTGTTTCCTTATGCATGTAGTACTCAATGGGCTGTAAATTTTACAATGACTGATACACTGCAGGTAGAACATGCAGACCACAATAAAATACCCACACTACACAACTCTTTCAATATGTTTTATATTCAGGTGCTCTGATAGTGCCCTAAAGCTAGCCAATTTTGTGGGAGAGGGGGAAGGGAGGATAGGAAAGTGGGAATTTGTTTTCATGTGTTTTGGTGCTCTCTACTTTGACATTTTTTAAAGCTTTTTAGGAAAATGTTGTGTTCTATTGCGATAAAAAGAAGCACTCCATGTATATAATTAGATAGCTTTAGGAATTAGCTATTGGAGAGTCTATTAGCTTTTTACATATTTATCCCCATTCTAAATATTTTAATTCACTTCCTGTCCTGGTGAACACACAGAAAGCAAAAATAAATTTCTAGAGGGAGGGTCACAGAGACCATTCTATCCAAAACTGCAAAAAGGTGTTTGCTGGAGTTAAGCTTTACTATGTGCTAAGCCAAACTGAAAAGAGTATTTTCTAAAGTTAATTTGCCATAAGAGAAATTTAGGGCCTGCCATGGCTACCTTTTTCTGAAAATGCTAGCTGCCTGGCTGTTATGCTGACTCATTGGCTTCAGATCTTCCAGAGTCTCTAACATGGAACAAGTAACCATATAAGAAAAGTCAATGTAGCACTTACTCCCAAAGGAGCTGCTCATAGGCATCTGCAGGTAGGGGCAGGGGGCGGGGGGGGGGGGCAAATGCCCCCTCCTGGAATCTTAAGTTCCCCTTTCAAGTAATTGTTAAGCCACTTTATACCATCCTGTCTGGTCTGTTTAATAATCATGTGTGCCCCTGTGTCTGTGTTTTTAAAAATAAGCTGTTCTTTACCAGTTTTCAGAGGGTCGAGCGCCACTCACGTGACCCATCAGCTCTCTCTTCTCTCTGTCTGACAGCTGCCTGCAGCGGGCAGGGCTGAGGATTCCTCACTGATGTCAGTCGGAAGGGGAGGAGGCAGAGAGGAGGAGAGAGGTGTTGGGTCACGTGAGTGGCGTTCTGAAAACCTGTAAAGTATGGCTTATTTTTATAAAACACAGACACAGGGGCACACAGGATGACGGAGGCACGTAAACTGACCATAGTGTCAGGGCTCAGCCGCCATGGTATACCGTGGTCAGCTTACAGAGGGGAGGACATAGCCAGGCAGGATCAGCCAAGTATTTTAGGTGATAGAAGGGGCAAAATGATACAGCAAAGCCCTGTATAACATGCCTGAGGGAACGGGATCATTTGTTTTTGCTTTTAAAAAATGCTTTAAAAATAAATGCTGCTGTTTGCTCTTTAAAAATAAATACTCAAAATAAGTATAATGACATTGTTGAAAAGGGACGGAGCATGGGTGACCTTAAAATGTTGCCCCCCCCCCCCCCCCCGAAAAAAAGTTCTGCGGACGCCCATGGAGCTGTTGATGTTTGAGTTGCCCTGTTCCTGGTGCAGGCGACTCACTGGACAGTACCACATGATTTAACACACCGAAGCAGCAAGAAGGTTTCTTTGTGTGAGAAAATAGCCCCGCAGAGTAAGACAATAAAAACATAAACATTGGGAAAACCATGTCAGTAAACAGTTGCACAATCAGCATACTTTGTAAACAGAATGATACCAGAAGCATGAACTGTGGGTTCAAAATAAACTAGTTCAAGAGGCAAAATTGAGACCCAGACTTAGGGGGGTTCTTTAACTATGTCGCCCTCCCACTGCTCATTGTTGAATACCTCTTGGTGGCTTTCATTGGGGCCCAAAGTCAACTTTGGAGTGCTCTAATTGGAGTTTTGTGATTTCAACAAGAAAGGGAAAACTATCCAAAGGACAAATCCCTGTAGGCCCCAGAAAGGAGTAGCGCTCTCCCGTTAAGCAGCAATGTAAAAAGGATGGTGGCCAAGAACCTCTAACCACTCTGGGGTCTGCCACGAAGAAATGTCCTTCTTATCTAGAACAGAAGCTCTTGATTCAATTGCACAGTCCTTGAAGAAATGGCAGCAGACTTGGAATGCAGCAGTCACGGCAGTGCTTGACTCCATAAAATCACAGCAGAATGGCTTCTATCTGGGTTAACGCTCTCCACAGCAAACACTGTTCTCTTGATAAAGCCCAGTACCCTCTTGGGAGGTACAGGAGCTTCAGCCATTACACCCTTTCCACCCACTTTCCACATGCCACTCCCCCCCCCCTTAGTGCAGGCTTTTACAGTTCACTGTCTTTTCTGGTACTTGTAGTCTCACTCAGTCCCTTCTTGCTAGGCTATGCCTGCCTCAGAACTACATACTCCATGAATTCTTGCAGCACCCAGCCTCCTTGGGTTGCAGCTGCAGCTGGTAGGAATCCTCCTTCTCTTCTCCCTGTAAAAAGAGAAGATAGGGCGGATTACAGCAGCACAGCAGTGTGAGTGAGGTCTTCTTAAAACTGGAGTGTGTACTGAGCCCCCCACCCTTAATGGGCCAACAATACCTTGATATACCAGAGCTACTTTAGAAATCTTTAAGTCTTTATCTATCTACATATCCTGAGAAAGCTAGCAGAGCACCATGACATCCAGGCAACTAGCATTTTCAGAGAAATGGCAACCTTTATGTTTCTCTCATGACTGGTTTCATTTTGACATTTTGCAATTATATTAGTTGTTTTTCTTTTTAGATAACTTCTCCATTTATTTTCTAAAACAAGTTTGAGACGTGGGTCTGTATATTTTACTTTCAGACAAAATTTCCATTCATTTAAAATGCATGGAAACCAGATGAAATCAGCAGTGTTGCTAACAAGCCTTTATAGTGAGCTAGGCTAGTTGAACAAAATATCCGGTTTTCATCTATTCATTTTGCATGACTGAACTTCCTATAAGTATATGGATTGATGTTACATTCATCAATATCACTTCTTTTCTAAGGCCTTTTGGCAAAGTATAATGAAATGACAAGGTAGGAGATCATCATTTACACCAGAAAATGTATATACATGACCCTGGGGATTAAAATTGCATTCTGTAAATTAACTACAGCTTTCTATGTCTGAAATACTGGTTGGCTTTCAAGACAGAATTCTACAGAAAAATTATGTACAATAAAAATAGCATAGTTCTGACAGAGTTATTTGGAAATTTTGTTGCATTGCTGCATTGTTATACATTACAGAACAGTAGCAAGCGAGCATTTATTGTAGGCATAGGTGGAATCAAAAGGATTTCTTAAAAAGTAAAATATGGTAACAGAAGTGCTGACATGTTCTACCAAAGGACAACAGAATTATAAGTATAGATTTTATGAGCGAGAGAATTTACACTAAATTAAAAAAATAATAAGAAGAAATACAAAATCTTTGAATTTCTCTGGATATCTATTTCAGAAAAACTAGGGTTACATTTAAATAAATTTTAGAATTGTAAATACCCAGCCAAATTGCTGCACGGCTTAGGGATGTATTTATAAAAGAAATTTGCAGAGCTATGCAGCCTGTAAAATCACATGTACATTAATTCTTATTGAATTGGAGCAAAAATTATTATTATGGATAGGCAATTTTATTTCAGGTCAAATGTTAGTCATTAAAAATAGAATGGTTTGGGAAAATACCACATAATGGACACTAGGGATGAATGATCGAACTTTTCAAAAGTTCGGTTCGGCCAGAACATCCGAACTTTCCGAAAGTTCGGCCCGGATTTCAGAACCCCATTGAAATCAATGGGACCCGAACTTCGGTAATCAAAAAACACAATTTTGAAGCCTTAAAACCCAATAAATGCCCCTAAAAAGTGCCTAGGGTTCTGGGTCATACCCCAGGGACTATTAATCACACAACAAAAAGTTCTCATTGTCATTTTTGATAGAGAGCCAATTATTGAAAAAATTAAAAAAATTTGATTTTTTGACTTTGGATTTAGTATCTGGGGGGTCTAAAAGGTGTACCTGTGAAGTTTCAGCTCTGTAGCATGTCCAGAACCAGAAAAAAGGATACTTTTTCTGTAGAGCAGGGATGGTGGGACCCTCCTTTTACACCTATATGATCTTTTTTTTTCTGGTTCTGGACATGCTACAGAGCTGAAACTTCACAGGTACACATTTTAGACCCACCAAACACAAAATCGCACAAAAAAGTTCTTAAAAATTGTCATTTTTTAATAGATTTTTGATAGGGAGCCAATTATTGAAAAAATAAAAAAAATAAACAAAAATTAAAAAAAAAACAAAATCTTTGGATTTAGTATCTGGGGGGTCTAAAAAGTGTACCTGTGAAGTTTCAGCTCTGTAGCATGTACAGAACCATAAAAAAAGATTTGTATTTTGTCACTTAGAACACAGGTTGTTGGCTTCTCGCTTTTCACACATTGCCGGTTTAGTAGCAAGCGTTTTTTTGGGCATTTTTTGGGTTCTTTGGAGTCAGGAAAAACATCTGAACTTGTGTATAGTGGTATATATATATATACCACTATACACAAGTTCAGATGTTTTGCCTGCCTCCAAAGAACCCCAAAAAACGCTAGCGTAAAAAAAAAAATACGCCCAGGTGTGTTGTTGCAGGCATTTTTTTGGGGTTTTTGGAGGCAGGCAAAACATCTGAACTTGTGTACACACACATACTTATATGTATTTTACACTTAGACATATATAGGTGTTATAGGAGCGTAACTATATTAGTGTAAATGATTTCATTAGCGCAAGCATATATTTCTGCTACTATCACACCTATATATGTCTAGGTGTGTATATACATATAAGTATGTGTGTATATATACCCCTATACACAAGTTTAGATGTTTAGCCTGCCTCCAAAAACACCAAAAAAATGCCTGCAACAACACACCTGGGCGTTTTTTTTTTTTGACGCTAACGTTTTTTTGGGCATATATATACCCCCTATACACATGTTCAGATGTCATGTCTGACTCCAAACATGTGCTCAAAAAATCACTAGCAACGCCTGCAGCCAAAAAGAATGCTGGCGGCGGCGAAGCCATATTACAGAAGCAAAAGTGACTTGAGAGAAACTTGCTTTTCTCTATAGCGGTCACCCTGATATGGAAGGGTTTTGTCACCCTGCCATAGCAGTCACTGTCAGTTAACCCTACACTACACTACGGTCCCCTTACACTTAACACTTTCCCTACAGAAACTGAATAAATTAAAGCTAACTAAAGTGTAAAAGAGCACTCTAACTACACTAGATATCCCTTTCCTCACACTAAAAATTGCTAAATGGCACTTTGTAACACTTTGTAACAGAAGTAACAGAACAGCATTCCACTCTCTTCCATGTCCCGTATAAGAATGCTAGGAATTTGGCGGGGGCTATCTTATATACTGGGGGGCGTATTCACTAATGATTGGACTATGGACCCCCTAGTCACTCCAATCACATTCCTAGCATTCTCCTGCCCCCTCAATTGGCTTTTGCTAATGGTTCTGGTCCAATCACAGGCTTTTAAAGCCCATTTCCTGAACCATTGCATTTTGGTCGGTTCTGGTTGCCGAATTCCAAACTTTTTGGGCAAAAAGTTCTAAATTCGGCCGAACCTCGAACACCCAATGTTCGGGCCGAACCAATGGTCGACCCGAACTGTTCGATCATCCCTAATGGACACTAGTTGGAGCTGACAATAGAAAAAAACATATTATGGACACTAGATGGAGCTAACAATAGAAAACACTTTTCTCTTCATATATCACGGGACACAGAGCCATAAATCATAACATATGGGTAAAATAGCCACCTATAGGTGAAGGACACTGGCAACCATTCAGAAAGGATGTCCCCCTTTATAACCCCTCCTACACAGGAAGTACCTCAGTTTTTTCACCACTGTCCAAAGGTAATGGTCACTGTGGAGAGTCGCTCCACATATTTCTTATGTTTTAAAGAAGAAGAAAGAAGATTATGCTACATACCTAGGGATGCACCGAAATTTCGGCCACCGAAATTATCGGCCGAAAATGAGCCTCTCTCATTTCGGCCGATAATGGGTTAACAGTGCCGAAAATAAAATATGGCCGCCGTGGGGAAGGAGGAGGGCGCAGCGCAGGGCAGGTTTTAAAAGTCCCGCCTCTGGCCGGCCGTCCGCCTCTCAGTGACGTCCCTACTACAATCTGTGCATTATGAATGGACATACCAGGCCGGGGGGCGGGGCGAGCGGCCGCTATAGAGAGAACTAATGGGATCCTTCCTGTCAGCTCAGCACGTCTATGTGTGAATGAGAACAGAACTGAGCTGACACCGGGCGGGGGGGCGGGCGGAGCGGCCGCTATTAGCTGTGACTATGTGAGAGCTTCACTTCACTGACAGGCATGTATCTCCGCTGACAAGGAAGAGAAGCTCTCACATAGTTATAGCTAATAGCGGCCGCTCCGCCCGCCCCCCCGCCCCCCCCGCCCCCGGTGTCAGCTCAGTTCTGTTCTCATTCACACATAGACGTGCTGAGCTGACAGGGAAGGATCACATTAGTTCTCTCTATAGCGGCCGCTCGCCCCGCCCCCCGACCTGGTATGTCCATTCATAATGCACAGATCGTAGTAGGGACGTCATTGAGAGGCGGTGCCGCCGGCCAGAGGCGGGACTTTTGAATGCAGGACACCCGAGGAGGAGGACGCTGAGGCAGTGGGAGTGGGGGGAGATGGGGGGGAGCTGAGGCAGCTTACCAATGATATTAGTATTATGCAGCATGAGGGGGTTAATGTGTTGTCACTGCAGGTCACTCATCTATTAGTGACCGACCAGGCAGGTAATTAACCCCTTTGTGCTGCATTAGTGCAACCAGTATCAGTGTTAATTAACACTGGTTGCACTAATGCAGCACAAAGGGGTTAATTACCTGCCACTGGTCGGTCACTAATAGATGAGTGACCAGCAGTGACAATACATTAACCCCCTCATGCTGCATAATACAAATACCATTGGTAATTAAATTAACCTATTGCCAACCCATCACAGTACATATACTGTGACAGGGTGGCAGCGACAGGTGTACGTCGCTGCCTGTTTTTGGTGTATGCCCCTGTTCTATCCATTTTAAAAAAATTTTGGGGGAAAAAGTCATTTTCGGTTTCGGTTTCGGTTTTCGGCCAAGGGCATCCTGCATTTTCGGTTTCGGTTTCGGTCCAAAATTTTCATTTCGGTGCATCCCTATACATACCCCAATCAAATATCACTGAATCTAAGGGGTTAGCTATCAGATCCATTCTAAACAGTCAATGGACTAAAAAGATGGTACTTGAATCTCGGGGAGCAGATACGAGGTTTTGCCTGTAATGCTTTCCTTTTTAGGCACTAGACCCTGGGATAGGACCCTTGCAATACCAAACCCCAAAGGCGCTCCGTGCAGGGTGCTCTACAGGTCCAAGGTTATGGCCCTTCTAAAACAAGGAGACCCAGTCCTTGAAGGTCTCAAAGACAAAGTTTGCCATGATGGGTGAAGATTGGATTCCTGTTTCAAAGCAGAATCCTGTGGTGGGACTGGTGAGTCCAATTTAAAATATTTACACATAAAGCAAACTTTGAAGGTAAAAATTAATGGCATAATTGCAGATTGTAAATATTGTATGCACTGTTCCCTTTAAAAAGATAACAGAGTCTGAGTGCCATGTGAGTCTCTGCATAATGAGACTATGGATGTTAAGTTTTGCAAAATATATCCAGTTAAGCATTATTTCTGTGCTTGTTTTTCTGACACACTATTTTCACCCTGTGCTGTTAACCTGATAGGTATCAAATATGACAAACCAACGTGCATGTGACTGTGGATGTTAAGCTATGCAAAATACATCTTGTTGAAAGCTCTGGCTGTTCCTTAGGGATATCAGTTGTGATTATATGAGCTTGTGCAGTTGTAGGATTGATGCAGTTTGTTTAAAACAGTATTTCTTTGCCTTTTGTTATCACACTGTTTTCTTGCCCTGGGCTGATCACCTGAAGGGTATCACCCGTGTCAAACAAGATTCTGCCTAAGCTGCTCTCACCCCATGTGGTTGCTGTTTTTGCCTTGGCGCATAAGCGCCCGCATGTTCGTCTCCTGCCTTGATAGATAGCGTGTATGTGGCGAAGGCCTATTCGCACGTGTGCGAGAATCTTCGCTATTTAAAACAGGCATACGCCGCATGGAGGGTGTGTATGAATGCAATTGACGTGCACATGTACGCACGTACCAAACTGCGCATGTGCTATACAGCATAAATGGGCACAATTTAGAAGGAACTGCTTGCAACGCGGTAACTTCTGAGAGGCTGAAGGGGACACAGAGCAGCAGCAGCTGGGTTGCGTGAGTCACTGTGGGTGTATGTTACTGGCACAAAACAGGTGCTGTATCTTGGGATAATTAGTGCTGTGTGATAAGCTGTATAAGCTTGGCACAGGCCTTGAGAACACTTAAGTTAGTACCTCAAGTTTGTCTTGCTATAAAGCAATGTCTGCCCAAAAAAGGGTTGGGGGGGCCACAGTTGGAAGAGGCACTTTGATGCCACCATCAAGCCTTGAAGGTCCTAGCCATGCTTCCACTGTGTCTATTCCTCCTGAAGAGCCAGAGGCGACTAGCCAATCTGAGCCATTACGGTTGTCAGGCATAGTAGCTACCCCAAGTACTTCTGCCGCAACCTACGTCACTAAGGACGATTTGGCATCGGCATTAGCCAGCCTTGAGGGTAGGATTGCTGCCATGATTGCAGCATTACAAGGATGGAGGAAATGTGATAGATTCCCCTCACCTGAGACACCCCCTGAATAAGTTAAGGATTGGGCAGAGGATGTGGAAGAAGTAGCTGATGGTGACCCTATTGAAGGTCAAGCTGAGGTTTCCACTTCTGGGGAGTCAGGGTCAGAGGAGTCTCTATGAGCCTCTCAAGTCCAGAGATTGTTAATTCAGTCTCTTACTGAAATGGTCCGGTCTGGATACAAATTTCCTCCCTTAGAGACAGCTGAAGTCTATTTTTCCTCTTTAGGCTCATTGCGCCCTCCTCATAGTCCTTAGACTTTTCCCATACATCCGCTCTTGGAGCAAGAAATGTATAATGATTGGGATTGTCCTGATAGGATTTTTTGTTCCTCGTAAAAGGTTTTCACTATTGTATCCTATGGAGGAAATGTTTACTAAGAAATGGAAAATACCCACTGTGGATGCTGCCATTTCTTCGGTTAACAAGAGTTTTACCTGCTCTGTGGATAATGCCCAGGTTTTTAAAGATCCAATCTCGGACTGTTTTGGTCCCAATCCAAAACATAAGTATATCCAAAAGATCTCGGGGGAGGGGGGGGGGAGAGTACGTTGCTACCTGTGAAAAGGAAGAGCAAGCGTCCCTCTTTTAAGATCCCCAGCACTCATACTACAAGTGCTTTTAATTCCAGATGGTGGCGACAGCCTCAACCATCTGGGTCTGGGACCAAACCTTTAGGGCAGCGTCAGAAAAAGCCCTGGGCCCAGAGATCAGCCAAGTCTTCCTCTAGGCCTACTCTGTGAAGGGACACCCCCACTCACTTAGGTGGGGGGGAAGGCTGCTGCAGTTCTGAATCTCAAAGCTTTAAACCAGTTTCTGAACGTTCATACTTTTCGCATGGAGTCAATTTGGTCAGTCATAGCCTCCCTGCAGGGAGAAGAATTTGTAGCATCCATAGACATCAAGGAGGCATATCTTCACATGCCTATATTCCAGGCCCTTTAAAGGTTTCTACGTTTTGCGATAGGAAACCATAATTTTCAGTTTGTGGCCCTGCCCATCAGGTTAGCCACAGCTCCAAGAGTGTTCACAAAGATCCTAGCTCCAGTATTGGCTGTTGTAAGGTCCCGAGGGATATCTATAATAGGATATTTGGACCATCTAATACTAATAGATCGATCAGCGTCGGCTCTAAGCCGAAATGTCGGTTGGATACTGAACTTAGCAAAGTCAGCATTACAGCCGGTCCAGTGCCTGGAATACCTGGGTCTTCTTGTGGACGCTGTACAGGCAAATATATTCTTGCCAGCAAGAAAAGTCTCAGACCTGAAGGATCAGGTTCAGTCCATAGTAAGGCTGAGAAATCCTTCTATTCGTCTTTGCATGATGTTACTTGGGAAGATGGTGTCCATATTCGAGGCTATTCCCTATGCTCAATTCCATGCCAGACCCTTACAGAACAATATTCTGTCTACATGGACCGGAAGGGTTCAGTCTCTGGACTGGTCCATGTCTCTGGTACCAAGGGTACGTCGGAGTCTGAATTGGTGGTTGTTGACCAGAAATCTGATGAAGGGGAAATCCTTTCTTCCAGTGACCTGGAAAGTCGTGAGTACAGATGCCAGTCTCTCCAGCTGGGGAGCGGGTTCTGGAGAAAGCCCCTGTCCAGAGGAAATGGTCTTGGGTAGAGAGCAGTCTCCCCATCAACATTCTGTAAATTCGAGCAGTCAGCTGGGCTTTTAAATACTGGACGCCCAGACTTCGGGGTCACCCTGTCAGGGTGCAATACGACAATGCCACGGCTGGGGCTTATGTCAACCAACAAGGCTGCACAAGGAGTCAGTCAGCCCAGAAAGAGGTGAATATCATCCTGTCCTGGACAGAGAAGTTTGTGCCATGCCTGACAGCAGTGTTTATTCAAGGAATAGAGAACTGGCAGGCAGATTCTTTGAGCTGTCAACAGTTGTTTCCAGGGGAATGGTCCTTACATCCCAAGATTTCTCAATCGACCTGCCTACACTGGGGGATCCCAGACGTAGATCTGTTGGCATCCAGGTTCAATGACAAGTTGAAGAGATTTGTGTCCAGGACTAGGGATCCACTCGCAGTCGGGGTGGATGCTTTACAGTAGTGACTCCTCAAGGGGAAGAATTCCCTGGTCTAGCATCCAGCTAGAGAGGAAACCAGTAATCTGGTAGCTCCGTCATGGCCGAGGAGGGTTTGGTATGCACAAATCCAAAGGTTGGCAGTGATAAGGCCTTAAGTTCTTCCACTGTGTCCGGACCTACTCTCTCAAGGTTCGATATTTTATCCTGCTGTACAGTCTCCAAATTTGACGACTTGGCTATCAAAGCCTTAATCTTGAAGGAGAGGGGTGTATCTGGCCCTGCAGTTTATACACTAATAAACGCTAGGAAACCAGCCTCTAGAAATATTTATTACAGGGTCTGGAAATCCTACATTGCCTTGTGTGAAGCCAGGCAATGGAATCCCCGCAAATATATCATCGGGAAAATTCTAGCTTTCCTTCAAGCAAGGGTAGATATGAAATTAGACTTGAGCACTATTAAAGGGAAAATTTCAGCCTTGTCAGTTTTCTTCCAAGAACCGATTGCTTCCCATTCATTGGTGCAGACCTTCATCCAGGGAATGTTACGTTTGCTTCCGCCTGTAAAGCCCCCATTGTGTCCTTGGGACTTAAATTTGGTGCTGGCAGTTTTACAAAAACAGCCTTTTGAACCTCTAGGGCAGGTCCCCTTGCTTTCTTTGACCAGAAATCTGGTCTTTTTGATTGTGATAATTTCGGCCAGAAAGGTATCGGAACTAGCAGCTCTTTCTTGTAAAGAGCCATTCTTGATTTTTCATCTAGATAGGGTGATTCTACATCCACACCCAGGTTTTTTGCCCAAGGTGGTGTCTGCCTTTCATTTGAATCAGAACATTGTACCACCTTCCTTTTTTCCAGATCCTCACTCAGAGGAGGAAAAGTTGTCGCATTCCCTTGATGTAATGCGTGCACTTAAGTTTTACCTGGAGAAATCCGCTCGGATTCGTACGATCAAGAGTTTGTTTGTGCTACCAGAAGGGCCCAAGAAAGGGTTGCAGCATCTAAGCACACAGTAGAGGAGAAGCGCTTACAGGGGCAGGCAACCTCTGGTAGGTATCCAAAATTCAGTGCCCTGTCTAGTGAGCACTAGGAGACTCAATTATAATCCATCATCAGAGTTTATTGAAACCAATAGTGTCATATAAAAACAGCATATAAAAACTGACGTATGAAAGTAATACAGCCAGATCAAAAGCCGGCCATGACTAAGTCAGGCAAGAAACCCCAACACCACCAGAGATAACAAGCAAAGCTGGACCAATTCTGCCGCCTGCCATCTTCCATAAATCCCTAATAGCCCTGTTTAACCTTCCTAGCGGTATTCCCGAGTGTGACTCGGGGTAAGATTTTAGTGCCAAAAGCGGTAACCCCGAGTCACACTCGGGGTAGCGCTAAGAAGATCGCTGGATGCTGGAGGAGGTTTTACTTACCTTTTCTCCGGGATCCAGCGAAGACTGCGAGCGGTGTGCGGCGGCGGAGCTTCCTCCCGATCGTCTGCGAGCCCCGGCTTCCGTCTCCGGCGACGTGACGTCCGCCGGGGGGTGGAACCGGCAGCAAATTCAAATGTAAAATGCACCAAACACACTGATACCGTTCAAAATAAAATAAAATCACATTACATTGCCCCCCAGTGCCCTTTCCTGCAGTTTTACTGTACTTTTTATGTAAATATATGTATATACATATATATATATATATATATATATATATATATATATATATATATATATATATATATATACACAGTATATATATATATATATATATATATATATATATATATATATATATATATACACAGTATATATATATATATATATATATATATATATATATATATATATATATATATATATATATATACGTATATATATATACACATATACATATATATATATATATATATATACATACATACATACATATACATATATACATATATATGTTGTATATATATATATATATAAATATATATATATATATATATATATATATACGTAATTCTTGTGAATGAGCAGCCCAAACCAACTGTATACATTATATACATATATATATATATATATATATATATATATATATATATATATATACGTATATATATATATAATATATGTATACATAATATATGTATACATACATATATATATATATATATATAATATATATAATAAATGTATACAGTTGGTTTGGGCTGCTCATTCACAAGAATTACATGCAAAATAATGGTACCGCTTTCAGCACCTAAAATCCAAAAGAATCATACCGCCAGGGAGGTTAAATAGACTAAATATCCCACCACATGAACCAAAAATATTAATAATATTCAAAAACATCATATAATTCAATAGCAGAAACTGAAACCAGAAGATGCCTTCATAGCTAAGCAATATTTAGTAATACTAATACGCAAATAGTTATACAATACATGGTAAAACATAGGAATGAGCTCAAGGTTCAGTCCAATCACAGATTGGAATAAACTTTGGGTGAATGGGTGTTCGTTTGAATGGAAGACCTTTTGCTGTTCAGCAGGAGGCGAACATCATATTGTAGCGGCACCAAACATGTCCTTGACAACCAGTGATGTTACTCAACTTTATTCATTCACCTGGAGCAGGGATAGTGCTAATATCACTGAACAAATATGGCCACATTGTATCACCTGAGAGACCCCACTGTTTTCATTAAAGCGGTAGTATACCGCTTTTTTTTACTTTTAACTACAGATAAGCCTATAATAAGGCTTACCTGTAGGTACAATTAATATCTCTCTTTGCTTTGCATGCAGCCGCTGGCACGTGCGGCGCATGCGCTCTGAAGGACCGGGGGGACCTTCAGATTTCCTTGCCGGGAACTGCCGGGAACTGTCGGAAAATGACTCCCGCACGCATGCGAGGGAGTGACGTCATTGCGGCTCTGGCCAATCACAGCGCCGGAGCCGCCAAGCCCAGAAGAGATGCCGAGGGATCATGTCAGCTCCCACAGCGGTGTCCGGGGGTCCGTGTCGGGGCTTCGTTCTAAGGTAAGTGTTTCATAATGAGCTAGTATGCGATGCATACTAGCTCATTATGCCTGTGTCTTGCAGGTTTTTTTTTTTTTTTTGTATGAGTTTACTACCGCTTTAAGTGATAGGGCCAGGAGCACAAGCGAGCGAGGGTAGCAGATTGTGTCAGCTGGAGTTTTTTCTTTTGGAGGGTTGGCAAGCATCATCCAAAATGTTTGCTGGATGCTATGATTGATGATAGGTGTACATCATGGTACATTTTTTCAGATTTTTATTTTGTATGAAAGGACTTGTCAAAAAGTGTGGTGTCATTATCTACTGTTTACATTTTTTTGTAAATGAGAATCTCTTATCTTCACCACTTTACAACCTCCCAAAGTCCCTTTACTATGAGCGGGAGGCACAAACAGACTGGATCACGTACATGTATTTCATCCAGCCTACTCCAATTTAGTGGGCAGCGAGTCGCTCCCTTAACCCTCCCTCGAATTGCAGATTCCGCTACCCGCTGATTCCGCAGATTCCGCTGTTTTTTTATGCTGTGATTGGTCCACAGCTATGACATAGTACCTGGGCCAATCACAGCACCCTGTACCATGTGATTAAATGTAGCCCACCATTCAAAACAGTTGAAAATTTTGCTGTTACAATGTTAATCATTGTAACAGCAAACAAAGAGTAAAAAAAATCCTGGATCAACCCCTCAAAAAAGTACAGTATTATTATAGTGACACTAAACTACTCTAATGAAAGTATGTAAAAATATTTAAAAAATGTAAACAAAAAATTAAAAAAAAAATGTTAATGTGACAGTGTTTACCGTCACTGGAATTTAAGGACAGATGGGTGATGGTTTGGATTGCTTCATATTTGTCAGCAAGGTCTCCATGTAGAAATATTGACCCATTTGCCATGAGGTCTTTGGCCAGGAAGTACAACTCCTAATATGGTCATTCCAGGAAGTTCAATGAGGAGACGGACTGTCTAACAATGTTGCTTTTGTCTGAGGTGGCTTTCCATTCACCTATTGTCAGGTGTGCTAATGAACTCACCTGTTGTCTGCTAAGGGATGTATTGACACTCAGAGTAATGTGTATTGGGGGCTCGTTAGGGAACCATTGTTCTGTGTCTGGCTATTGTGTACATTGATTGCCCCCTGGGGCTTCTGTCTCATTACACATAACAGTCTTTCTGGTCAAGCTATCCAAGCTGGACCAATCCCTGCTGACTCATTTTCAAGTCCTCATTTGCATGGCTAAGGAGGACCTGAAGGGGAACTGCAGGTACTTTGCAATTGACCAATAGGAGGGCGGTTGTTGGGGGCAGGATGTTCCAAATTCTGTATAAAAGTGTGCTATGTTCTTCCAATAAATTGTCTTCCTGTTTGAACTTACATACAGCCTGCTTGGTGTTTGTTCTAATGGATTCCAGATGGCACGTAGCTGTAGTTCGGATCCCGGATCCTTGGTTGACTGAACCATCAGAAGTTGCGATCTGCAAGCTGACTCACTAGAAACAGAGGAGTGTCGGGAGAGCGGAAGCGAGTGAGCAAGGGTCTCGTCACAGTTAAAAACGTTAAATATTTTTTTTTCTTTTAAACATACTGTCATCAGTCAGTTTCCTTGATCACACCAGCCATATGATGACCCTGTACTGCACTGAGGACAGTATGTAAAAAATAAAGTTCTGAAAAAAGAAATATTACAACGTCAAAAACTCACCATGCCTCTTACCAAATGCCTCAAACTGTCTACTTTCCAAAAATCGATCATTTGGAAATCAGATTAGATATTAGTACATCAGACTGGCTTAATATATAAAGATTGAATACCATGTAAGTGGATAATAGCTAGCAAGTGGATACGTATATAGTTCCGTGAGATTTTGGAGAAATGGCTTTTTGATGCTATATTGGTATTTTTTTTTTTACCTTATAAAGGTCTATACGTCAGTATTTCCAATAAAGGAATCATATGCAATATTTGCAAAATCGCCTGACATTTTACAGACGCTGCTATCCAGCCATCATTATTGGAGCTCTGAAGGTGTTTTGTAAGTCAATGCAGTGACACAGCCCATGACTCATTTTTATATATGTAAAATTGTTGAATATTATGTGTCTCTCTTTTGTTACTTAGGACAATTATCTGTGCTGCCAAGTTACCTAGGTCCTGATGAAGCAATTATATACAAAACACGTCGACCTCTTGAAATATACAGCATAGATACAGTGACTATTAGATTGCTTGGTATATACTCTACAAGAGCTATGTTTTTTTTTAATTTTCAACAAAGTCTTTTTTAAGATATTGTACAATAAATTTTGAAAGATTAACATTTGTGTATAGTCCTCCTTGTGGTACAAGTAAAGTCTGATATTCTGCCCCCACATCCCCCCCCCCTCACGCTTTTGGTGAACTGGCTTTAACGTAGTGGCTGCTCTGATTTATTATACATTGTATGCACTATTAGGGAGTACATGTAATATGCTTTTTTGCCATTTGTTTCATCTGCTCTGGTGTTCCATGTTTTATTTAGGATGTATTACCACATTCATACTTCGTATCAACAATTTACACTTTAGTGGCAATTACATATTTACTCCATTTGCTATTTACCCAGGGTCATCCCATAAGAATGCAGAATCCAAGAAATCTGGACTGAAAACCAATAGAAATGTGCAATGGTAGACTACATGTTTGTATTTTATAATTTCTTTATGTTCATATAACATACACACATACCTGCCTGTTTGACAGGCATCATGATCATTTATATTAAAGATGTAATAGTTTGCAGTAATTAGATATTTCTTGGAATTAATGGATGTCTTGAACTAAAAACTCATATGTGCCTCTTGTTTATTCAGCCAACCGAACTTTCAAATCTTAAACATAACATGTCTTTTGTTATTGCTAGAAGCAAAACTGCATGATACAAGGATACAGACATCATTTTAGATGCACAATGTGCGTGATACATTAGGGGTTCCATTAGCAGAGTAATATAAACCATGCTGCTTTGTACATAAATGCTATTTCTCTGCTGATTGCTGACGCACAAGCTGTGTCACTAGCCTGGTAACAGTGTAGTTATTAAGAAAATGTCTTCCTATTTCACGCTCTTGCATTTATTCCCTACACCTGCCATTACATTATGTAAACAGCATACTTCATTGTCTCATCCATGAAGAGTGGAACAGAAAAGAAAACATCTACTATGATACTATGCCAGCTGCTGCTAAATATCAAGGGGTGGATCTTAAATGCACAAATTATAATCTTTATGACCATTCTAGTAAAAAAAAAAAAAATAAACATCGCTTCTACTTCTCTGTCTTTATAAAATTGGTATGCCATAAAATGTCAGGGCCACAACAGAAAAAAATAGAGAAGTGGCCCCATGGGATTGTTACCCCTAACACCCATTTGTTTTATAAATACATTTTACTCTTAGTAGAGGGCTATTATGATTGTTAGGTACCTGACTCTCTATGGCCGCTTTGTTGGTTCTTTCTGTTTTGTGTTTCAGGTGACAAGCTAGGAAGATTTACCTCAGCTGCTGAGCACTGGATAGGTGACAAATCTTTTGGTGGGAAACATCTAGCAAATTAATGTAACCTAGACAGGTCTGTCAGCTGAACTCACCTCTGGATTCTTCTCAGTCTTCCTTCTTGATCTTTTGACCTGCTCTCCCACCTCCTCCCTCACCTTTGTTATTTACCCTCGCTGCAGTCCACCTTTATGTGGGTAATATCACCAACTTAGTGGGTAGACACAGGTTGGTACGCTATTATTTGGTTGGTATAAGATATTACTGCTTAAGTCTTAATGACTAAGCATGTTGGTCATGTATAGGTTAACAACAGTTCTGTTTGATATTAAAGGTCCACCTTTTTGGGTAATGTTGCCCACTTTGTGGGTGGACAGTGGTTGGTACACTGTTATTTGGTTGGTATAAGATATTGCTGCTTAAGTCCTAATGACTAAGCATGTTGGTCTGATATAGGTTAACAACAGTTCTATGTTAATGTTATATATATAATGTTCTATGTTATGTTAATATTGAAGGTCCATCTTTTTGGGTAATGACGCCCGCTCCCACTTAGCCTAGGCAACTTGAGCAGAAGTTCTCCTCTCCCCTCCCTTCCTGCAATCTCCTGGGACTCCTCACAGGTCCCAGAAGATTGCCTGTCCACTCAGGACTCGCAGCGCAACTCACGCAATGTGCAATGTGCATCCAGCTGTGAAGCCACAAGCTGTCACAGCCGGATGCCCACACTAGTGATGCCGGCGCAGCGGGGAGAAGAGGGAGAGAACTGAGGCTTCTGTCGGCCGCATTGCTGGATCATGGGACAGGTGAGTGTGTTTTTATTAAAAGTCAGTAGCTACACTGTTAACAACAGTTGTGTTTGATATTGAAGGTCCATCTGTTTGAGTAATGCCGCCCACTTTGTGGGCAGACAGTGGTTGGTAAACTGTTATTTAGTTGGTATAAGATATTGCTGCTTGAGTCTTAGTGACTAAGCATGTTGGTCTATTAATGGTTAACAGCAGTTCTGTTTGGAATTAAAGGCTAAAATTAATTTCATAATTAAAATTGTTTTAAACCCAATAAAGGGGCCACAGCCCAAACTTTTCCACAATCCTTCCTTTGTGTTTATTTTATTTTTTGGATATGTTATTATGGTATGATGTGTGTTAATGGGGTGTACAATCCCATGAATTCACAAGCCATTCTGCAAGTTAATGCTATACAAATTACCTTTTAATCTTAGTCTGTAGCTATTATCATTTTTCTAAGACCCACAAAGTTGTAAAGGTGGTTTCCCTGCAACTTTGGCAACACTGTGGCTCATACACTGTTTTTTGTGTATAAATTTTATCCCTTGTCATGTGATTACTTCAGTGATACTTTTATTTTGGTGATGTAATGAACCAGGGTATAAACCATCTACAGGGATAACAAGATCACACTGAGACAACACTGAGACTGGTCACATTGGAGAGGAATGCTTGGAAGCTTTGTACAGGCGGTCCCAATAGGTACTGTAGGTTTGTTCTTAAGTTGAATTTGTTTGTAAGTCGGAACATGTACATTTTTAAGTGTAACTCCAGCCAAAAAAAATCATGAGAATACAGACAGCAGTACAAACATCATACAGTACTGACCAACTTCAGTATATCAATAAAAAATGGTTTCAAAGCACACACAATTGAATGGGAGGTCCACATGAGCTCATGCTGGGTCACAGGGATGATACTGTACTGTAACACAGTCCTGCTACAGTATCATAGAAGTACAAGAACAGGGCATGCTCCCAATACAGTGGTACAGGTAGTGGGTACAGATTAGTACTGTAATCTCACCAGTTCCACAGGTTCCAGACAGTAGTGGGATGTGAGTGAGATGCTTCTGGGCAGTCCTGTATGTGGGGCATACAGTACATGAAGTACTGCAGCGTGCATTGTGTCTCTGGCACAGGAGCGAGAGAAAGAAACCGGAAGAAGCCGGCAGTGGCGTCACGCGGCCCCCGTTCGTAAGTAGGAGTCGTTCGCAACTCGCATGTTCGTAAGTCGGGGACTGCCTGTATTCCATAACCTAAGATGATTGTGAAGATATTTGTTGTGTACAACTCTTGGTATCTCCGAAAACATGGTTCATCTGTATATTACTGCCAAGCATATCTGATACCTGTAAAGCGTTCTATATATGGGTAAAACATTTACTGAACATGGAGCAGACTTGGTATTTAATTTGAATTTATCTCATTAAACCAAAATACTGAACCCTCTGGTAGGTTCTTGTTATCTAATTTGCTACTGTGCAGTTTTCCTAGTACTCCTTTGAAAGGTCATTTTTTTAGGAGGACACATGGAACTATCATTCCAAAAATGTTTGTGTAAGTCCCTTATCTTTGTTTGGAAGTCTATTTCCATTGATTGGCTGAGTTCTTCACTTCCAGCAATTGCAAAATAGAAATCTCAGGTGAACAATACACTGGCGTTTCAAAAGGTCATCTATAAAAATAGGAGATACATGAATAAATTTAACAATGTTTGGAGATATGGTGTGGGAATTCAAATACTCAAGAGGGCACTATTACTTGACAATACATGGATCTTTTAGCTTCCAATAGATAAAATGCAGTCATGGGTAACTAAAAACCCTTTTCGGTTTTGTATTTTATTTCACTTTGCAAAAAGGTTGCTAAGTTTTCTTCACCTTCTTAAGAGGAAACACTATGAATGGGTAGATGTATTCCAATCCTTGTGTTATTGTCTATAGGGTTTTGCATGTTATGCTTTGTGTTTTATGTTTAAATTAATCAAATGAAGTGCTGCACAATAACATGTACTTGCAATAATATTTTCCATTTTCCATTAGGTTTTAAGTGCTCTGAAGAACTTTTCCTTGCCAGGTGCACTGTCCACATAGGCCTGGCTGAGAATATTTCCTACATTCAATGTAAGAAAAGCCCCATCTTTGCCATTAGACAATGCAGAATCCTTTTGTTGAATGGCAGGAGCAGGTCTTTATCTGTCCTTATGGATTCATTTCTGTGAACAGCAAAAAGAGTTTAGGGAATTTGAAAGGTAAAAGGAAAAGACCTGTGCTCCTGCAACACTCACAGTTTGTAGATTGATTTCAAAAGCAGGCTTCAGGCAAAAGGCGATTTTCCCTTCTGGAGTATTTTTATGCCCTTGCATTATTTTGTAGGTCATCATACAATTTTAAGCAAGGTATAGTTAATGTCATGTAAGGGGAGCAATTATTTTGTACTGCAGCCCCACAGAAATGTGTTTGACATAATGTTTTATATTAATGTATTAAAAGATTTTCGGTCATTTTAATCACATAATTATTGCGCTTTAGAAGTTTCATTTTTTTTTCTCTGTTTTCTTTTTCCATGGACTAGTGTTTATAGGGAGATTTCTTCACCTAGAAAGAATTCTGTTCTCTTTAGGGATACCTGGCACAGACTGTAGCTCACTCAGCCGTGATGGTGGATGGTTCAGAGGAAAGAACTCATGGTTGTCACATGCCACCACAAGACCTAATGAGCTCCCATAGCACTTCTTATTATGTGTTTTGCAAGCCCTGAATTAGGTGAGAGGTACAGTCAACAATGTTGGCACCACTTTATAAAAGCTCCACAACATTTGTCACATTCAATGGCCAAACACATACTATAAAAAGCCTTCAAATCAGCATGTGCTACTAGAGGACCTAAAAAGAGAAAAATATTGTATATCACTTTGTCATGTATATCAGCCCCTGAATCATGATCCTTTTTGAGAACATGTAGTTTGTTGGAGATATGGATTTTAGTTAGGCAGATAAAGACACTGGAAATGTACTATTTAAAAACATTACTGATGACAAAATAACAGTGATGAAAGGGGAATTACATCCTAAAGTACAATTCTAGAAAACACTCAAGCCCATTGAAAAAGTTCCACATATGACTAGTAGGTTTATTATTATGCATTCTTTCTATTTCACTATTTGCTGTTTTACCCCTGCTGCTTCTGTAGCCGGCACCATTTTTGGAACTGTCCTCCTTTTCATAAAACTGTGTGTCCATCCTTCATAGACACCATCTTACAATCTTGCACATGAGCAGTCCAAAGTAAGGAGCAGACAGAAAGTAAGGCACTTTATTCAAACACATGAGAACAAATACCTATGCTGGAGATAGAAAAGTACATCATCATAGCAAGGCACACTTAAGATCACAGCACAAATAGTGTGCCATGAATGTAGGATAAGCTGTGCATGTGCAGGTAACATCACCTATTGAAATCAACAGCAGAATTTAAGGAACAGAAAGCTTTGCTTTGAAAAGGTATATGCAAAGGAGTTGATTTACTAATTAGCTAATCAGCTTTCAGGCATTTTTGTCAAAGCTTAAGAAACAAAAATAGGTTGGTTCCTATAGAGGCCTCTAGATGAGTATTATATAACGTAGAGAATCAATGGTCACTCAGCTGAAACGTAGCTAATGGGATGCCTATTGATCAAAAATAAATGCATATAGAAGGGGAGATGAGGGGAGAGTGTCTGTAAAAGTGGTGAAGACAAGATACTTCAAGAACCACTTCACAGACCACAAGCCCCAACAAAAGGATAGATCAGATATAGGCTCCAACAAATGCACTGTGCAAGCTGAGTTGTAGTGAAAAATGTATCTAACTTTTATTAAAGCACTTGTGCCTGGTGGACAAACAAGAACATGCATGAACACAATACACATTAAAAATATAAAAACATGTACAAACAGTGGACAATATCACAAAGCAGACCTAACCGGTAAATCGTGAATGAGAAATGCAAATTCTGATGGTGAACTACAAAGTGAAGGCCACCTCCAATGGACTGATTACAAATTTCCTGCCGTGTTCCTAAATAGGAACTCCATGAAGAAAAAATTGAAAGGATAATATGTAGTATACCGGGTGTGTGATCACCAATGGATCAATCCGAGGAAGGGCCTCTTCAAACAATATGGATCCAGACAGTGAGGATGCAGATGATTAACCGATTACTACTGTATGGTAAGTGGATACTGGCTGAAAGATGTAGATTTCAATAGGTGGTTTTGTCCATTCAAAGCAAGGCCGATGCAATGGCAGCAGGTGAAAGATTCCTCTATGTAGGTAGAGCAGTGCCTATAGGGCGGTTGCTGATCGGTCAAGTAATTAGAATGTAAGTATATCCCAAAGGTGATGGGGAAATGGGCAAAAACGTCTTTTGTGTCACCAAGCCAAAGAATATAAATGCTTTAAAGTAAATGGGAAAAATCCATACCTCCGTGTGTAAAATTGCGGTGACCCGGCTGCTTGTGAAGGCTTCCAGCGGCGTGGTCCGGTTTAGCGCTTGCTCAAGCCAAATCTGCAGGTGGTGACAGACAAGTCCGTGGCGGACGGTCTTGCGTCACATCCGGTGTCGGCGAGCAGCGTACCCAGGGATCCGTGGCCAAGCCGGAGCACAGGGGGTCACATACACACAAGATGGAGGTGTTAGGTCATGGTGAAAAGTCCAACTGTGAAAGCTGACGCGTTTCACCGAATCATGTCGGTTTCATCGGAGCTAATTAGGAAGGCCTCAGACTAAATTCGACATTCAGCCCTACAGGGGCTAAAGAACCCATTTTAAATATCCAGAGTTTTTCTTTCTGGAGTAGCACAGTGTCGAAGTCACCACGTCTAGCTGGAAGTTTTAACGCATAGATCCCCCGGAACAAAAGTCCATCAGGGTTCGCACTGTGGTACTCCAGAAAATGCAGAGGTATCGTCTTTTTGTCGACCTTATTCCTGATGTCTGACATATGTTCCAGGATCCTAGTCCTAAGCTGACGTTTCGTCTTCCCTATGTAGGACTTATTGCAGGGACATATGATCTGATAGATCACCCTTTCCGTTTGGCAGTTAATAAAGCTGTTAATTGTGAATTCCTGGCTCATGTCGCAGCTAAAAAACGTTTTTGAGTTTATTGCTTGTTTGCAGATAGAACATTTTCCGCATGCAAACATCCCTTTGACAGGGGGTAAGGAAGTCAACCAAGTTCGTGGGGTTTTAGTACGTACAAACTCTGAGTGCACTAAAGTGTCTTTGAGATTTTTGGCACGTTTGGCAGTAATCAGAGGACGGGGGCCAACTACTTTTTCAATAAGAGGTGATATAGTTAGAACCTGCCAGTGTTTGGTGATCACATCACGAACCTGGTTCCATTGAGAACCATATAGAGTAATGATCCTAGGATAGGTTTGTTTGGATGGACCTGGCGGAGATAAAGAGTCATCCCTCTTGATGAGTAACTCTGACCTCTTCCTAGGTCCCACTTTTTTACGAGCCCGTTTAAGAATGTTGTGGGAATAGCCACGTTCATTGAACCATCGGTGGAGATCCCTAGCTTCGATTTGATAATCGGCCTCCTCCGTACAATTCCGCTTAAGGCGGAGGAACTGGCCCACCGGTACCATTGATTAGGGAGCGTGGATGATGACTTTGCGCCAGAAGCAGTGTGTTGGCCGAAGTGGCCTTGCGAAAAGTGGTCGTTTTTAAAGTGGAGCCCATACGGGAAATCAAAAGATCTAAGAAGGGTAAGTTGTTGGTCGTCGCTGTATAGGTCAATTTAATATTCCTATTGTTGCAGTTCAAAGCTTCAACAAATGTCTCCAGTTCCCTCATGGTCCCTCCCCAGAGGAGCAGTACATCATCGATGTACCTCAGCCATAGGAGGGAATGGCTGAGGTACATCGGGGATGGATATACTTCCTGCTCCTCCCAGAGGCCTAAATGGAGGCAGGCGTAGGCCGGAGCCCACGGTGCTCCCATAGAAGTGCCCCTGGTCTGTTGGAAGAAGGAAGAGAGAAACTGAAAACAGTTGTTTTCAAGCATGAACTGCAACAATTCAATGACGAACTCATTATGAGCTCCCAGATTAGGAAATTTGTTTTGCAAGAAATGATGTACTGCCTGTAGACCACACTGATGGGGTATTGAGGTATATAGACCTTCAACATCAATTCCCACCAGTATGACCTCAGGGGGAACAATGATGTCTGCTATTCTACCAAGAACAACCCGAGTGTCCTGCACATAGGAGGGGAGTTCAAATACCATCTCCTTGATCAAGGCATCCACAAACTTGCCAACCTTCTCTAGGGGACCACCGACAGCAGAGACAATCGGCCGCCCTGGTGGATGGGTCACCGACTTGTGCAATTTTGGGATAATATAGAAGGTTGGCACGTTATACGTCTTGACAAGGAGATGGTCAGCCGCTTTTTTACTGATAAGGTTAACTTCTTTCGCCAGGATAATTTTATCATTAAGTGCAGCGACAATGGGAGGGGAAAGGATTATTTTCCAATTTGAGATAGGTATCTATGTCATTTAGTTGACGCAATACTTCCCTTTCATAATATTCCTCATCAAGTAGAACAACATTACCACCCTTGTCGCTGCACCTAATTACCAAATTGGGTGCTGTCTCCAATTCTCTAAGTGCCCGTCTTTCCAATTTGGTAAGATTATCTGCTCTCTTACTGTCTCCCCAGTTGATTTTCCTCAAGTCATTTTGTATTAAATCTATAAAGATTTTAATATTTTTATATTTAGAGAAAGGGGGCATCTTAGTAGAACGGATACGAATATTAGCATCACGTCTAATCATGTGGGAATCATCAGATTCCCCATCTGACGAATTGTTCTCCAGGAGGAGCTAAGTGAGGACCTCCAAAGCCTCATTGTCTTGTTCAGTAAGTAATGAGTCCTGATTGGCCTCAGTGTTAGACACCAAGTGCCACATTTGAAAAATGACCCGTCTCAGAAATAAATTAATATCTTTAAAGACTTCGAATTCGCACATGGCAGATGTAGGAGAGAACGAAAGGCCCTTACTTAGAAGATCAATATGACGTTTTTCCAAATTGAATTTGGAAAGATTAACAACCTTAAGGTCAGTACCTAGCTGGTCTATCGCTGTTGCCTCTGACTGGAGCGTGTGGCTCTGGGCTGTGCTGTTTTTGATTGTATTTGTTTGTTTTTTACTTTTTGGTTGGGCCTCTCTCTGTGTGTCACTTGAGGATTGTCTGTTTGTTGCACTGGGCCCCCACTGTCGTCCTCCTCTGTCCCTGGTAATAAAAAAGAGACAGACTTGTCATCTGTGTCACTTCCTGAGGAATAGCCCCTGAATTTGCTATATCGTCTCCTTTGTCTTTGATTACCACGAGATCTACTCCTACTCCTCACAAGTGTAGGGTCAAATAGATCCTCACGTTCGCAGTCTGCCAAGTTTTGCCTAAATTTGTGTTGTTTTGTCGTTTTTAGATTTTTTTGAGTCCTTTCAACCTCTTTCTTAAGTGACTCGTTAAGTTTTATGAATTCCTCCTTCTCCTGATAGGGTTCTAAAGCTGATGAGCTCTTAACTAGCTCTGCCTGTAGCTCCTGTAATTGAAGCTTCTCCTCATCAATGATGAGCTTCATTATATGAACTCCCCGGGCAATACAGTCTTCCTTCCATAATGTCAGAAATCTGGGAGTATGAAGGTGCTGGGCAGGAGTCACCCTTTCCCTCAGACCCCTGGGAATAATATTGTGGGACACCAGGCACAAGTGCTTTAATAAAAGTTAGATAAATTTTTCACTACAACTCAGCTTGCACAGTGCATTTGTTGGAGCCTATATCTGATCTATCCTTTTGTTGGGGTTTGTGGTCTGTGAAGTGGTTCTTGAAGTATCTTGTCTTCACCACTTTTACAGACACTCTCCCCTCATCTCCCCTTCTATTTTTGTCAAAGCTTAGTTGAACAAGCTGAACTTAGAAGCTGATTGGCTATCATGCACAGCTGTACCAGATTTTGCACTCTCCGGTTTTAGTAAATCAACCCCAAGGTGTATGTGCAGTATGCATGCAGATTGAGTTCAATTCTACTGAACCTGTTGTGATATTGTGGGGTTTCACTCAAGTGTAGTGCTTTCTATCAAATTCAGACCAGCAAGGGAAGTACGTTTTCAGTGCTTTTGGCCCACTTTTATTTAGAAGAAAAGTTTTCCAGTCTCTTGGTTATCAAGACTTTATAGTCCCTGAATCTGTCTCCGCACAGACTTTCCACTTTGTCTCAATCAGCTCTAGGACTCATGAAAAGCGTATCTGCGTGCGCAGTACAGGCTCTTGCCTAAAGACACACCATCTCCTGGTGAGACCTGGTTATGTCTGGCCACCATTTCTTGAGGCCAGGGTAGACAACTTTCCTAGTGTCTTTTACACAAATACACAGTTCCTGCAGAAGCTTGTCTACAGGGAAAAGCAGCCCTAAAACAGAGTCAGCATTTTAATTATAAAGGCTGTGCACCCCTGTACCATAGGGCAGCTGGTCTCCCATGAAACATGGACAGGGGGTTAGAAACGTTATCACTCCCAAGACTCTTTGAAGCCTCCAGATTACAGAACACTGATGAAGTTACCAATCCCAGAGAAAACCGCAAAACAAGTTTGCTCCATTCAGAATAGAAATTCTGGAACCCATCAATCATCATCGGAGGGATCTCTGTGTGAAATATACTCCTTATTCCACCATGGCAGGGCACAGCACTCTCTCACTGCTTCTAGATGTACAAAAGATGAAGAACTCTTAATGGGCTATAATAAAATATAACTATGTTGAAATGTGGCAGGGCACAGCACTCTCCCACTACTTCTAGATGTACAAAAGATGAAGAACTCTTAATGGGCTATAATAAAATATAACTAAGATGCTTATATAATCCATGTGACTCGTAAATGCTAATTTTAAACATGTTGCTTCAGTATTCCCTTTTTTACCCTATTATTCTATGCAGAACAGAAAAAGCATTTGCCATTGGCCTACCAGAACAATGTAGCCCATCAATTGACTGGACCGAAACAGAATTGAATATCTGGTGTTCCAAATTAAATGATATATCTGGTGACCTGGAAGAGCAACTGGTCCCTTGTCATTTCTTTCACAGTTCATTTCTGTGGAATACAGAATACCCTCTCCTGTGTTATGAAGAAAAGAAGAGGGATGACGGTTCTGTTGTTCTAACACTTTCTGTTCTAGGATGACAATGTAATGGAGGACTGTTATCCTTCAATAAAATGCCAATTTTGCAGGTACATTATTTTTTCACCCTATAAGGTCTCCAAAATATCTGCATCTCATTTTTTTCTTGAGACTCCTGAAGCACCACTGGCATAAGTAAAAAAAACATAGGCAAAACCAAATGTATTATGTGAAAGATTGTTTGTAGTCATATTTTTTTTTTATTTTAGATAGAGCGTGTCAGAACTGTTATGGGAAGAAATATACATATTTATTTTTTTTTTAGCCCTCTCACAGAAATGGCCTAATTATAACTATTGCACTAACTCAAATAATTATATAAGTCAGTTCATAAGCTCTATATTGCAAGTCATAAAGGTCAACACTTTCATGACACTGTATTTAAACATATACAGTATCTATGTATGCCTACTTACAAGCCAATGGGTTATAAATTAATTTACTGGACAAAATACTATAATTATTGTGAACATATACTCTATATAAATATAGGACTTTAGAGGGTAACATAATGTTGAATTGTATCAATGTAATTGTATACAAAAAATTCTTACAAAATAGCTCATGAAAAGGGTTCTTAATACCATCATATGTTTATCTGATGGTAATCAATATTGTTAGGAACGTATGTGCGTGTCATACGCTTCCATATTCAAATTATAGTTTATAGTGTGGAAATTTTATTTATATCATTAATATTTGTATAAAATCATGCAATATCTATAGTTACAATTTTACATTTATTTGCTGCTACCCTAAAATAGGAAGTCAGACCCTCCAAAGCGTTATATATATATTGCAGAGAAACTGACAGCTGTGCATGAATTTATCATATCAGGGTTAATCATTGGGAAGTCTCCATTTACACTCAATATAGTAAATTCTTATCCGAGGATGCCACCTGATGGTTAACCACTTTACCTCCGCTCACATGGAGGCTACTGCGGCACTTTGCCACGATCCCGTCCAGCGACGTAGACCTACGTCGCTGGACTCCTCCCCCTGTAGGCGGCGCTCGCGTGCCGCCGGAGGCGCGCTCCCGCTGTTTTCATTCACAGCGGGAGTCGGGCCAGGGGAGGAGCAGCGGCGATCGCCGATCGTCGGGGATCGAGTCTGTAAACACAGCGGGCGGATCTCCATAGTGACAAGGAGTGACAGATCGGAGTGTTCAGCATAGCTGGACATCCGATTTGTCCCTGTCTCACAAAGTCATCTCCCCCCCCACACGTCAGTAAGCACCAGGCATACATTAACCCCTCCCTCTCCAATAAAATTAACCCCTTCACTGCCAGTGTCATTTTTACAGTAACAGTGCATATATATAGCACTGATTACTGCAGTAATGTCACTGGTACCCCCAAAAGTGTCAAAAATGTCAGTCAAAGGTCCGATCTGTCCGCCGCAATGTCGCAGTCCCGCAAAAAAAATCGCAGATCGCCGCCATTACGCGTTAAAAAAAAAACACCAAAAATGACAGAAATCTTTCCCGTAGTTAGTAAATAACTTTTGCGCAAACCAATCAAAATACGCTTATTGTGATTTTTTTTACCAAACATAGGTAGCAGAAAACAAATTGGCCAAAAATTTTAAAAAAATTTGATTTTTACATTTTTTTGGGGGGGAATTTCATATAAAAAAATGTGAAAAATATTGTTATTTTTTCAAAATAAACGCTCTTTTTTTGTTTATAGCGCAAAAAGTAAAAATCGCACAGGTGATCAAATACCACCAAAAGAAAGCTCTGTTTGTGGGAAAAAAAGGACGTAAATTTCGTTTGGGTACGGCGTCGCACGACCGCGCAATTGTCAGTTAAAGTCGCACAGCGCCGAATCGCAAAAAGTGGCCTGGACGGAAGACAGCAAAATCCTCCGGTGGTAAAGTGGTTAAGGGAGGTAATACAAAAATAAATACAGGTTTAGTTATTTAACAAATTGAACAATAAAGAGAAGGTTCCACTTTCTGGGCCAGGTGTAGTTCAATTTTATGAGCGTATTGTTTTGCCACTCAATAAGATGGCAAAAGAACACACTCAGAGAACCTCATCAGACTACACACAAATCATCTGAGACACCCTATCATCTGACACCTCAGTGATGCCAGGACACAGCTCCAGCATAGTTAGATGCCATTTTGGGAAGGCAAACTACAACCAGTAATCAGCAGCCATCTTAGTGTCTGACAATTACCATTTTAAAGCAATTAGCCATTTTAACCACTTGCTGACCTCCCAATAGCACTTATACTGCTACAGGGTGGCAGCTCTGCACAGTATCAAGTATATATATGGGAGCCTGCACTTCCACTTGCAGGGGGTGTGCCTGCACCGCCAGCAGGCTGCTTCTGCTGTGATAATTTACAGCGGAAGCCGATCTGCGAGGATCGGGCTTTCAATGTCCTCCGACACCTGCCGATAATCGGTAAACATCAAAGAACAGGAATCTGCCTATGTAAACATGGAAGATCCCTGTTCTGACAGGGGGGAAGAGATGCATTCTGTGTCTCTGCAAAGCAGGGACTAGAATCCATCTCTTCCCCTAGTGAAAGCAGCATACATGGTAAACACAAGCACTGGTTAGGCACACATTTAACCCCTTGATCATCTTAGATGTTTAACCCCTTCCCAGGCAGTGTCATTAGTACAGTAACAGTGCATATTTTTAGCACTAATCACTGTATTAGTGCCACTGATTCCCGCAAAGTGTCAGTTAGTGTCTGATTGTCCACCGCAGTATTGAAGTCCCACTACAAGACACTGATGGCCCCCATTACTAGTATAAAAAAAAAAAATTCCATTAATATATCCCAAAGTATGTAGCCACTATAACCTTCACATAAACCAATCAATATACGCCTATTGGTATTTTTTTGTTTACCAAAAACATATAGCAGAATGCATTTTAGCCTAAATTTATGAAGAAATTAGATTTTTTAAATTTTTTTATTGAATGTGTAAAAGAGTAAAAGATATGTTTTTTTTTTTTTTTTCAAAGTTGCCAGTCTTTTTTTTTGTTTATAGCGCAAAAAAAAAAAAAATTGCAGTAGTGATCAAATACCACGAAAAGAAAGCTCTATTTGTGGGAAAAAATGACATACGTTTTATTTGGGTACGGCGTCGAATGAATGCGCAATTGTCAGTTAAAGTAATGCATTGCTGTATCGCAAAAAATGGCCTGGTCATAAAGGGGGGGTAAATATTCAGGAGGTCAAGTGGTTAAAAGAGTAACTATATTTTCCATACTTTTTATTGATTTCTCTATGTGCAAGTATTTCATGATAGTTGATTTGCTACGCCATTAGTACTCCTAACATCCCACAATTTAGTGATTTTAAGTTGCCTGATTGCCATAACTCTAGACAAATTTCACCCAGTAATTTGACTGCAGTGGGTTCAGGGGTCATGTTAGTCCAGCGCAGATCATTATCTGCCAAATTTTATCTAATAGGTTAGGATATCTAAAGGAGGGCAAAATCATTATTGTTTTATCAGTATGTACCTTACAGTAAACAATTTCTGTCTCCATCTATTAATCAAACTGTTTGTAAAGTGATTTTTTTGTAAATAAATATATTTATTGTCATCTCTAGTCCATACTCACATTAATCTGTTGTGTTATTTGAAAGAATTCTGCTTGGCTAAAAACAAACTCAAAATAATTAATTAAGTCAAAAAATTCAGTCTATTTAGCTGACTAAATTAATCGTTCAGGCATCCCCTGACACAACATAGCAAGCGTGGTCTGTGACCCTATCAGGTACATTCGCTGCATCCTAGTGCAAGACCCAGGTGCTTACTGTTTGAATAGATGTTGTATATTACAGTTAAAACTGCCGAAGGCCCCTTTCACACTTGTGCGACTTCAAAGTTGCGCAATTTACCGTGATTTTGCTGCGACTTTTTGCCACGACTTTTGCCGCGATTTTGACGGGGCTTGAATTTCTTTGGCCTCAAAATCGTGCCAAAATAGTGCAGGGACTACTTTGAAGTCGTTGCGACTTCAAGTCACACTGATATGAATGGGGCTCATTGGAAATAATGGAGAACGACTTGTCATGCGATTTTGCAGTCCCAAATCGCATGACAAGTCGCACAAGTGTGAAAGGGGCCTTAATTTATACTACATTTACAAGCATAAATGCATTCAGATATTTTATTATGTAATGTTATTTTTAATGTTTAACTTAAAAAAAAATGGTAAGCCCCTTCTCTTTAAGAAATAAGCAAATGTGTGGGGGCACTCTGCCTGAACCCCTGGTGATGAGCTGTTTCTAAGGATGAATTTAGTGAGACTGAAACTGCAGTACAACAAAGTATTCTGAGCAGCAGCAAACCCACTGAAAGCTTCAAAGATGCTTTTTCACTGTTCTGATGTAGAAACTCCCTTGCTGAAAGTGGGACACCCCTTTAACATTGTCAATAATAAGGGGGTGCTTTGCATCTAATTTTCATACTTATAGATCACTACCACTATTTAAGGCATTAGCAGAAAGCAAAAAATAGCATATTCTCTAACTTAAACAGCACTGGAGAGATAACTTAAATATGTATGCCTATACAAGGTCTCAAGTGATTTTCATGTGCAGCAGAAATACAACAGAACAAAGTGGGCTTGATGTCTGAAAACTACTAGAAAAAAAAGTGTGTCTTGTTCAAAGGCACCAGCCAGACAGATAGACATGGTCTGTAGTTTTCAAACCTGCCCTAGAAAAATAAATACTAGAATCTGATTGGTTGCTATTGTGATGATAATGGGGTCAAGGACCCCCAAAAGCTAAGTTCTAATGGGGTGTCGTCCTGGGAATTTACAGTTCTACCATATTCTATTAAAGAGGTTGTAAACCCCAAAAATTTTTTTTTTTCTTTTTGCAAGCTGCAAGAGAAACACATAATGAGCTAGTATGCATCGCATACTAGCTCATCATGAAATACTTACCTTAGAACGAGCCCCCGCCGTGCCGTCCGCTCACCTGTATGACAGGTGACATGTCTAGTCGGAGCCGCGGTGACGTCACTCCCATGCGCGGGTGCCGACGCTCACGGCACAGAGCTCTGAACAGACGCTCACGGCACAGAGTTTACATGCAGCCAGTGACGTCAGTGGCTGCATGTAAGGTAAATATCTCCTAAACGGTACATGCTTAGTAGGGGTGATCGAACGGTTCGGGTCCACCATCGGTTCGGCTCGAACATTGGGTGTTCGAGGTTCGGCCGAATTTAGAACTTTTTGCCCAAAAAGTTCAGAATTCGGCAACAGAACCGACCAAAATGCAATGCTTCAGGAAATGGGCTTTAAAAGCCCGTGATTGGACCAGAACCATTAGCAAAAGCCAATTGAGGGGGCAGGAGAATGCTAGGAATGTGATTGCAGTGACTAGGTGGTCCCTAGACCAATCATTAGTGAATACGCCCCCCAGTATATAAGATAGCCCCCGCCATATTCCTAGCATTGTTATACTGGACATGGAAGAGAGTGGAAGCAGTTCTGTTAATTTTACTTTAAAAGTGTCATTTAGCATTTATTAGTGTGAGGAAAGGGATATCTAGTGTAGTTAGAGTGCTCCTTTACACTTAAGTTAGCTTCAAAAATTTAGTTTCTGTAGGGAAAGTGTTAAGTGTAAGGGGACCGTAGTGTAGTGTAGGGTTAACTGACAGTGACTGCTATGGAAGGGTGACAAAACCTCAAAAGAACCCCAAAAAATGGCAAAAAAACGCTAGCGTCAAAAAAAAAAAATGCCCAGGTGTGTTTTTGCTGGCATTTTTTGGGGGTTTTTGGAGGCAGGCAAAACATCTGAACTTGTGCACAGTACCACTATACACAAGTTCAGATGTTTTTCCTGACTGCAAAGAACCCAAAAAAATGCCTGCTATTAAACCGGCAAGGTGTGAAAACCGAGAAGAGAAGCTAACCCCCTGTGCTGAAAGTGTTCTAATACAAACAATCCTTTTTTTTTTATGGTTCTGGACATCAAAAAATCTCTCTTTTTTTTTTTTTCAATAATTGGCTTTTTTATCAAAAATGACAATTTTTAAGAACTTTTTTTTGTGTGATTAATAGTTAATGGGGCATGACCCAGAACCCTAGGGACTTTTTAGGGGCATTTATTGGGTTTTAGGGCTTAAAAATTGTGTTTTTTGATTACCGAAGTTGGGGTCCCATTGATTTCAATGGGGTTCTGAAATCCGGGCCGAACTTTCGGGAAGTTCGGATGTTCTGGCCGAACCGAACTTTTCAAAAGTTCGATCATCCCTAATGTTTAGGAGATATTTACAGTACCTATAGGTAAGCCTTATCATAGGCTTACCTATAGGTACAAGTTACAGAGGAGGGTTTACTTCCTCTTTAAATTTAACCACTTTACCACCGGAGGATTTTCCTTCTTTACGTCCAGGCCACTTTTTGCGATTCGGCACTGTGCGACTTTAACTGAAAATTGCGCGGTCATGCAACGCTATACCCAAACGAAATTTATGTCCTTTTTTTCCCACAAACAGAGCTTTCTTTTGGTGATATTTGATCACCTGTGCGATTTTTACTTTTTTGCACTATAAACAAAAAAATAGTGACAATCTTGAAAAAATAACAATATTTTTCACAAAAAAAAGGAAAAATCTAAATTTTTAAACATTTTAGGCCAAATTGTTTTCTGCTACATATTTTTGGTAAAAAAAAATTGCAATAAGCGTATTTTGATTGGTTTGCGGAAAAGTTATCGCAGCTACTAACTACGGAAAATTTATGTCATTTTTATTGTTTTTTTTTAACTAGTAATGGCGGCGATCTGGCGGCGATCTGCAATTTTTTTTGCGGGACTACGACATTGCGGCGGACAGATCGGACCCTTGACTGACATTTATGACATTTTGGGGGTACCAGTGACATTACTACAGCAATCAGTGCTATAAAAATGCACTGTTACTGTAAAAATGACACTGGCAGGGAAAGGGTTAACTTTTATTGGTGATCAAGGGTTAATGTATGCATGGTGCTTACTGACGTGTGCGGGTGGATCTCCTAAGTGACAGGCAGGCACAGATCGCAGGTTCAGCTATGCTGAATCCTGCAATCTGTCCCTGCCTGTCACTTAGGAGATCCACCCGCTTTGTTTACACAAGCGGGCGGATCTCCACACTCAATCCCCGACTCCCGCTGTGACTGAATACAGCGGGAGCGAGCCTCTGGCGGCGCGCGTGCGGCGCCCACAAGGGGAGGAGTCCAGCGATGTAGGTGTACGTCGCTGGACGATAACTAACCACTTTACCTCAGTAGGCTCAACGTGAGCAGTCGGCAAGTGGTTAAACCATCAAAACAATAATTTTTTGTGTAAGAATGTATTTATCCTCGCAGGCCTCTTGAATTCCATTATAACAAACAAGCTATTTGAGAAATATGTGCTCAAATTACCAGGTCTGGAGACTTCAGGACTTCTATTCAGCCTCAGAAATTGGCATAAAAAAATTCTGCAGTAACATTACTTAGCAGACCAATAATAACCAGATATCTGCTAATGAGGTCTTTCATATATCCCATCACAGCATGTTTACTCAGGCCTGAGTTATACAAGCTATTAGGCCATATATTTCATAAGTGGCCACATATTTAAGCTGCTCAAATGAAAATAAAACACTTTTTTTGGCCAGAGTCAGTAAAGCCTCGGAGATCTCTAATTACACATTTTGAAGTCACCATATCAGGTCTAACTTCTATTAGCAGAGCTGGATTATGGTGTTTGGAAAAAACTTAGCAGGCAATTAAGGGAATCTGAATTCTTGTCTGGATATTGCAGAGCAAAGTTTACAGATACTTCATAAATCCTGATCTGATATTGCTACATTGATATTAGGAATATATCAAAGTTTCGAAGAAAATCCTTAACAATCCAAGATTAAACATGAGCAAGTTATACGATACAGAAAACTAGTTTGATCCATTATATCTCCTAAGGAAAATACACATAAAAATATTACCAAACTTGATCCTGCGCAAGTTATGACAGAATGAGGCCCAATCAACTATGGGTCACTAGATTGTGGCATGTTATAAAATCAAAATATGACTGTATGTGGAAATTTGATGTTGTGGGAGGTTCTGCTGTAGCATTATAAAATATAATGCACCTTCCCACGCCTTACGAATTGGTGGGGGGTCGGTTGCCCAGTGACAGGTTCTAAAGAACTGTAACTGTTACATCTGCAGCTTGACAGCTCTCCTTTATCATCAAACCGCAATGAGGGTGAGAGCGCTATCACAGTAGGTTAGTGACACTACTGTGGACACACGTTTGTGGCATCTACAACTGCGGTTTGTCAAATGTTGTTGGCAGCACGATGTGAGTTTACCCCTCGTTCATCACTGGTATGGACAAGAAACTATTCTTTAGCCTTTTTATGTATTAACCTTTTTGAAATTTTAACTATTAATAAGACCACAAGTTTTACAATTTCTGTACAACCTCTTTTGCATTTACTAACAATATAGAGTATGGTGGGCCATCCATTCCATCTTGACCATCCATTCCATTTTTACAGCTGCTGCATCTCAGGAGTGTCTCCTTGTATAAAAGACATCTGCATACATTATTTCTAGGGTTTTATCATGTAGCAGTTGTAACAACATTGTTAAAATGTTTGTTTTTGTAAGAAAAGCTTTCATTTTAAGAGTCCATTCACACTGATCCGACTTGGACCGCGACTTGTCAGCCTGACAAGTCGCGGTCTGTCGCGCTCCAATTGTGTAGAACAGGAACGGTTCTAATAGGAGCGACACAGGAGCGAACCTTAGTAAAAGGTTCCTGTACTACTTCGGGGCGACCTGGAGCGACTTGCATAGACATTCATTTTATGAAGTCCGTGCAAGTCGTGCCGAAGTCGCGCTGCACGCGACTTCACAGGTCGCCCCGGAGTCGGATCCGCCGTAGTGTAACGGGGTGTTAATCATCTATTAACTCCTTTCTGTATTTATTTGTTTTTCATCTTTTTTGATGATTTTGTTTCATAATAATACGTAAACTTTTTAATAGGAAAATGTATAAAGCACTGAATGTGACATTCATCAAATATTTACCGGTGGTGAATCAACCTATCTATATTGAAGAACATTGACCAGGAAGATTTACCTGCGCTGAATGTTTGATGAATGTAACATTCACTGTTTTATAAATCTGCCCCTTAGTTTTTGTATAATTTGTTTATTTTTGCATCGTTGTATTAAAAGTACATAAAATGTTTAATAATGTCGCCATGCTTCGTAGCACAAACATAATTATAGTGTCTTAATAAAATGGAAAAGTTGTGCAGTAAAATTTTTTATGTGTGGAGAGTTATAATCTGCCTTAGTTACCCAAAAAAATGTGGTAATAAAAGTCTTGAAAAATACACAAAAAAAATAATGAAATCACACTATATTTTTACTAGAAGAAAAGGTGGAAGATCTAGGGCCAAAGGACAGCAGTTGTAAGTTCTGCACTGTTGTTTGGCTACTATATGTCCTGATGTGCTAGCACTATCAACCTCAGCTAAGGGGATAACGGCTACACACATGCACACATACACAAAGGATTTCAGGTAAGTAACCACACTAACCATGAATTTATGAGGGTGCATTACTCTCCCACGGCTACCAACGTCATTTTATCTCCCTTGTATTCTTCTGCTGATCACCAGAATAAGGTGATCAGTGGAATGGTAGGTGGAAGAATAAAATTCTCTTTCCCAGTTACCACCCATGTAAGTAGACATTCTTCTTCATACTGCCCACCAATGTAGGAGGACCATGTACCAGACAGGTCTGCTCTGCAATTTACACTGCATTCATGACATTTTCTTGTACAAATTGTGGACTTTTAGGTGGCTTACATAGATGATCTCAGCAATGTGAAGTCAGGTGACTAAACCCAAAGACAAAAATGTAAATGCTTATTTTCTTTTACCTGATGATTTTGCCAGTAACATATTTCCAGTCCTAGGATGACAATACTCACCTTTCTGTATCAGGACAACAGAAAAAGAGATGAAACTGCAGAACTCCTTCTCCTATTGTTCATAACACAGAGGGCAGTGTTGGGGGTAACGAGTTACAAAGTAACTGATTACAGTAACTACATTACTTTTTTGGTAACGAAGTAACGTAACTAGTTACAATACTAATATTGGTAACTACACTACTTTACTAGGCTATAGGAGGTAACTACACTACTTTACTAGGCTATAGGAATGCGCTTTCCTGCGTTACCCAAGCCGTGCGATACAATCGTTATTTCGAAGAATAGAGAGGGATGAAGTTTATGACTTTTTGTTGCACTTTATGTTTTATTCAGTTTTTTCAGGTTTTGTTCTCATGTTTCCCAAAGCCTGTGTGTATACAATAAACTCTATGCAGAAAGAGTGTCATGTATCTTCTTCTACACGGTCAATTAAGAAAGAGGATAGTAAAGTAATAAGTAGTGAAGTTATTTTTCAAATGCAGTAACTAGTAAATTAATCTCATTACAATTTACAGAAGTAACTAGTAACTAGTTACATTTTTTATTTTATAGGTCATGTGTCCACAGACAGCAGCCATCTGGGCCATGAGGTATCCAATTAGGGTGTGCCCTAAGTTACATTTTTTGAGTAACTACCCCAACACTGACAGAGGGGCATGGTTCTGTAGTTCTTAGAGAATTATGTAATAGCAGTTTGGACAGGTATAGAGCACAAAACTTATAATCTCAATGATTCTGCCTGGATGAAAAAAAAATAATTCCATTTTTTTTTTTTTTTTTGCACTAATCAAACAGTTAAACCCCAGTTTTATCAATTGTAAATAAATAGACCAAAATGAAAAAAAGGATAAGTTAATTACATTTTAAATAAGAAAAAAGTATTTTGAATATCAAGACTGGCTGAGCTTAATTGCAAATTGTCTATGAGGTAAAACAGTTCACACATTTGTTTTAAACTGAAAATTAAACTGTATGGCTGTCCAGCTTCAGATTAGATTAAAGGAAAAATAGCAAATAATTGGTACATAAGCTGTTTTGTAATTTGTTGATATTAAAAATCACCTATCCATTTTCAATCTGCAATTGCTCTACTTTGCAAAAAAATAAAAAATAAAATAAAAAAAAGATATTGTTTTTTTACAATGTGGAAATCTAGAGACAATCAAAGACTGTTGGGTCACAGAATGCCTCTAGAGATTGAATTTCTTGCTTATGTGAATGGTGCACTATGTTTCCCAGAAGTCTTCATAGAGATACAAGTCATATTTAAAGGAAATTTCCACTTTTTCACATTTGAGAAAACCCCGTTTATATGTTTTGTTATGTGTTGCTATTCACACAGTACACTTAAAAAAAAAAAAATAAGTAAATAAATATTTCTTACCGTTAAGACCGCATTCACACTGGTACGACTTGGACCGCGACTTGTCAGCCTGACAAGTCGCGGTCCTCACGCTCCTATTGTGTAATACAGGAGCCGTTCTAATAGGAGCGACACAAGTCCTGTACTACTTTGGGGCGACCTGGAGGCGACTTGCATTGACTTCCATTATGTGAAGTCCGTGCAAGTCGCGCCGAAGTCGCGCTGCACGCGACTTCACAGGTCGCCCCCTAAGTCGGAGCGACCTAATGTGAACGGAGGCTTAGAGTTTTTGAACAAAGTCAAAGTGATTCTGTCCGTAAGGACAGGCTGTCTCCTCTCATTAACCACTTAAGGACCAGGCCTATTTCTGACACTTGTTGTTTAAAAGTTAAAATCAGTATTTTTTGCTAGAAAATTACTTAGAACCCCCAAACATTATAAAAAAATGTTTTTAGCAGAGACCCTAGTGAATAAAATGGAGATCGTTGCAATAGTTTATGTCACACCGTATTTGCACAGCGGTTTTACAAACGCAATTTTTTGGGGAAAAAATGCACTTTTGTGAATTTTAAAATAAGAAAACAGTAAAGTTAGCCCAATTTTCTTTCTATAATATGAAAGATAATGTTACCCTGAGTAAATACCCAACATGTCGTGCTTTAAAATTTTGCACGCTCGTGGAATGGCGACGCTTTAAAAATGTCTACAGGTTACCAGTTTAGAGTTGCAGAGGAGGTCTAGAGCTAGAATTATTGCTCTCACTCTAATGATCACGGTGATACCTCACATGTGTGGTTTGAACACTGTTTACATATGTGGGCGCTACTTGCATTTGCGTTCGCTTCTGTGTGCAAGCTCAGAGGGACGGGACTCTTTAAATTTTTTATTTCCTTTTTATTTTACCTTTTATTTTTTTTATTTTTACACTGTCCCTTTAAAACATTTTTAATCACTTTTATTCCTATAACAAGGAATGTAAACATCCCTTGTAATAGAAATAAGCAGGGGAGGCCCTTTAAGGTCCTTGGGAGGAAGCGGCGTATGACGTTGCTCCGGTCCTCCAAAGTCAAAAAGTCAAGTGGGGGCCAGCTTGCCCTCACTTGATTTCCTGCCTAGGAGGGGAAAGAACCAGATCTATTTCCCCGCTACCAACGGCTCTGGTAAGCGGGGAAAACGACCGGGAAGCGGAGGGGAAAGAACCAGATCTATTTCCCCGCTACCAACGGCTCTGGTAAGCAGGGGAAAACGACCGGGAAGCAGAGAGGGACCTCTCCCACCACCCATAAAAGTGATCCTGCAGCGAAAACCGCTGCTGGGACCACTTTTATGTGACAGAGGACCGCCGCCCCTATAAAAAAAATACCGGGGTTATAGAAGCTATCTGCTGCCATAACCCCGGTATTTAACAGCAAAGTAGCGAGGTAAAACTGCGGCGGGCATTCCGTAAGTGGTTAACATACAATGTAAAAAGCCAAGCTACTAAACCTTTAACCCTTTGTTAGGAAGTATAGTGTCCAAATATACAGTAGTTTACAACTTATAAATAAGTTGTTCTTGCAAAATACAGACAGGGTAATTATGACAACACAGCTGCCCAGCCCCCTCATAAACAAAGCTAACTGGTAGGATTTTACAGTGCTGGAATTTCCAGAACAGAATATCTAAAAAAGGTTATGCAATATGAATTAGAACATGTATCGAAAAAAGTAGCTGTTCCTGTAAAAGTGTAAATACACTTTAGAACACTTCCTGCTATAGGAGTTTACTTTTTGGTGAAATGCCACTGAATACTAATCCCTTTTTTCTCTTTTTTCTATTCACTTAATTTTTTTTGGGAGAGAAAAACATTTTATTTCCAAAAAAAGGTGTTTTCTGTTTGAGTCTATGTTCTAACATAGTAATTTGCCACATACTGTAGTTCAAGAAAGAGAACTAACTAAAACAACAATTCAGAAAAAAGAAAGAGAGTGTTGACTACCCTGAACCCAGACATTGTGTATAACATAGAAATTTGATAATATCTCTTTAATGAGAATTTATATAGGCATAGTGCCCACTGGGTGCTACCATGAGCACGCACAATCTTAATCAGCGCCACATCCCAATATTGTGCATGCTTTAGAGAATTTTAAAAACAAAATGGACTTTGAAGACCCATACACCAATTAATTTCTTAAAAATTCCATATTTTATTCTTAAACAATATTAACAAGTTCCATAAAATAATATTGGTTACAAAAAGAATATATATTTCAAACATGGTGTAATGCATGTATACCGCACACCGGGAGGCTTGTTAGGATGCACATACTACATGCTTCAAGTCTCTCCAGGTGCTAGGATTTTGTTACACCAGGATGATTGGCTCTACATGTTTCGTGACGCAGTCGCTTCATCAGGAGAAAATAGTGCTTTTGATGCACCTGCTCCAGAGGTCAGAGGGGGGGGGAGAGAGAGACCCCACACGGAACTGCAACATTAATCCCCTAAGTGACTACGGGGGGCGTTCAGAAGGGTTGTTCAGGGAGTCAGGGGCACCTTAACAACAGACATGGGAATGATGATACATTCTCCAGAATAAGGGGTGATTTATAGACCTTGGTCCATTGGTCACCTGCTAGTTAGAGTCCCATTATTATGGTGTAGGTCAGTAGGAATTATATTATTATCAATTTAACACAGCTGGTATCCCACAATGTGTTGATCCCTGTTGGTATGGAGTTGTAAATGCCTAGGGCCAATTGTCAAATGGAGCTGACACTTCCCCACCCTCCAAATATCTCTTTAACAGATATGCAATTTACAACTATACAATAAATTCAAATGTCTAATCTATTGGTCATTGATTTGTTAGATCTTTCATCATCCTTTTCTAAAGGGATGCATACCATGTCACTTTTACAAAGTAACACTAACTTTGCATACCTGATTATAATAAGGGCCAAGCCTTATTTAGAAATCTTTTACAAGAAGTATAAGATGCATCAAAACAGGGCTACATGATGTCATCATAAGTCCAAGGTTGGCCATTTTTACATTTTTTTTTTATGTCTATCCTTAAGGGGACAATGTTTGTATGATTTTAAAAGGGCGATTCATCTAGTGCTCTGGGTCTTTAGTGAAATACATTTGTGAGTAGTTTTCTATTCTTTTAAAGTAATAAAGCTAAGCAATGTGTTTATACTACACCATGAGAGGGTATGTATTTTTTCTTTCCTGCTGAATGGGCTGGATCCTGAGTTACATAGTGGATGTTGAACCAGGCATAGACTCTTCTGGTGGATTGCTGCTGTGTATTGACCCTGACTGCTCTAAATGTGCATGGTGGCCTTACCTGAGTGAAGGTCATATTCTGGAGGTAAGCAGCAGTAGGGAAATGTGGTGGAGCACATTTAAATTGTATATTGGAGCACGCTTGACATAATATGCACTGATATCTTCAAGAAAGTGCCTTATTAGGAGGATTGAAGATGTGATAAATGAAAGGACTAATGTTGATTTTGCAAATTAATTGGTCACATTTATATGATATTTACCATGATATTTATTATTTTTGTATTTTAATAATTCACACTTTTTTCAATCAAATTATTGTTGCATTGCATATTTGGGACATAGTGATAAGTTGAAATAAACCATCATTTCTTCAGAACTGTGAAAGGACATAGTCAAAAACAAGAATAAGGTCTTTACTTTAGATATACTGTACTTTAAATACACTGCACAACTGCTATAGACAGCAAAGTGGAGGCAAGACAGCAAGAAATGAAGATTGCTAGTACAATGTGACTTCAAGTCTCAAGTCACTGAAAAGTGAAGGAGCTAGTTTAGTCTGTAATTTATTGTTTGCTCTAGTTGACACGTTATATAAAAGGAGACGGTTTACAAATTACAATATGACAAGAAGTGTTTAACCACTTTACCACCGGAGGATTTTGCTGTCTTACGTCCAGGCCACTTTTTGCGATTCGGCACTGTGCGACTTTAACTGACAATTGCGCGGTCGTGCGACGCCATACCCAAAACAAAATTTACGTCCTTTTTTTCCCACAAACAGAGCTTTCATTTGGTGGTATTCGATCACCTGTGCGATTTTTACTTTTTGCGCTATAAACAAAAAAAGAGCGTAAATTTTGCAAAAATAACAATATTTTTCACATTTTTTATATGAAATTCCCCCAAAAAAAATGTAAAAATCAAATTTTTTTTAAATTTTTGGCCAATTTGTTTTCTGCTACCTATGTTTGGTAAAAAAAATCACAATAAGCGTATTTTCATTGGTTTGCGCAAAAGTTATTGCGTTTACTAACTAAGGGAAAGATTTCTGTAATTTTTGGTGTTTTTTTTTTTTAACCACTTAAGCCCCGGAGGATTTTCCTGCTAAACGACCAGGGGGTATTTTGCGATTCGGCACTGCGTGACTTTAACGGACAATTGCGCGGTCGTGCGATGCTGTACCTAAACGAATTTGACCCCCTTTTTTTACCACAAACAGAGCTTTCTTTTGGTGGTATTTGATCACCCGTGCGATTTTTACTTTTTGCGCTATAAACAAAAAAAGAGCGTACATTTTGCAAAAATAACAATATTTTTCACATTTTTTTATATGAAATTCCCCCAAAAAAAATGTAAAAATCAAAATTTTTTAACATTTTCGGCCAATTTGTTTTATGCTACCTATGTTTGGTAAAAAAAATCGCAAAAAGCGTATTTTGATTGGTTTGCGCAAAAGTTATCGCGTTTACTAACAAAGGGAAAGATTTTTGTCATTTTTGTTGTTTTTTTTTTTAACGTGTAATGGCGGCGATCTGCGATTTTTTTTGCGGTACTGCGACATTGCGGCGGACAGATCGGACCCTTGACTGACATTTTTGACACTTTTGGGGTTACCAGTGACATTTCTACAGTAATCAGTGCTATACATATGCACTGTTACTGTAAAAATACACTGGTAGTGAAGGGGTTAACTTTATTTGGGAGGGAGGGGCTGTGTGTATCCCTAGGGGCGTGCTTTCTATTGTGATTGGCTGTGGCTTGAGCTCTAAGGACACTGATCAACGGATCTACATACTAGATCCGTGTGATCAGTGTCTTTACAGCGAGGAGAATGACAGGTGGCTTGTTTACACAAGCTGCCTGACATTCTCCCTCTCCCCCGCCGATCGCCGAGTGACCGGCGGACATCGGGGGGGTCCGTGACCGCGCGGGAGCGGGAGCGCGCCTCCGCGGGTGCGCGCTCGCTCCCCAGAGCCTCACAGGCGAGCGACGTAGACCTACGTCACTCTGCCTGTGAGGGGCTGACTGCCGCAGTAAATATACTGTGAGCAGTCGACAAGCGGTTAATGGCGGCGATCTGCGATTTTTTTTGCGGGACTGCGACATTGCGGCGGACAGATCGGACCCTTGACTGACATTTTTGACACTTTTGGGGGTACCAGTGACATTTCTATAGTAATCAGTGCTATAAATATGCATTGTTACTGTAAAAATGACACTGGCAGGGAAGGGGTTAATTTTATTGGAGAGGGAGGGGTTAATGTATGCCTGGTGCTTACTAACGTGTGGGGGGGGGAGGTGACTGAGTGACACAGGGACAGATCGCATGTTCAGCTATGCTGAACCCTGCAATCTGTCACTGTCTGTCACTTAGGACATCCGACCGCTCTGTTTACACAAGCGGGCGGATCTCCAAACTCGATTCCCCGACAATCGGGGAAGAGCAGCGGTGATCGCCGCTGCTCCTCCCCTGGCCCGACTCCCGCTGTGAATGAATACAGAGGGAGCGAGCCTCCGGCGGCGCGCGAGCGCCGCCCACAAGGGGAGGAGTCCAGCCCACAAGGGGAGGAGTCCAGCGGCGTAGTACTACGTCGCTGGACGATAACGAGCCACTGTGCCGCAGTAGAGGCACAGTGACTGGTCGTAAAGTGGTTAAGGAAAAATGTATATAGCTATGCAGTACATTCTACTTTCAATATTAGAGCTTTTTTTCAGCTTCAGCTTTTTAACTACTTGTTTTAAAATTGTAGTTTTAGAATATTTTTATTGAATGGAAAACTCTTCTCAGTTAGTATGTGCATAGTTATGTGCAAGCCCCCTTGTGACAACGCACGGATCTGTTGATATCTTGTCGAAGCCCTGGGTATTTCATTGTGGGCTGTCAGTATTCATATTCTCATTTACCAAGAAGTAGGGAAATGGGCAGAAGTAATCTAATCGGCCCAAGGGAGACTGGTGGAGGGAGGAATGGAAAAAATTAGCAGATGTCTGCTGATTTAGTGCTTCCATACAAGATGATAGATATGAATGTATCCATGTATTCTTTAAAGTGTTGTATAATCTCCATGTTTAAAACATACTCAAAATGAGCAAGATGCTTACCCCTCCTTCCAATCCAAAAGAGTAGATCTGCAACACACAGGCCACTGGAGGATTGCAAACATAATCTAAACACAAGTGCAGGTAAATAATGCAGCCATTGCAGTTTTGTAGTAGTGTCAAATGGCACTATATATCCCGGTAAACATTATAGATTTAGAACCATTAAGTTTCCTCCTGAGAACATACTGCTCATACAGCAAAATGAACATTGTTTTGTCAGAAAATGCGAAACCACTGTTTTCTTGCAAACAATAGTGGAGGGGCTTGCCTTTATTTCACAGTTACATAGTTAGTCAGGTTAAAAAAAGGACACAAGTCCATGTAGTTCATCCAATAACAAAAACAAAAAAAATCATACAATCCCATATACACAGTTCTATACCCACAATTGATCCAGAGGAAGGCAGTTGAGTGTAAAAAACATGGATACATTTCATTTAAAGTGTAACTCTACTTTTGTTGAGAAAAAAAACATTCCCCTTTGGGTGATCTATGTATATTACATGGATTTTAGCAACCTTTTGTTATTCTGAAGAAATCACTGTTTGTTCCTCTGTGCCCCCATGTAGAGTGGGTCTAATGGGAGTGGTGCAGCTGTAGAGCACAAATGAGGAAATCTGCTGGGCCTGCATCCCTTTAGACGTGTTCCTTTTGGGAGTATCTCAACAAAAATTACATTTGTGTTGCAGGGGATGCCAGAAATCTAACTTGTATCTTAGGCAGACTTCTGGGAAAATCAGTGAGCCAATCACACAAGCAGGAAATGATGTTTCTGAGGTGTGGTCAATACACATTCTGTGTACAGCACAGCTCCAGGTAGCCATATTGCATTGCATTTTCAGAAAATTACAACAGCTTCAAATTGAAAAGGAAAGGTAATTTTTAATAACATTCAATTACAATATGATTTGTGTCGCAATTGTATACGCTATATTATTTTTTCTTTATTTGCTATTTTTTCCCCCATGAAAGTGGAGTTACCCTTTAAGATGATCAGCTTTTATTTTCTAGTAAATACCTTCTCCCACAACACGGACATGTAGCCATTAAATGGTCAGTTCACCCAAAATAATACTGAAGTTCTAGGTGGACTATAGTGGGCTGCTTCAGCCTTTGGCTCCGATGCTCCAAGTATTCCCTAGAAAAAAAAAAACCTCCTTTCTATAGTTCCACTTGGATGTTTTGGGTGTTACAGCATCTTCTGTTGTCTGTTGTATTCTCCAGAACTGAGGGCATGGACACAGGAACTCAAGCACAAATATCTTACAAATACACTGTTTAACCCAATTGCCAAAAACAAAAAATATCATTTTTGAGTAAACTAGTCCTTTAAAATATTTCAATGCAGGCAAATGCAGGCAAAAAATAAAGAAATATAAAACCAGATGGTCTGATACAGATTTAAAGTAAACTTAAAGCCCATTTGAAATTTAAATCAGATAAATGCATTTAAAGGGTGTTAAAGCCACTATAGTATATTCATGCTATCCCCTCTGTTAAATAACGATATGTGTCCCAGTGTCTGTGCTATATAATAAAGATGACAATTTCTATCTTATATCAGAGCGACTCCCGGCGCTCACGTGACTCCTCACCTCTCTCCTCTCCTAGGCTGACAACTACAGAAGGAGGGACTGAGAACTCCCGGTGACATCAACCATGGAGTAGAGAGAGCAGAGCGGTCATGTGAGTGCCGGGAGACGCTCTGAAGGGGAGCAGAGCGGCACTCTCACAAGCTGACAGGCAGGGAAGGAATGGGGGAGAGCAGAGGGAGACCTGCGGATGAAGGTGTCAGGGCTCAGCAGTCATGAAAAACTGTGGTCAGTTTACAGAGGGAAGGGCAGAACCAGGCAGGATCAGCTAGGTTTGTTAGGTTATATATGGGGCCAAATCACACAGCACAAGCACTGTGCTGGTATTAATGCTATAACCACCTGCCGCAGGGTGGCTCTCCTGCGCAAACCGAAGTAGGTCTACGTCGGTCGTGCGCGGGAAACTTTGCCCCCCACTCAGCAGCGGGGAAGCCGATGCACGGTCAGGCAGTTCTGATCGCCGCCTGACACCTGCAATCGCTCCCCGCTGAGAGAGAAGGACGGTCGGCTGTTGTAAACACAGCCAACCGTTATTCTCCCTGAAATGATCACAGAGCTCATGTGATCCTTCTATATAGGATCACATGTCTCTATGGTCATTTCACAAGCCAGGCCCCTTCACAGTTAGAATCACTCCCCTAGGCTCACATTTAACCTATTGATCAGCCATAGGGTTAACTCCTTCCATGCCAGTGTCATTATTACAGTAACAGTGCATATTTTTAGCACTGATTACTGTAGTAATGTCACTGGTACCCCCAAAAGTGTCAAAAATGTCAGTTAGGGGTCCGATCTTTCCGCCGCAACATTGCAGTCCTGCAAAAAATCCCAGATCGCCGCCATTACAAGTAAAAAAAAAAGAAAAACAATAAAAATGTCATAAATCTTTCCCATAGTAATTAGACGCGATGACTTTTGCGCAAAGCAATCAAAACACGTTTATTGCGATTTTTTTTTACCAAAAATATGTAGCAGAAAACAAATTGGTCTAAAATGTTAAAACATCTTGATTTTACATTTTTTTTTTTTTTTTTGAGAATGTTATATAGCATATGTGAAATATGTGAAAAATATTGTTTTTTTTTTTTTTTTTTTAACTTGTCGCTCTTTTTTTGTTTATAGCACAAAAAATTAAAACCACACAGGTGATCGAATACCACCAAAAGAAAGTTCTATTTGTGGGAAAAAAAGGACATCAATTTTATTTGGGTACAGTGTCGCACAACTGCGCAATTGTCCGTTAAAGTAACGCAGTGCCGAATCGCAAAATAGGGATTGATCATTAAGGGGGCAAATCCTTCCGGGCTTAAAGTGGTTAACCCTTTCATTAAAGCAGACCATAAAGAGCACCAGATTAATATTTGGGGCTTAAAACTCTGTCTTTAAAAACTCAATTTAGGACATTTGTGAGTCTGTTCTCCCTTTTACTTTGCATGTATCCATGGTTTTAGTATTAAATTCTAGGGGCTGGGCAAACCTTCCCCATATTAAATCTCTGGGGGGGGGGGGGGTTTAATAAAACTGGAACATGCAAAATCTGGCACAGCTGGGCATGGTAGCCAATCAGCTTCTAACTTCAGTTTGCTCAGTTAAGCTTTAATAATAAAACCTGGAAGCTGATTGGTTTCTATGCAGAGCTGCTCCAGATTTTGCACTCTCCAGTTTTAGTAAATCCCCCTCCTGTGTATTAGAACTGCCTAAACACAGAGAAGGGCAAGCGGTTCTTACTGTCAAACTCTATTTTTTAGTGGCCCAATTAAAACAAATGGTGGGATGGAAGACCTCTAATTTAAATGATATTACTACAGCATGTTGTTCTGCAAACTATCCCCTTATCGCCAAGCAAGAAGCGGGTATCATGAGTAATTGGAATTAATTACTGACATTAAAGTTATTATATATGGTGTGGCCCAAAATGAAACATATCATGCATTATTCTGCTTATAACTCGTATACCCTGATATGGCGCAATGTGTTACAAGGAAATGTTTGTCTGGAGAAGTTTAATAGATCATCAGTGTGACTATGTGAATCTTTTCTTCCCCTTTTTAGCACACCTTAGGCTCAATTAAAAAATATTGACAGTTATTTTAAAATCTCAGTAGGCACAAAGGAAAATAACTGTCTCTTTTAAAAAAAAATAATAATAAAGTTCCCTATCCTGTTGTTTTAGCTTTGGATTTGAGACCCTTGATTTTTCTTCTTCCTCTACACACCTGAACTTTTCTCCTTCACATACCTGAACTTTTTGAGCAGATGTGCACACAACCAGTCAGTGGCTATCTTTTCTTTTCAAAGCTTAACCAAACAAACTGAATCTAGAAGCCAATTGGTTGCCATGCACAGGTGCTCCAGGCTCTGGGTTCTCCAGTTTTGATCAATTCCCCCGAATGTCTTGTATCCCTATACTGGGGAGGATGGGGCACCTTTGTGGGAAAGGGCCTTAGTACATTTTTTCCACTCGAGAAAAGGTTTCTTGACACTTTATCCAGAGTCTCTCCTAACACTAGAAATTGAAGATGTTGCTCTGGCCCAAACCTACTAGCAAAACCTATGGAACACCAACACTCTCACCAAAGGGGCATCACATAATTCTTTGTCACGCTCTGCTTCAAAAAACTAGGAAGGGAGGGAGTGGGACCATGACATCCATTCATTCGTAGTATAACTTAGGCATCACCACACCAGTCTGAGGACACCAGTCTGAGGACACCAGTCTGAGGACATAAGTCTGAGGACATCCTGTAGCAAATCCTTTGGGCTTTTAGTATTCAAACACGAGGGCTGAAACAATTTATTTTTTCCCAAGCTCAGCTGGCCTCCTGTCATATTGCAAATTTCCTCAATTTAACCACTTTACGTCTGCTCGCGGTAATACTACTGCGGCAGAGTGGTTCGTTATCGTCTGACGACGTAGTATTAACGTCGTCAGACACTCCCCCTTCTGGGCGGCGCTTGCGCGCCGCCGGAGGCTCGCTCCCGCTGTTTTCATTCACAGCGGGAGTCGGGCCAGGGGAGGAGCAGCGGCGATCGCCGCTGCTCTGCCCCGATCGCCGGGGATCTAGTGTGGAGATCCGCCCGCCTGTGTAAACACAAGCGGACGGATCTCCATAGTGACAGGGAGTGACAGATCGGACTGTTCAGCATAGCTGGACATCCGATCTGTCCATGACTCACTCAGTCACCTCCCCCCCTACACGTCAGTAAGCACCAGGCATACATTAACCCCTCCCTCTCCAATAAAATTAACCCCTTCCCTGCCAGTGTCATTTTTACAGTAACAGTGCATATATATAGCACTGATTACTGCAGTAATGTCACTGGTACCCCCAAAAGTGTCAAAAATGTCAGTCAAGGGTCCGATCTGTCCGCCGCAATGTCGCAGTCCCACAAAAAAAATCGCAGATCGCCGCCATTACGCGTTAAAAAAAAAAACACCAAAAATGACAGAAATCTTTCCCTTTGTTAGTAAACGCAATAACTTTTGCGCAAACCAATCAAAATACGCTTATTGCTATTTTTTTTTACCAAACATAGGTAGCAGAAAACAAATTGGCCAAAAATTTTTTAAAAAATTGGTTTTTACATCTTTTTTGGGGGGAATTTCATATATAAAAATGTTAAAAATATTGTTATTTTTTCAAAATAAACGCTCTTTTTTTGTTTATAGCGCAAAAAGTAAAAATCGCACAGGTGATCAAATACCACCAAAAGAAAGCTCTATTTGTGGGAAAAAAAGGACGTAAATTTCGTTTGGGTACGGCGTCGCACGACCGCGCAATTGTCAGTTGAAGTCGCACAGCGCCGAATCGCAAAAAGTGGCCTGGACGGAAGACAGCAAAATCCTCCGGTGGTAAAGTGGTTAAATAATATTTTTCCCTGCTGGATTTGTATTTCTTCTGTATAATGCAGAAAGCAACAGGAGAAGCTTTAACATAGAAAGGTGGGTGGGAACACCTACACAAGACAACAGTAACATGGTAGTTATTAGTAAAAGTAGGTATAGAGTTGGAAATAATGACATTGAAGATATCCAATTATTACTAAAATATCAATTTTGGATGGATAAAATTTAAACCTCAATTTCCTAATTCCCAAGAAGTGTACCTTAAACTCTTGAAAACTGAAATTTTTGAAATGATGTAATGTAGCAAATTTAAAATCTTACATGCATTATGTTTTTTTTTTCTTTTAATACCTTTTCTCTTATGTATAAAAATCAATTACATGTGCTTTCGTGTCCTTTTTATTACCACAAAGTGTCATTCAAATCAATGTTTTTGCAGTTTCTAAGTTTCAAATGCTATTTTTCAGTGATAATATATTGCCCTCTGCTGGCAGTTATGGAGATTACCACAAATTAATAGAAGACGGTTGAATTACCAAAACGATTATATTAACATAAAGAAGATTATATGCAAACAAGCTGGTAATTAATTTGCAGTCAAGTCAGTTGAAGTGATACTGATGAGAAAAAATGCATAAAAATCTAAGAAAATTATTATTTCTTTACTCAATTCCAGTGAGGTCAGCTACTCTATTTTAATTATAGTTTGAAATAGTCCAAACTATAGTTTAAAAAGAGGGAATTCAAACAGAATGTCAGTACTTGGAGGTGTTTCCACATTCTCCAATAAGTGATAACTATAGGCATCACCGTTTAGATTAGTAACAAATTAGATCTTGGAATATAGTTCCTCCTGTTTTGAACTGTATTGTAACTGTATTGTCTTCCCTCACATTGTAAAGTGCTGCGCAAACTGTTGGCGCTATATAAATCCTGAATAATAATAATATAAATAATATGAAGGTTTGGTCTTGTTAGGCCAGCTCACAGCAGCCAGATATATGCTAATCAAAGTGGTTGTTCTAAACATATCTTTTTTTTTTTTTTTAAATTCCTTTTATTAAGATTTTCACATCATACCTAACAAAGAAAGTATAAAACAATAAAACCTTAAAGGCAGAGTAAGTAAAGATACACCACCTGATGTGAAGTGCCCAGGTTGTGACACAGTATCTATATTAGACATGAAACAATTCTATAAAACGAGAAGAATAGAAAAATACCTCCCCACCCTCCCTCCCTAGTCCAACCCTCAACCCGAACCAGCTTGACCATCAACTGGAAAGATATAAATATGATCAACTTTCAGGATGAAAAGTATACCAGATATTTTGAATATGTGTGTTGGTACCGTTTCACTATAAGCCTTCCCGTATTTTATATTAAAAGGCATGTGTCCCTCCCAACCAGGTCTGCAGCTAATATGGATTATCCAGCTCTGCTATTATATTTCAAGATATCATTCCTGATGTAGGTTACTACCCCACAGTAGATGTTGAGTTAAGCCATGACTGCCATACTTTATCAAATTTTTTTCCACATCTCCTGGATATATATATGTTGCCCTATAGAATGGTATCATGGAGTTAACCAGTCCCTTCCAAAAAGAAATGGAGGGGCTAACTGTTTTTTCAAGTGCAGAAGTGGCTTCTTCCAAAAAACAGCAGAATATTTAGGAGTGTTCTATGTGCAACAGATGGCACCACCTCCTCCACCAAGCCCAGCAGACAAACCCTGGCCGACAGTGGAACAGGGACAATTAGTACCTCAGAGGCACAGGAAGTGACCTCAGTCCAGAAATTCTGGATCTGAGGGTACCCCCAAAAAATATGGTCTTCGTTGGCAGGAGAAGTAGAACAACGCCAGCACTCCGCTGAAGAGGTAGGATAGATATTTGCTAATCTGGCTGGGGTGTAGTGAATTCTGTGGAGAAATTTGAATTGAATTAGCCTGTCCCTGGATGCTACTAGGTGATTGAAAGTTTTTTGCAGAGGTCACCCCAGTCTTCTCCCTGAATAGCTGATACTTCTGCTGCCCACCTTTCCCTACATTTAGTCCCAGCACTCAGGGTCTTTTTGAATAGTTCTTTATAAACAACCGAGAGAGTTTGGGCCAGGTCTTCAGCTGATAAAAAGTCATTGAGATCAGATGGCAGGGTCTCCCTCTTCATCTCACAGAATTGGCTAATAAAAGCATGGCTTAGTTATAGAAATTTTAGCACGTGGGAGTTGGGTAAGTCATGTCTTGCCTTCAGTTGGTCAAATGTTAAGAGATCCCCTTCCCTAGTGATGTCTCCCAGGGTCTTGATGCCTCTGGTCGCCCAGATTACAGGGTCAGGCATAGAGTAAAAATGTGACAGAGTAGGATTTATCCAAAGGGGGGTTGGATGGCAACATGCCATTATAGCTCGGGCATGCCATTTTTGTCACCATTGCCCATGCTCTAATGGTGGCTTTCTTAGTCAGGGTTAAGAGAAGATAGGACCTTAGGCCTCTGTATAGTGCCAGCCGCAGACTCTCGTATGACCAAGCTGTGCAGCATCCAGTTCTGTGGCTTAGTCCCCAACATCTGTCCTTAGCCAGCATCTTGCAAACAAGTCCTATGCGAGGTGATCCAGGAGACCAGAGAAAAGATCCAATAATATTATCTAGCTTCCTGAAGAATGATTTGGGTACCCAAATTGGGGAGTGTCGCAGAAAGTACAATATAACTGGCAATACCTTAATTTTGAGAAGATTTATTCTCCCCAACAACGATAAGGGAAGTTTTTTCCAAGCCTGTATGTTTTGTTGAAGTTGTGTTATCGGTGGGAGAAAATTTAAAGTGATATAATCTTTAACCCTAGTGGTAATTTGGACCCCCCAGATACGTGAGGGAGGTGACCCACTGTAATGGGAGGTTGGGGTCTACCATCAATTTTGCATTGTCATCTAAGGGCAGTATGGATGATTTCCCCCAGTTTACTTTAAGTCCAGAATACTTAGCAAACTCATTTAGAATGGTTAGCGCTGCTTGTAAGGATGGACCCGGGTCTTTGAGGAATAGAAGTAGGTCATCAGCGTATAGAGCAAGGCATTACTTTATGGAACCTACACGGATAGCTCCAACTGCCTAGTACAATAGTGCAATAGCGGTGGGTTCTATCACCAAGGCGAAAAGGAATAGAGAGAGTGGGCACCCCTGTCTCATACCCCAACCTGTATCAAAAAAGTGAGAGACAAACAAACCAAGCTGGACGCCGCAAGAGGGCTTCAGTACAGCATTTCTATCCATCTACGAAACTTCGGCCCAAAGCCCATAAGCTCCAATACCTTATGCATATATTGCCAGTCCACAGAATCAAAAGCTTTATCGATATCTATGGATACTAAAACCCTCGTGGTCGACCCATCGGAGGATATTTGGAGGTTAGTGAACAGTCTCCTCAAGTTTGTGTCCGTTGATTTCCCAGGCATAAATCAATGTTAACCAAGGAAGCAATGACCCTAGCCAAGCATGTCGCCAACACCTTGGTCAGGATTTTCAGGTCCATGTTTAGTAGGGCAATGGGATGATAGGACGAACAGGCCATGGGGTCTTTGCCAAGTTTTAAAAGTAGTACTATATAGGTGTCTAACATGGAGGTGGGGAGGGTTTTTTGTTCAGAACAGTTAGTTAGAAAATTACTAATTCTAGGAGCCAACAGTTCTGCGTAGGATTTATAGAAATCGGCCTGGAGGCTGTCTGGCCCAGGGGCTTAGTGTGGGGGAAATGCTGAAATAGCCGCCTCCACCTCTAGTGGGGTGATATTAGACTCAAGCGAATCCTTGTCTGATTCTGAGAGCACCAGCAATGTGGACCCCCAACAGCTCATCTAAAGCAGTAGGGTCATAGGCTTGGATGGGGGTATACAAGGAGGAATAATAGTTTACAAATTCTGTCAGGATGCCCGGGGTGTCCGTCATTATGACACCACTTGTCAGTCGGATAGCAGGTATACCCACTGGGGTCCTCTGGTCTCTGGGGTCCAGACAGTCTACAAATTTTTCAGTTTGCAGTTTATTGGGGTATCCCAAGCTCCCTATCCCTATCCAAGTTCACCACTCCCAATAATAAAATAAAAGAACACCTTTATTGTTTCTGTTCTGGCTGTGTGTGTTCTAAAAGAGGAGGGGGGGGGGGAATATGGCCAAAATTTACTAGCAGAAAGGGGGTCTTTTGGCACTTTGATGATTTGCAAAGATTTACACTATTTTATGGAAAAGGGGTTTACTATTTTTGAAAAATCACATTGACATATATAAACTTGTTAATGTACTGAGAACAATGTGTGGACACTTTGATATCAATTCATTCTTCATATGGTTAGACTGCTATTAAAAGATACTGTATATTTCACATCCATATTGTATTCTTTATACTATTTTGGTTTGGGAAATGTTTATATATTATTCATTTTTTCACAGGATAGTGTATTTAGTTGTTTGCTGAACACAGTTAGTGCTGAACTTAGATAGGAAGGAGGTGTTGTGTTTCTGCATTTAGAACTCATTAATTTAGTGGTGGTATTGCTACCACCACTCAAAGACAGCTTCTAGCTGCCCTTTCACCATTTTGTTTCAAATTGTAAAGAAGTCAGTGGGCATCCCGGGTGACATCATTGACCAACTTTGGCCATGACTATGTTTGGTCAATAACGTTAGCCACCAACACATTTTACTTTACTGACATTCTGCAGTCATCCAGGGAAATGTCATTTACAGTGAGAGCAACAATGAAAGAAATTCATTGCCTTCGGTTTTTTGTGTTTGCGTCACCTGATGATGTAATTAACATTTAATTCACATTGTAGGGTAAGTAATTTTTTAACATAATCAGTTTTCAACAATGGTTGTCTTTTACTTTCTATTTACATTTTTGTTATGAATGAGTAAAATTCTACCCCCCCCCCCCACAGGCTCCCACATCCACTGGGGGACAGGGATATGGAGATGAGGCCCTTATTCTTATTAAAATGAAGTGTAAACCTCTGGCAAGATACCCACACCATGTTAAAGCCATATGGCCTGGTACGGTCCAGAGTGCATGCCTGGAAAAGCATCCGGTATGGGTTTGCGGGAAGGGTACTCTACACATTTTATGTTTGTAAGTTTGTTAACTGCATGGGATCTGGTATAGATTAGGGATCGAGCGATTATCGGTGGGCCGATATTCCCTTTTCCTGATATATTGGTATTGGCCCCTGAACTTGCCGATATTACCGTTATTGTGCGCGGCCCACACGTGATGTTATTGCGTGTGTTGCTCGACATGTCTACGCACACTGGGCCTATAATTATACACATTCTGCCTTCTTAGGCTACCTCCCTCTCTTTGGACAGCCTCGGACAGTGTGCAGTCACAGTGCACTGTGCTGTGCATTCGCAATTCCGCATCGCCATGCCACGGACCGGCAGCAGGCAGCCATCCACAACAGGGTTCCAGCAAGCAAGCCAGCCACCCACAACAGGGTGCTAGCCAGCCAACCACCCCACAGCAGGGTGCCAGCAAGCCAGCCACCCACAACAGGGTGACACCAAGCCAGCCACCCACAACAGGGTGACACCAAGCCAGCCACCCACAACAGGATGACAGCCAGCCAGCAGCCACAGCAGGTTGCCAGCCAGCCACCCACCCCACAACAGGGTGCCAGCAAGCCAGCCACCCACAACAGGGTGACAGCCAGCCACCAAGCCAGGCACCCACAGCAGGGTGCCAGCAGCCAGCCAGCCAGATTTTTTTTTAACCTTATATTGTCTCTTTCAAATTGCAATGGAGATGGATGCAGACAGAAAAAGTAAAAGTGTGATCTGGAACTATTTCTCGTCTCAACCATCTCCAGGACAATGCAACACATGCACAAACAATGTAAGCATGGAAACAGTAACTGCAAAAAACAAAAATGCGTCAAATCTTTGGGCCCATCTAAGAGTTAATCTGGTTGAATTGTATCATGCAGCACAGAAACAAAATGAATCACAATCACAATGGGAAATACCTCCTCAACTATCCCAGGCAACAATAATAGATATGTTTCAGAAAAAAAACAGGTGGATAAATTCAGATGGAAGATCCCAACTGCTGGACATAGTAATCACAGAGATGATGGTCACTGATGACCTGCCATTTACAATGGTATCTGACTCTGGATTTAAGCGGTTGATGTCCATAGTTGAGCCAAGGTACACACTGAAGAGTGAGAAGTATTATCGAACTGAAATGCTGGGAAAGATTCACCAAAAGGTCGTTGAGAAAGTAAAGGCTATGCTGGCAACTCACTCTCATTCACGACTGCTGGTCAGGACAAACAGAGTCACTAATGAATCTTACATGCCACTTCATTGACAGCGGATGGACAAAAAGGCAATTAGTGTTAAATACAAAAGTGATGCAAGGATCCCACACTGAGTACAGTAGAGAAATGTTTCTAGGCATGCTTGAAGACTGGGGAGTCAACAAAGACTGAGTGATGCTTGTGCTCCTTCGAGACAGTGGAGCAAACATGTGGAAAGGAATGAGGCTTGCTGATGTATCAGACCTCAGTTGCATGGTATGTCAAGCCAGAGAGCTTTGATTGATATATGTTTTGGGAAGCATGAAGTGAATAAAAATGTTGTGCTGGAAAGTTTTTTGGATCCTCAATACAAGAACCATGCTTTCTCTTCTGATGATGTATTGGCCAAGGCAAAACAATGGCTGACAGAAGATATTTAACGGGAGGTGCAGGAGGTTCCTGCCAAAAGTCCAGAACAACATTTTTATAATCTGGAAGAACAGCAGGATGCTGCAAAAACAGAAAAATGTCCAAAAAGAAGACAATGAACACAGAAGAGAATCTTTTTCATCGTGGTCGAATTGATGGCATGTTCAGTGTTTTTTTTTTTTTTTTGGGGCCTCATGCGAAGGATTCCTCAGAATCTGCAGTTATGAGCCTGGATGATGAACTTCATCTCTATTTGAAGGAACCAGTAATTGACAGAAGAAGTGGTGATCCTCTTCAGTGGTGGAAAGAAAATGAGGCACACTACAAAATACTTGCCTCTCATGCTAAAATATACCTCTCTGCTCCTCTTTCCTCTCCTGTACCAAGTGAGCATGTTAGTGTAGTGAAGTGGCAACAATATATGAAAAAAAACAGAAACCGTTTAACAGGTGAACATGCTGAAATGTTATGCTTTCTGAACTAAAATATTGTTCTACTTACCTAGGAGTATTGAAAAGTGTAGTAGTACTAGTGTCCACTCCAATCCACTGTCTAGCTTTTTTTCTTTTTTTCTAGCAGTTTTGCACTGACTGCAGTAGTGATTTAAAATAATTGCAGTGAGTGAATGCACTACTGCAGCAGTTTATAAATCATTCACAATCACATAATGTGAAACTGATGTCCCTGCAAGTGAAAGCTGTGTGGTTTTCCTATCAGTTTTCATGCAGGTAAGGTGTGAAGAACGAGCCTTTAATGTTACAAATGTTAAAAAACAAACATTAACATGTTCAGTACCAGATTTGTGTTGAATATTTTCTTTATTTTTCAAAACTTTAAATGTACAAAATATCGGCCCATATCGGCCGATACCGGTACTTTGTGACCAAAATATCAGTATCGTTATCAGCCCTGAAAAAAACATATCGGTCTATCCCTAGTATAGATTTCGGGGGTGGGACATGGGTTTTTGTTTTTCTTCTGCAAGGCATGTGGCCTGGTATGTTTCAGGAAAGTCCCACTATCACAGTTGTGCCCTTCCTGGCCACCAGGGATGCAAGGTCTGCAAGGTAAGGGTTTTTTATGGATGTGGAGGGGGGCCAACTCGAAAAAACAAAATCCAAAGCAGACCCTTATCTGGACAAATGCCCTTTTACCTCTCTTAGCTACATGACCTACATGGGTATAGGGACAAGGACCTAATCTCCACACTTCTGCCTTGGTGGATGTGGGCGTCTGTATGGGGTGCTTATCAAAATCTTCAAACCCCTTTAAAATAAGGGAGGCCCCAGATGTCCACAGCCCTCTTGTGATGAGTAAGGGTGACATAGTGCCTCTTGTTTTTATTCACAAAATAAAAAATCTAAATAGCAAATAAAACACACAAACCATTGGAAAAGTATTTAGTTAAATAAAAAAAAAAAAAAAAACTCCAAAAAAAACTGCTCCATGGTGTAAATGCCAGGCAAATCATGTAGTCCAGTGATGTAGATCCATTGTCAATACCAATGAACATACTCTGATTACCCATTGACACAAACATAATGAGCCCCTCCAAAAAAGCTTGCATTTTTGTTTACATTGATAGACGTCCCTTATGGCACAGCCCAGCTACCCTTGTCCTTTTTTTGCCAACAACATATAAACTGCCCTTAAAAATGCTAGGGACTCTGGGGACCCTGGTGTAAGAGGGGTTATGGGGACCTTGATGTAAGGGCAGACTTTGGAATCCTAATGTTAGGGGAGACTTTGGGAACGCTAATCAAAGTGGGGTCTCTGATGTAAGGGCTAACTCTGGGGACCCAGATTTAAGGAGAGGGAACTCTGGGGATCCTGATTTAGGGAGAGGGGACCCATGGGACCCTGATGTAAGGGGTGTTACTCTGGGCACACTGAGGAAAGGAGGAAGAACACTGGGGACCCTGAAGAGGGGGTGCTTTGGGGACCCTAATGAAAGGGGTTAAATCTGATGTAAGGTAGTCAGGCCAGGGGGGCCCAGACCTAAAGCTGTGTAAGGGGCCCCAAAATTTCTGAGGTCTGCCCTGTCACCATCCCACGTGCCGACATTCCACATACCGCTGCGTAATGGATGATGATAGCTGAAGACGGAGCCATCTCCTGCAAACTTCAGCCAATTTGTAAACAAAGAATAAGAGGTATCCAGACAGCCAAATAAGGTACTGCACAAGCTGTGCTACATGCAACATCACTTCCTCCCAGCTCCCCAATCAGTCTCCATGTGGAGGTAATGTTGGCAAGGAGTTGAGAAAGCATGCCTGTACAGGCAGGCGTATGAGGAGGATCATCGTTGCTGAGGTTGTTGTTTAAGGGTCATGAATGGGCATCATGACTTCTGAATGGTATACACTTTAAACCATTCACAGGCCTGCCTCCATATATTTACAGTGGATTGCTTGGAAGCACATTACCTGGCTTCGTGCGGTTCATTCCCCACTCCCCAGTAAGGTGTACTCTATGGTTGAGCCGGACAAATGAGTCCATATGGGATTGAAATGAACTATAGCACATGAGCCTGGTTAGTCTATTCCTCTAGAACTATAAACCAGGAAGGAGAAACAAACTTTCACTAAGGACAAGACGGAATAATTGCCACTAATATATGGGGGTTCTTTACTTTTTTACATAAGGGAGCAGTATAGACAAAATTCAACACCCACAACCATTATCTAACTTCAGGAATTGTGACTCTCTCTACCTGTCATGCAATCGTCATTTACAGCAAGAATTACCGGTATTGCTCGGTCTCTCTGACCCTGACGAAGCCTGATGCGAAACGAGTTGGCCCATTGGGACCTACAAATCGAATATCATCTAAGACTTCATGCACCAACATCAGCTTGAAGCATGTATTGCTGCCAATAGGGAAATATTTCTGTGCTGTGGTTTTTAACTTATGTTTTGTATATAAGGGATGTTTTATATGTACTTCTATACATCCCTATGTGTATATCTATTCTGTTTTAATACATTTAATAAATTAATTTAATTTTATTGTATTGGTCCTCTGGTCTTCCTTCTCCCAATTAGCCTGCAAACCCCTACTTTATCTTCAAGACAGTTGAGGCTGCATTTGCAGCCTTTATTTTTATTTTTTTGGAGCGGTGCAAGTAGCGGGTCTTGCCTAGGGTGCAAAATAGTCTAGCACTGGCCCTGACTACACCAAACCTTTAGCCTCGAAACTATAGCAATTGTTATTTTATTAAGCCACTTTGAGTACATACTCATGTTAAACTTGTCCCTTCTCATCTTAGAATGTTGGGAGGCATGAAAGCAGAGAATGGGGAGAGTTTTGCAACTAATATTTCTCATTACACGTGATTTAAACAATAATATTGCACTGAGTTCACCACTTTATGTAAGGTGTAAAATTAATGATATATTTAGCATTGCTGGAGATGTGTGATTTAAGAGTGAAGCTTACATTTTAAGCAAGAAAGTGTTAGAGCTTATTCACACCAGTGGGCGAAGTGCGCATAAAGCGTGCACTGCAATGCATTGCTGAAACGCATCACAGTGCTTGCTCTTTTTTTCAATTAGTGTCTGAGAGATGCATCGTATTGCATCGTGATGTATTACAACTCATCAGAACATGCTGCACAAAACTGCAACATGTCCTATGATGCATTGGTGTGAACTGCAGGAAAAGTACGTTGAAAATTGTCCTCATCTATGGGGTTGATTTGCTAGAGGCATATAGACTGTTATATTTGAATGGAAGTTGCACTGTGCAACTTGCAAAGTAAACAGTCTATTTGCCTTTAGTAAATCAACCCCTATGTGTTTGGACAGTGTTGGGCAATGCTGTGAAATGCCGCCCTACAGGGCTGGTGTGAATGAGCCCTCACAGGTTTAACAGACTTGTTACTTTATCTGTGTCATCTTGCAGAGCAATGTGAACACAATGTAAATGACCCAACACTAATAAAACAAATTGGTGGATGTTATTTGAATTTTGTATCGGTGGTGAATACATAAGAACGGCCTTTTCTTGTTCTTTGTTGAGAAGTAGACATGTTAGTCTTACAACAATGTGGGTGACGTGTGGATCTGCAGGGAAATGCTGCCATCCAGTGGCTAGAACTGTTACATACAATCACAAATAAAATGGTGAAATATATCAATAAAAAATAAATTTTCCTTCCCTGTATAAGAATAAGATCCATCCCACAACTGTTTACATGCTATTGGTTACAAGGTGCACTAGATATCTGTGTTTTGAGTGCCAGTTCACGCATATGCGTTGGGGGAACCCTGCAAATCCGCTGTGGGTTCCCGCATCGCATTCTACTCGCAGGCAGTTCACACTGCCATATGTGAATCACTGGGGGTGTCAATACAAAGTTATCAACACCCCCAGATCAGTTTGCATATCGCAGTGTGAACTGCCAATTCGGACTTGAATCGGATCGCATAGGTGTGAACACTTATGCGATCTGATTCTGGTGCGGACCAAAAAAAGGGTCCTGTGCGACTTTGGTCTAAATGTGAAGCTAATCTGTATGGCTGAATTTGCAACGCACAGACATCGCATGTGATTTGCTTAGCAGAGTGCAGTGCGAATCACATGCTGACATCGCATATGTGTGAACTGGCTCTTAGATCTAATACAAGATTTTAAATGGCCCTTTCCTGCTTTTACTTATCTTTACATCAGCATGCATCACCACATGTGGATTTGAAATCATCTAACACTAAATTGAAAGAAAAACTGTTTTTGATTTACTTACCTTTTTTATGTCCATTTCCTGATTACCCTGAAGGCACTAGTGACGGCTGAACAGATGACTCCTGGGAAGGCAACATCTGTAGCTACTTTAGGGAGATCCCTAGTTCCCTACCAAAGCTGTGAGATCCCGCAAGACCCTGCAGTATTCTCATACTGCGCATACACAAGCTCATGGCATCATGCGCATTATCTCACACATGCGCCATATAGCATTAAACTCACTTGCTGTTAAAGAGGGAAAAATCTTCTTCCAGAGATCCTCCAAGGCTTTTTTTTTTTTTTAATAGGTGAATGTAATAGATGAGTTTTAATAGATGAGTGTATTGCCATACAATGCATATGTTTTTAAAATGGTGGCAGGGGGAGCAAGGACACAGGCTGCACAGAAGCAGCCTGAAAAGGGACGTACAAGAAAGAAAGGTGGCATGGACATAAACTATATTAACAAAAGTATTGGTACACCTGCCTTTACATGCACATGAACTTTAATGGCATTCCAGTCTTAGTCTGTAGGGTTCAATATTGAGTTGGCCCACCCTTTGCAGCAATAACAGCTTCAACTCTTCTGGGAAGGCTGTCCACAAGGTTTAGGAGTGTGTCTATTGGAATGATTGACCATTCTTCCAGAAGCACATTTGTGAGGTCAGACACTGTTGTTGGATGAGAGAAGGTATTCTGTCAGGTTGAGGTCAGGACTCTGTGCAGGCCAGTCAAGCTCCTTCACCTCATAATCGCACATCCATTTCTTTATGCACCTTGCTTTGTGAACTGGTGCGCAGTAATGTTGGAACAGGAAGAGGCCATCCCCAAACTGTTCTCACAAAGTCATTCAAAATGTTTTGGTATACTGACGCCTTAAAGTGGTTGTAACCTTAAAAAAGAAATTCACTGCTGTCCACTCTCTTTTATGCAGCCATAACACACAGAAGTGCACTTACTTTTGCACTCCTGTAACCCCAAATCAGCTGTCAGTGGTCATGTTCTCAACCCAGAAGTGGCGGTGGACAAAGGTGAGTAGGTACTTTTTTTTTTCTAATAACCCTATACAGTATATCCCCCAAATATGTAATATAAAGTAATTGTGTATTTTTAGTTAGTTTCCCTTTAAGCTGCACTAATCAAAAAGGAAGGCTAGTGAGCTGTCTTTAACCCTTTCACTATCACCGGCAGCATGTTATCATTTTCTTTAATCGTATTCCCAGTTCGAGTTGTCCAGATTTCCGAGAGGTTTTCTTTAAATGGTCATAATGTGAGAAATAAAAAAAAAATAGGTTTATACTGTAGCACCTTCCTACTTAGGTTGCTAACTACTCCTCCCTGCATTCCAGTAAGTTTTGGAATGTAGTGGGTTGGGAGAGGCAGACTCTGGGCTGCCTCAACCAATCCTTGGTCGAGAGGGTGACCAGCAGGTAGCTGAGGTGAGCACACAATTTCCAAAGCTCATATGCAAAACAAAGGAAAGAAAACTGGCCTACAGTCTAATATCAGATATAGGCACAAGAAGATCCGCACGTGATCCACCCTGAGGCCAACCATGTATAGCCCATCTCTGAGATATATTAAAGAAAAGTGCTGAGTTTTTCGCTATGCTCACTGCGCCCCTCCTTTTCCAGAGAAGAGGATAGGCAAGGAAGGGGGGGGGGAGAAAATAAAAGGGGGGAGGGGGTGATGGAGTCCAAAGTCTCAGCTAGCCCCACTACATGTGAAGTGTGCAGGAATTCAACAAGTTGATTCCCTCTCCGGAAAGAATAAAGAGATTCCAGAGTTCCCAGGTCTTATGGTAGTGCTCCCTCTTGTGTTGCGCAGTCAGTTCTAGGTCTTTCATTTTATTTATAGCTTCAACTCTTTGTAGCCAAGTTGCCACTGTAGGAGGATGTTGGTTTTTCCACAAAAGGGGGATGCATGCTTTGGCTGCGTTTAACAGGTGACGAATGATAGACTTTTTGTATCGTCTCACAGGAATGTCAGAAACATGTAAGAGAAAGAAAGCCGGGTCGTCAGGTATGTCGTAGTCTGTGAATTTTTGTTCTATGGATCTGACACCCGTCCAGAAGGACAATAATTTAGGACAGGACCAGAAGACATGGAGCAGAGTTTCGTGGTCCTCACCACACCACCAGCATTCTGCAGTTGTGCCAGGGTATAGTTTGTGCATTTTGTGGGGGGTATAGTACCACCTGGTTAGTAACTTGAAATTATTTTCCTGAATTTTGGTGCATATGGAGGATTTCAGGGAAAGTCTAATTATATTCCATATTTGGGTCAGTGTGAAAGTACGGTTCAAGTCAGCTTCTCATTTAGATAAGCACTGTAGGAGGGGGCTGCTCTGTCGGCATGGTCAATAGGTTATATATTTTGTTAAAGCGGAGTTCCGGCCTCAAAAATTTTTGTTTTTAATAGAAATACCCCCGGGACAGTCAGGGCTAGTGCATTTCAGCAATGATAGCCTCTGAACTGTCCCTGGGTTCACTTACCTTTTAGAAGAAATACTTACCTTGAAAATGTCTTGTCCAGCGCTGCCATCACAGGTGTGGGCAGCTGAAGCCAGAGCGTCCTCTTCGGTGTCCTCTTCAGTGACGTCGGAGTCCCAAAATTCCCTGCATCGGCCCTGCTCGTCACTTCCGGTGCAGACGCGTCCTCCCTGCACAGCTTCTGGGTATTTTTCACCAACACCTGGTCCAGATGCTTAACATGCTCCTCGAAGGTCTTTGAGAAAATGATAATATTATCCAAGTAGAATAGCACCGTCTCATAGATGAAGTCTCCTAAGCATCTCTCCATTTGGTGCTGGAATGTGCTGGGAGCATTACTGTGTTAATATCGAACAGTCTCAGGGGTTTAATGAGGGTGTTTTTTTTTTTTTGTTTTTTTTTTGCGATCTTGATCTGTCATCAAAACAAGAAGGGTTTTTGGGACTTTAAATGAGGCACCTGATATTGAACCAAGCACCTCCATCTCTGTTCTAAATAAGAAAGAGGGGGGAGTTTAAAACTTTGGATGAGACGTGTGACACGGCCAATTAAACAATAAAACATGTTTATTATAATGATAATAACATTGCATATGACAGAAATAGAAATAATGATGTTAAATGACAAACATTGTAGATATGAGCTGAAATTCATCTAACAAATTGCACAATTGTGCAAACAGTTGTATAGTATAGCTGTCAATACATTTTGCTGAATTGTATCAAATTATGCCCGACGCGTTTCTGTGGACTGTATTCCACTTCATCAGGGGCAAGCATAAGATATGTATCTGCAAAAGATATATGTATATATAACAAGGAATACCAAAATAGTATAGTATTGAAGAGGAAGAGAAAAAAACAAACCTTGTCAACTTACAATGCAGCTCAGATCTACTAATACATGCAGATATAAATTGCTGGGCATGGCTAGAAGTGTGACTCTCCCAGGAGCTGTGGGACCACAACATATGCGGACAAGCAAGGCACGGATATGGCAAAAACTGAGAAAAGAAGGATGAAAATAGATAAAAGAATAGATAAAAAATAATAAAAATGAAATGGAAATCAATGGTGAAAGACTTACAGCCACCAGGTTTGTCTAGTAGAGAAATAACAGAGTGCAGACTTATGTAACAGTGCATAGTGCTAATAATATGTGTGGCATGATGTCTAGATAAAGGCAGGGTCTAAAAAAGGGGGTGTGCAAGGAGTGTGGAAGTAACAGGGTGCTAGCAAATAAGAATGGAACCCAAATGAATGAACTGGTACAATGTGAACAAAGGATTGAAGAAAAAAGTCCCAAGGAAAGAAAAGTAAAAGAGGATGTGGAGAGGCTATGGCAAAGTGACTTACAAGTGCAATAGGAGACAAGGAATCCAGGTGGAAAGGTGAAATGGTAGGAAACCACTGCTCCAAGGGAAGAGTGCCACATTAGTGTCCGAGATAGATCCACACTGCACCCCCAACACCACGCTGGCATGTGCAAGGACCGGCAATCCTGATCTGTCATCAGAACTTGCCAGTTGCCGTTTGCCAAGTCAAGGGTGGAGAAGTATTTGGCTTGGCCCAGTGTCATAAGCGATTACCACCCCCCGGGTAATCGGTATGAATCCCTGTGGGTACATGCTTTTAGTTTGTGGTGGTCCACAGAGAACTGTAAACTTCCATTATTTTTACACATCAGCACCAGGAGAGCAGCCCAAGGACTACGAATCTCCCAGTAGGTGCTTTTCCAGCAGTTGATGAAGCAGCAGTTGTGGCAGAGGGTAGTCCCAGCAGGGAACGTCCAGCTGTTCTAGCAGTAGCTGGTATTGAGACGCCAAACCAAGGAAGTCATGGCTGCCATTAGTGGGCCACATATGGTTTCTAGACAGAGAAAGCAGAGAGGGTGCACCGCTCCCGAGGGTATCCTAGTGTAATCTTGTACTGCTGTAAAGTGCCGGGTGCCTGCCTGGTTCGTGACCAAGGAATAGCATATAGACAAGGAGATGGGGGCACATCCAGTGGTAAAAATCCATGTTTTTTTTTAAAAACTTTAAGAGTATGGATGAGACATGCACATATAGCTCTTAGAAAAGACAGCAAACATGTTTCACACTTGAGTGTGAAACATGTATTTTTAAGGCTATATATGGTTTCTACAACAGGATTAGCCTCCGAGATACAGTGATGAGGCACTGCGTACAGGTCTGCAAGGTTGGCATGGTTGAGAGTGAAATTGAAGTCATCCCCAGGTTGATGAGCTGCACCAGGACCTTCCCCTTGTGGACCTTAGATAAAGTGTAAGCAACCAGCCACTTCACTAGCATCACTAAGTCCTTGTGGGGTTCTGGTCGAACATCACTGCATTCCTAGAGAAAAAGTTAGCGTTACCTAATATATGTGCCCCGAATCACTGTCTCCTTGAAGACTTTGGAGAGGAGCTGCTGTGAGAGCCACAGAAAGTGTTGTTGCAATTCCTTTTCTTTTATGTGTAGAAGGCAATAAGATTACAGTGTAAAAAGTCAGATCCTCCCACATTACATATGTGGATTACAAAGAGTTACCTCTTTATAAATTGAACTATACTGCCTGTGGGTGTCCAAAAAAATTTGACAAAATCTGGTCCTGCTGGACGTTTACTGTATCAGGGGATGTAGGGGATGTTTAATATCACAATTCATATTTCTTTATGGAAATCTCTCATCACACTACTAATTTGGTCTTTATGTAGGTGCTCTTAGGTTGTACTATTGTTTGTAATGACATTTGTTACTAAAATAAAGAGTATATTCACCAGCTAACTGTTGTTCTGTTTAGTTGTTTTTGTTTTATGGCATCGGGGCTTTTGATGGGCTTTCAAAACAAACTGAATGGCTTTTCTTTAGTATGTGATTTTTATAAGCCTGTGTTTACTGTTGCTATGTCTGTCTAACTACTACTGTATGCCACATTTCCCCTTAACAAAACAAACATAAAGCAATAAAAGCAATAAAAGCATATTTTAATAAAGATAGATCTTGCAAGGCTCTCCTGACTGGCCAAGCTTTCATTTCCACCACAAATCCCTCAGTAGATGATCTGAGGTGGTAATATTGGCACAGCTGTGCACATTCCTCTTTTCTAGGTTACCATGTGAGTGAGGTTCTCACCTGCCTGCTGCCTCAAAGAATATCTGCCTCAACTCTAGGGCCATCACGTTTTCTTTGAACACACCCTCCAGGCACGCCAAAATTTGTTTCAGGTTGGCCTGATCCTCTTCAGACAGTGCCATCACTGCTTGAGGGGGCATAATCCTCCAAGGAGTTAACAGCCAGCTCCAAGATCAGCCAGACAGGAACCTGATACAGCCAGAGGAATAATGTAGCCATTAAACTTGGGCACCAGGGCCAAGGCCGATCCTAATGGTGCCATGATGATTCTTGCTCCTCCTTCCACACCCGCTGCAAGAAGTGTTCTGTCAGCACTCTTTTCTCCCAGCAGCAGGCTCCGACAGCAGACAGAGTTCAAGAAAGAGCCCTGAACATAGTCACCTTAAGTATTTAAAGGTATGTGCAAAGCTGAAATAAGGGTCTACCCACCAGTTAGGATGTGAACTTAGGAATGGAGACTTTGGCATGAATTTGCTAAAGGCAAATAGACTATTCACTCTGCAAGTGCAGTTGCATTCTGTAAGTGTAGTTCCTCCTGAGTTTAGTAAATGAGGGAAAGTGCTGCTGACTTCCATCATCCAATCATGTGCAAGCAAATATGCAATTTTTTTTATATTTCTTCCTTGTGTAGCAAGGTTTCAAGGCCTGTGGCCTGATGTGGGTCTGCCATTAGTACCGGTACTCTTTCCAGCCCATGTGAGCTGTGACCCTGGGTGTGACAAGTGAAGCAGCGACAACTCCGGCATCTTTGTTTGTGGTTTTTATTTGATTTAAGGGGATGGGAGAAGGGAATGAGTGGGATACTCCTTGAGGCTTGAACTAATTACATGTGGGACTTTACTCTTGAAAAATGCCCGTTGGCGCTTCCTCTACGCCAGCCAGAGCCAGCCAATGCTCACTAACGCTGTATATAGCCTGTAGAACACAAAAGTGCTGAATCCTCGACTATGAGTCCAGAAGATCCAGGACTGAGAACTGTAGAACTCCTGACACTGTTGTGCTGTGGAAGTCACTGAATACTATTCATTGCTTTGACTAGCTTGAGGTAGTATGAAATAGAACTCTGTATAGCTGTACTTGCCACTGGCACACTCTGCACAATTCGGGGCCCAACCGCAGGTGCCCCTTTTGCCTTGAACTCTTCAGGGTCCACTGACTATGCATCCCCTCTGTAGCTTCGGGGTCCTCAACCTAGGTACCCCCTTTACAACTAGCTTGCACTGGATCCCAGGACCTCTTCCGGGAATGGTCCCCTCTGACACTAGGCAGACCCCCAGGGGCGATCCTCAGTACTCACGACCTGTGTAGGCTTTCCTGGGACTGGACCCCTCTCTCTCTCCGCAGGCTCTCTCGGCACACCGGATCCCCTCAGCTCAGCACGCTCTGGACACTCAGACGATACCCCGAGACACCCACCTTCCTCAGACAGGAGGAGAGACAGCCACACTCTCCTTCCTGGGACTCTGCTCCCGCCAAAGACACCCTGTCAAGCACTTCCCCCAAACTTATACCCACTCCCAGAATCCTTTGTAGCCTAATCTGCCTTCTGGGGTATTTACAAGCTGGGATGTTTCCCCTGATTGGGCCTCCCACACTGCCCTATGAGAAGCCTCTCACAGGAGCCAGTGGGGATACTTCTCCCTTCAGCAGGCATATCTGGAAGCCCTGACACCCTACCTAACAATTCACAGCCCTGCTATTAAGCAGACAAGGCCCACTATATCTTTACCTAGCACCTACCTGTAGGGTGCTACACATGTGATTGAGAATTCTTTGCAAAGTGAAGTTTTATATTGTTTACTTAGCTCTGGAGCAATTGCACTCTCAGAGTGGAACTGCACTTGCAAAGTGCCCAGTCTTTTTGCCTTTAGTAAATTCACCTCTTTATCCCACCAAAGCTTGATAACTGACAGGCATGTGGTGCTTAAAGCGGAGTTCCGGGCACAAAATTGACCTAATCGATTTTGTGTCCATCCGCTTGCTCTTCTTCACCTGAAAAGGAATTGGTTAGATAGGGTAATTTTTTTTTTTACTTACCTTGTAATTGTAGATAGAAATACTCACCTATTTTCCACTTACTCCCTCTGTGACCGCGGCCCACGCCGTCACTTCTGATTTGCAATGATTCCTGGGAGCTGAACGTCATCGCTCCCAGGAATCAATGCGATGGCACCGACCCCGCTCGTCATTTCCGGTGCAACGCCGCATTCCCTGCTAAACAGCTTCTGGGCATGCCCAGAAGCTGTGGAGGAATGTGGCGCTGCACCGGAAATGACGAGCGGGGCCGGTGCCGTCGCATTGATTCCTGGGAGCGATGACGTTCAGCACCGGAAGTGACGAGAAGGGCCGGTGAAGGCGCATTCTGGGAGAAGAAGACGCTGAAGAGGACGCAGAAGAGGATCGCGCTGGCTTCAGCTGCCCACAACAGAGATGGCAACGCTGGAGAAGAAATTTTAAAAGTGAGTAATTCTTCTTGCAGGTAAGTGCGAACCGGGACAGATCAGAGGCTAGCCATTGTGGAATGTACTAGCCCTGACTGTCCCAGGGGTATGTTCATTGAAAAAACGATTCTGTGCCCGGAACTCCGCTTTAATAAAGGTTATGGCACATTCATACTCTTGGTTGCGTTGTGATAATGCACTTGCAAAAACCTAATACATGTGTGCCATTCATTATCAGAGTCACCCCAATGCAGTAAGGTAACAAACTACCATATATTGAGGTGTGTTACTTGTCAGCAGGTGCAGTCTATGATCTCCATTGCAGGTGACGCTCAACCACAGTGGCAATGCAGATGGGGGAGGAAGTTGTGGGGAATCTGGTTCCTCTATGATTTTCTCTGTCACAGGTATACAGCTATCCTACTGGATGCTGACACCCATGTGACTTTGGTGACCATCTTGGGTGAGGTCAGAGCCTATTAATGGGGTTTTTTTCCTGGGCTTGGCGTGCATTTTGCTAGTGGCTAGTGCGGGGACAGGATATCCATCTGTCAGGAACAGTATTTAAAGTCAGGGAAAGGTTCTGGGGGAGTAGCAGAAGGGCATGGACTACGCCATCCTCTCCTAGAAAGCCTCCTCATTAGGTTAAGACCAGCCAGGCCACATTCTGCTCCTCGGTGCAGGTGCTGTCGGCATCTCCAGGTCTTCGGACTACTTCTTCATCTTTGTTACAGTTGTAAGTGGCTCCATACAGGTTGCCTCCCCACCAGGCCTGTTTTTACTTGCTAAACTTTTCTACAATATATTACTATTGCTGAACTGGATCTCTGTTTGCTCACTGCCTACTGCATAACTCTTCACCTAGCCCACACTTGACAGCAGTTGGCAGGATATGTCCCTCTTTGCAACTGGTGGAGAAGGATGAGCAGGGACAATTATGGCATTAATAGGAGCAGCCTTGGCCCTGGTGCCTAAATGTAATGGGGTTAACATCTCCCTATCACAGTGATGGGGAACCTTGGCAGCCCAGATGTTTTGGAACTACATTTCCCATGATGCTCATGCACCCTGCAGTGTTGTTGAGCATCATGGGAAATGTAGTTCAAAACATCTGGGGTGCCAAGGTTTGCTGTCACTGCCCTATCAGAATTGGAGGATAAACTGGAGAGAGCCATTAACCTGTATCACCTCCTGGCAAATCGCAGAGCTGGCTATTAACTCCTTAGGGGATGATGCCCGCTGAGTGGAGATTGTGCTACCAGAATATTTCCAAGCCTGCCTAAAACAGATTGTGAAGTGCCTTGAGGGTCTGTTTGGGGAAAAAGTAGTAGTCCCAGGACTAAGGCAGAGGTTTTTTGTCTGCAGGCAGCAGCAAGATGAAAGCCTCACCCACTTTGTAGTAGCCCTCCAAAATCGGTGGAAACGCCTAGAGAAGAAGGATGTACCTAAAGGTGGCCAACAATCTACCCATCTTGGTGGAATGTGTCACCTGGGTGAATATACAGATAGACGACCAGGTGGTGGAATGAGTAGGGGTCGTGGTGACTCACAGCATAATGAGCACAGCAGTACCCATCATACTGGGCATGAATGTCTTGAAAGACATGGACTTACCCCACTCGCTTGCCAAGTTCGAACATGCAGGCTAGTGTGCACGGCAATGTGCTGTCTGGCTCAATGTGATTCAAGACTTTGAGGCCTATCATTGAGCAGCTAGAAGACAGCCCAAACAAGTTGGGATTGTCCATACATCCCCCAAGAAAAGGTTTCTCCTGGCACCCCTCCAAGAGGTAGCCTGGTCTCTGCCCATCAGGGCTCACAAGAAGCTGCAAAGGACCATGTTAATGGTGGAGCCCCGCAAGGACCTAGGGGGTACGGGGGAGTGGCTGGTAGTCCACAAAGGAAAGGTGCTAGTTCAGCATATCAAGTTAGAGACCTCCCGATCCCACTGCCTAACCACACCACCATCTCAGACCTCTATGTGGTGCCCGGTCACTGCCTTTCTGAGGTTAAGCCAGGAGTGGAAGTCATCTGTGCCCTGTTACAGGCTGCCATAACCTCCCTGAATGAGCAACAAGACTAGAGTGGAGAAGTTTCTCATGACGCTGGGATAAGCTAAGTTTTTCTCTCCGCTTGACCTGGTGAGCAGCTGCTGGCCAGTAAGGGAACAAAACAGAGAAAAGACTGCCTTTATCACACCTGTAACAGACCCAACTGGAACAGGAGCTTTTGGAGGGGACTGCAGGGCAGCCTCCTACCCACTGACTATGGGCTCTGGCTTTTAAGGGAACACTACTCTTTGGGAGGAGTATGCCTGGGGGACCCTTGGAGTGATCTTGTTTGTGATTCAAGTCCATGTCTCCCCAAAATACACAAACTCTAGGAATCTAGGTCCCAGATCCATACATAGAGCCTAGATGCCCCATTACCAGCAAAGACTACTTTAGATGGTTTGGAGGGTAGGAGGCACTGTTTGGCGAAAGGAAGCACCTAATCAGGGTGCCAAAGTGGTTCCGCCACATTTGGTGGCAAGTGGTGGGATGCTAAGGATCCAAGGTCCAGATAGCAGAAGAGGAGAGGTACAGAGACCAGCCGCTATGGAAGAGGAATTCGAAAGGAAGCTGCGAGAGATGTGGATACAGCACAGGGGACCAGTGTCAGTGCAGGTCTTGATTGGATGGCATGATTCTGTCTGTTGGAAACTCTGGAAAGAAGCACTAGCCCGTATGCAGCGCCACAGGGAAAGATTCTCCCCTACATTCAGGAAAGGTACTGGTTGCAGTACAAAGTGCAAATGCTGTTATTGGGGAAACAACCGCACAAGAAATGGACAGCTGAGTTAAGCAGGCTGGTTCAGGTAGAGAGAGAACGAGAACTATAGAGCCCTCCGCTGCTATGTAGCCCAAGTGTCCCCGTGGACAGAGGATGACAACCCGACGGGATGCTTTGGATATGATACCCCATTACCAGCAATGACTACTATAGATCATGATACTCAGAGCAGTTGTTAAGATCATCAGCTCAAAGCAACCCGATTCTTGAGGTCTCCTGCTATAATCTGTTTAAGGTGTTATGTGTCTTTTGTAGCATTGTATCATTCACTATTATGTGCCTCCTCACTGTGCCTTCCCATTGTTCTATTGTTTCTGTCTGTCTGATCATCTCTTGTAGATGAGATTATTCTTGTAAACACTTTAACTTGTTAGGGAACTATTATTAGATGTTATAAGTTTATATTTGTGATAATGTATAATCTACTTTGCAAGCTCAATCCCAGGCAGTCTGACCTGGAGTGGGATCTCTGAATATTCACAACATTGTCTGAGTGGGCACTGAGTCACCTCGGTGACTAGTTGATTATTAGCCTAATGTTTTTAGGATATGTTGGCTGTGTTAATTTTATTCCTGTTTACAGTTTGCATTGTCATGCTGTTATCCTCAAGAGGGGAATGTCCTCCTGCGGGGTATAAAGTATGTGACTGAGTTTCAATAAACAGTCATTCCTTTGGTTCTATCCCAACATCTTGTCTGTATACGATGATTGGGGTAACAGGGCTGTATTGGCTCTCGGTCTGCTGGGACTGTTTGGAGGACAGGAGGCACTGTTTGGCGGAAGGAAGCACCTAATCGGGGAGCCAAAGCTGTTCCATCACAATGCCCCTAGGACTATTCAAATTAAATTTTTTGCCCTTCGGGTTGAGCAACACCCCCAGTACATTCCAACAGTTAATGCAAAGTGTTTATGAGAGTACAATTTTAAGGTTGTATTAATCTATCTTGAGGACATCATTGTTTTCTACAAATCATTTGAGGATCATATCAAACACCTGGGCCACGTGTTTACCTGTCTGGCCCAGTACCAATCAAAATTAAAGTCCAGGAAGTGCCACCTGATTTATCAAAAGATCAAATACCTGGGGCACGTTGTGGAAGCTGGTGGGGTTTCTTCAGATTCGGCCAAGATCCCGTGGTGAAGGAGTGGCTTCCCTTAAAGACTATCACTGAGCTACACTCTTTCCTGGGACTGGTTGGCTATTAGCAGAGGTTCATCCCCAAGTTTGTGCAAATCACCGCACCTCTCTCTCAACTGTTGAGCGACCAGCCTACACAGAAAAAAGCGGGGTCTTCCCCCTCAATCCCATCCCAATGGCAGGAGCCTGTAAGATTCTGGTACCTTCGGTACCCTTCCAGCCCATTTCTTCAGCATTGCGTCCCACCTTTTCAGCTAGGTGGAACGCATATACCTGCCTATCTCTTTAAGCCGCATGACGTCATCACTAGGCGCCGCTCTGAGCGGCTATTTCAATCGCCGGCTTTCACTCACAAGGTGTTCGTGCAAACCGCTTGTTATACAGCCTTGTCTGACGCTGCCGAAGCCTCCAGCTATTTCCCCAGTATCTGGATAGACCGGAGTCTCGCTACTTGATCCTGTATCTCGCTACTGATCCTGTATCTCGCTACCTGATCTTTATCTCATTACCGGACCCCTCATCTCTCTAAACCAACTAGTGATAAGTACCCCACAGGGGATTCCTTCCTATCAACTTACACTATCTACTCTTGCATACTAAGCACTGTTGCTATCTATGCATTACTATTTCTATCATCTGCACTGTTACATAGATTGCTAGCTCTTGAGTCTACTACCATCTATATCCTTGCACTAAGTTAGCAATTCCTGTACACTTCATCTGCTGTCCCCTACCACCTGTTACTTGTACATGATTGCTAACCTATCTGCATACTATCTATCACCATCTGCTAACACTCCTGAACATTACTATTGAGTGCCTATCATTGCTATCACTACTCACGCCTGTCCTTTCAGCACATCACCTCTATACTATCGTATACAACCTATCACTCCAGGAACATCTTATCTGAGTGTCTGTATATTTGCATGCTGAGGCAGGCTGGGCCACAATGATGAGTATGGAGAGTTGGATATGGTGATTCAACACATCTCTACACGACTACTGAGTGGAAATTCTGCAGCTGCAAATCCAGTTCACTAAACAAACGCCGGAGCGTTACAGATTGCACGAACCAGAAAAAAAAATGGATTCAGCAGAATTAGCCACTCATGTGATACAACTAACACAAAAGGTAGATGCATTAATCCTTTCCCTTGCCGAAGTGAAAAATGAAAATCAGACTTTCACAGCTCACTGCTGCTCAACCTCATGAGCCCAAAATAAACCCTCCTATAGTGTTTACAGGTGATCGGAAAAAATTTAGTGAATTTAAAAACGCATGTCAATTGCTTTTTAATTTAAAACCTCGTACTTACACTACAGACCAAATTAAAGTCTGCACCACTATCTCATATTTGTCGGGTGATCCACGGGCTTGGGCAGACTCTCTCTTTGAGAAAAATGACCCTCTTCTTAACTCCTATCCTTTATTCTTAGCAGAACTCGCTAGCTTATATGAAGACCCAAATAGGCAGAGCACTGCTGACAGCCAATTGAGGGCTTTAAAACAAGGAAAGAGACCTGTTGAAGACTTCGTAGCAGAGTTCAAAAGATGGACCCTTGATTCAGGGTGGAATGATGCATCTTTGCGAACCCTGTTCAGACTCGGGTTATCAGAAGCCGTTAAAGACGAGCTCGCCCGAGCGGATTTACCTGGCACTTTGGATGCCTTAATACAACTCAGCATCAATATTGACAGGCGACTGCGAGAAAGAAAGGCTGAGAAAATGGGAGTACCATTATCCAATCCTTCTCGGGTTTCGCCCGTTGACCCTACTCCTATGGAGGTAGGAACCACACGCCCACCATTATCGTCTACTGAACGAGCCAGGAGAAGATATGAAAATCTCTGCATGTACTGCGCCTCCCCGGATCATTTGATAAGCGTCTGTCCCCTTGTCCGCAAAAAAGAGGGTGAGTGTTCACATGTCTTGCTGGGGGGATTAACGACTTCTTATTCTAATCCCTATCTTTTTATTCATTTGACCTTACAGTGGGACCACAATAGGATCACCACCAAGGCTATGATCGACACAGGATCTTGTGGGAACTACATTGACACTAGTTTTGTTGCTTTAAATAAAATACCTATTATTTCAAAATCTAAACCTGTCTCTGTTAGTTTTATTAACGGTATTCCGTTATCTTCTGGTCCAATTACCAATCAGACACAAGCACTCCTTGCTACTGCTAACGAGTCTCATGCTGAGACCACCACTTTTGATGTATTACCTTCACCACATTTTCCCATTATTTTGGGACTTCCCTGGTTACACATACATCAACCAACCATTGATTGGAAAACACGGACTCTAACCTTCCCCTCTCACTACTGCGAGACCACGTGTAACCTCCAATCATATAAAAAAATCCTGTCCATGGTGTCAGATGAAATTTCACCACCACCATGTTATCAGGATCTATCAGAAGTCTTCCTTGAGAAAAATGCTCAAGTATTGCCTCCCCATAGGGACTACGATTGTTCTATTGATCTACTCCCTAATAGTAAACTACCTTTCGGTCATGTTTATCCTCTTTCTCAGGATGAACTTTCTCATCTCAAGGAATACTTGGATGAGAATTTAGCGAAAGGGTTTATTAGACCCTCTACTTCTTCCACAGCTGCAGGACTTTTCTTTGTCTGCAATAAGGATTTAAGTCTCAGGCCTATTATTGACTATAGGCAATTAAATACCATTACGATAAAGGATCGCTATCCTTTACCTCTCATTCCCGAACTCATTGAACAAGTGCGCAGAGCTACCTACTTTTCAAAATTGGACCTAAAAGGGGCATACAACCTCATCCGAATCCGTAATGGGGATGAGTGGAAGACGGCATTCAGAACCAGATACGGATTATTCGAATATCTAGTGATGCCTTTTGGGTTGTGTAATGCTCCCGCAGCATTTCAGTGATTCATAAATGACATCTTCAGAGACTTACTTGATGTTTGTGTTGTGGTATATCTGGATGATATACTCATTTATTCTCAGTCCTTGTCCGAACATGTAAGACATGTAAGACTTGTGCTATCCAGATTACTCGCACACAATTTATACGTAAAATTGAAAAAATGCCTATTTCATAAGGAAGAAGTACTATTCCTAGGATACATCATATCTAAGAACGGTATCAAGATGGATATGAGCAAGATATTGTGTATACTGTATTGGCCTGTACCAACAACTCGTAAGGCATTACAACGATTCCTTGGATTTTCAAACTTCTATAGGAAGTTCATCAAGAACTTCTCTTCTATTGTGAGACCGCTCACACAACTTACAAGTGTAAAGAAACCATTCAAATGGTCTGAAGAAGCAAATAAAGCTTTCCGCTTGTTAAAATCAAGCTTCACGTCTGCTCCCATACTACGCCATCCAGACCCATCCCTCCAATACATCCTGGAGGTAGATGCGTCAAATATGGCTGTAGGAGCAGTTCTTTCCCAACGACCAACGAATACTTCACCACTCCACCCAGTTGCTTTTTTCTCTAAATCACTAAGTAGCCCAGAGGTGAATTACCCAGTGGGTGAAAAAGAGTTGCTTGCCATAAAACTGGCACTAGAAAATTGGCGACATTTACTTGAAGGTACTCGATTGCCAATACTCATATATACAGATCATAAGAATCTCCAATACCTTCAGACCAACAAGACTCTTTCCCACCGGCAGGTACGTTGGTCATTATTCTTCCTAAGATTCAACTTCCTAGTGACCTACACGCCTGCAGACAAAAACAAAAAAGCGGATGCGCTATCACGGCTAACCGAAGATAACTGCGCCGAAATCCCTTCACTTCCTATAATACCCCATGACCGTATTATTGGTGTTGTTAGTTCCTTGAAGGAAGAGATTCTGCACAGTATAGGACTGGATTCACCACCACCACCACAACTAAGTGCTGATGCAGAAGGCTTCCTCTACTTTAACGACAAACTCTACATACCTCCTGGTATGCGTACCAAGATCTTGGAATTATCACATGACGTACCTATGGCAGGACATATGGGTATGACTAAGACATTCAATTTGCTCACCAGGCAATTTTGGTGGCCTGATATGAAGACATCTGTACAAAAATTTGTTTCCTCATGTGACATCTGTGCAAGGTCCAAAATTGACACCACAAAACCATCTGGTCTACTTTGCAGTCTACCAATACCCAAAGTTCCATGGGAAGTTGTGTCCTTAGACTTTATAGTAGAATTACCACCTTCCAAAGGATTTACTACCATTCTAGTGTCAGTGGACCATCTGACAAAGATGGCACATTTCATTTCTATTCGCAGACTACCTTCATCTAAGGAAACAGCGGAATTACTAGTGAAACATGTGTTCAAGCTACATGGAATTCCAAAGACTCTTTTATCTGACCGAGGTTCACAGTTCATCTCCAAGTTTTGGCAAGCTCTATGTCATATACTACGAATTGAGCGAAAACTTACTTCTCCCTACCACCCTCAGACCAATGGACAAACTGAAAGAGTCAACCAGTGCATTGAACAATATTTGCGTTGCTACACCTCATACCTACAGGATGATTGGGTGGACCTCCTCCCTCTGGCAGAATTTGCTTACAATAATGCAACCCGCAGTACTACTAAGCATTCTACCTAAACTATGGGTTTCATCCCACACTTCTTCCACCACGCATCCTGCCATCAAGTAACCCAGTAGCCTCTGACTATCTTACCCAAATAAAAGACTCTCTGGGTTTACTTAACACCACCATCTCACATGCTCATAGCCAACAAAAAAGGTACTACGACCTCCGTAGAAGACCTTCTCCTCAATATGCTATTGGGGATCTCGTTTGGCTATCTACGAAAAACTTAAGGTTAAAGATCCCCAGTAAAAAGCTTGGGCCTTTGTTTCTAGGACCTTTCCCAATTGAGAAGCTCATTGGGAGAGCTGCAGTTCAACTCACCTTACCGGCAGATCTTAAAATACACCCCATCTTTCACGTGTCGCTACTGAAACCACATGTTCCCAACCAAGGAATAAGACCTACCATCTCGCCTCCACCTCCAATACAAGTTGAGGGCGGAGAAGAATTTGAGATGAAGGAGATTTTGGATTCTCGTATCCACAGAGGGAAACTCCAATATCTCATAAGATGGAAAAACTATGGACCCCAAGACGACACCTGGTTGGATACTTCTGACGTTCACGCTCCCAGGCTTATACGAAGGTTCCACTCCAAATATCCGGAGAGACCAGTGCTATAGGCCTTCCAGAGCCGGCCTTAAGGGGGGGGTACTGTAAGATTCTGGTACCTTCGGTACCCTTCCAGCCCATTTCTTCCGCATTGCGTCCCACCTTTTCAGCTAGGTGGAACGCATATACCTGCCTATCTCTTTAAGCCGCATGACGTCATCACTAGGCGCCGCTCTGAGCAGGTATTTCAATCACCGGCTTTCACTCACAAGGTGTTCGTGCAAACCGCTTGTTATACAGCCTTGTCTGACGCTGCCGAAGCCTCCAGCTATTTCCCCAGTATCTGGATAGACCGGAGTCTCGCTACTTGATCCTGTATCTCGCTACTGATCCTGTATCTCGCTACCTGATCTTTATCGCATTACCGGACCCCTCATCTCTCTAAACCAACTAGTGATAAGTACCCCACAGGGGATTCCTTCCTATCAACTTACACTATCTACTCTTGCATACTAAGGACTGTTGCTATCTATGCATTACTATTTCTATCATCTGCACTGTTACATAGATTGCTAGCTCTTGAGTCTACTACCATCTATATCCTTGCACTAAGTTAGCAATTCCTGTACACTTCATCTGCTGTCCCCTACCACCTGTTACTTGTACATGATTGCTAACCTATCTGCATACTATCTATCACCATCTGCTAACACTCCTGAACATTACTATTGAGTGCCTATCATTGCTATCACTACTCACGCCTGTCCTTTCAGCACATCACCTCTATACTATCGTATACAACCTATCACTCCAGGAACATCTTATCTGAGTGTCTGTATATTTGCATGCTGAGGCAGGCTGGGCCACAATGATGAGTCTGGAGAGTTGGATATGGTGATTCAACACATCTCTACACGACTACTGAGTGGAAATTCTGCAGCTGCAAATCCAGTTCACTAAACAAACGCCGGAGCGTTACAGAGCCACACCAGCAAGCCTTTGACGCCCTAAAAGAAAAGTGGACACCCGCACCTCTGATGGCTTACATTAATTACTCAAAGTCCTTCTGAGTGTATACAGACAGGAGCTTGCAAGCTCTGGGGGCTGTCCTGACACAAGAGCAGTAGGGACATGAGACAGTAATAGTATACGCCAGTTTTAACCTGCAGTCCATTGTGCAGAACCCCCATATTTACAGTTCCTTTCAACTGGAATTATTGGCTGTGGTCTGGGTCATCATGGAAAAGTTCATGGACTACTTCATTAGGGCAGAAATAAAGGTCTTCACAGACAATAACACTCTTGCCTACCTAGAGCTAGCCAAACTGGGGGCATTAGAACTGAGCTGGGTTGTCCGACTGGCCCATTTTCAAGTCACAAGTACTGTTTGAATTGTGCAAAATCCGGAAGTCACATACCACTCTTTGCCACCCTCAAGGCAAGGAGGCATGCATTTAAACCGCACCCTGCTAGGAATGCTATAGACTCTTGAGCAGGTCCACAGAGACCAAACCTGCAATAGACAGAAGAGACAATGACCCTGTGGATCTTTCGCCAGTACTGGAAGTCCCTTTTAAATGAACCCAGGCCTTAGGCTTCTACTGATCCTGAAGATGAAAGCACAAGTGACTCACCTAGGGACAGTACAGAGGAACCACTCCTGGAGCCAGTCCTGCTTACTCCCTGGACTCACCTGGGAAGGGCGTGTAGCTGGCCCTGTTAACCCCCACCACCCGAGGCTCCAGAATCACAAGCAGAAGATAACTACTCTAAAGGTGACCCCACAGAGGACGGTGTGGTTCACAATCCAATGCGGTCAAACCACGAGCAGATCCCTGCCAAATACTCTGACTATGTTGTTTGAAAATTTTTTTTTCCATTGCCTCAACGATGTTTCATACATTTATGTGTTGTTCATGAGTGTAGGCACGTGCTGTTTATGTTCTCGACTGCAGAGGTAATGCAGATGGAGGAGGAAGTTGTGAGGAACTTTGCTTCTCTATGATTTCCTTGGTCACAGAGAGACAGCTATCTGCTTGGAGGCTAATGTCCAATGTGACTTTGGCGGCCATCTTGGGTGATGACAGAGTCTATTGGAGCCCTTTTGAAGGCTTGGCAGGCATTTTGCGAGTGGCTAATGTAGGGACAGGATACCCATCTGTCAGGGACAGTACTTGGAATCAGGGAAAGGTTCTGGAGGAGTAGTGAAAGTACAGGGACTACGCCCTCCTCTTATAGGAAGCCTCCCCTTTGGGTTTTGGCCACATTCTGCTCCTCATGGCAGATGCTGTCAGCATCTCTAGGTCTTCAGACTACTGCTACACCCCTGTTACAGTTATAAATGGCTATGTATCGTTTGGCTCCCCGCCGGACCTCTTTGTACTTGCTGAAATTTTCTACAATATACAGTAATACTGTTGCCAAACTTGGTCTCTGTGTGCTCTCTGCCTACTGAACAATGCTAGACCTAGACCACATGCTTTCCAAAAAGTGGTGAAGCAGTGTTTTTTAGGGTGTTGGCAGCCCATGAATTTGGATGGGCTGCCTTAACACAATGCACATTAACACTCGCAAACATGCGCAGTAATGTGCATGTGTTGCACCTATTTTTAGTGTTCTCATGCAGTCACATGAAGCTATATATTGTACTGCACCAAGACAATTTGTAGCATAGGCTTGTGAGAAGAGTAGGAAATTAGGATTCTGATTAGCTGGAGCAGAAGAGAAGCTGGAACTATGGATTGAAGGCAACTCTCTTAGGGCCAATTCACACCATGACCGCACATGCGGTTCTGTGCAGTGGGATTTCAACCCATTCATTTTGAATTGGCTAAAATGGCACTGCCTTGCACCAAAGTAGTGCATGCACTACTTTTTAAAATGCACTGTAAACAGCTCACATTGTACAAAAGTACCATGCCATCTGGGGTGGGCAGGTGCTGGCAAACCCACTGCATTTGCGACTTGCCTTTTGGGTGTCGTTAAGTTTTTATTGACATCCACTGCAGGTCGCGAATGCGTTTTGCATGCGCTCTGAATCTCACAGGAACGCGCAATACATTCCTGTGCGATTCATGTGCAGGCATGGTATGAACTGGCCCTTAACAAGGACTTCACAACAGAAGGGAAAAGCACATGAAGACAGGAGAGATAGCAGTTGGCTCTAACACAGCACAGCATAGTTACATTTACAAAGTAATATAGAGCTGGCTGAGTATTATTTCACACTTGCAGTCAAATTTGAGAAAACCCTGCTGTGTACTTGTAATGTGTTCTCATTCACACAGCATACATAAAAAAGTAAAAAAAAAAAAAAAAAAAAAAAAAACCTCATACCTTTAAGATGTTTCCTAGGAGAGGGTGTCATGGTAAAGTTTCCTCTCATTAATATACAATGGAGAAGCCAAGCTTCTAAATCTTTAAGCCTTTGTTAGGATAGAAAGTGTTCACATCTAGTTTACAACTGATAATGAGATTTACTGTCACAGTTCAGACAAGGTCAACTAAGGTAAACACAGATTCCCAAGTTATGCTATGTTAAACAGTAACTCCACTTTTGTTGAGAAAAAAACATTCCCCTCTGGGTGATCAATGTACTTTACAAGGATTTTACCAAAATTTGTGGCAGATTCCTACCTTTTGTTATTCTGAAGAAATCATTGTTTGTTTTTCTGTGCCTCTGTGCTGAGTGGGTCTAATGGGAGTGGTTTCATAATTATCTGTGCAGCTGCAGAGCTCTAATGAGGAAATCTGCTGGGCCTGCATCCCTTAAGATGAGGTTCCTATTGGGAGTATCTCACTAAAAATAAATTTTTTGTTGCAGGGGATGCTAGAAATCTGACTTGAAATCTGACTTGCATCTTAGGCAGACTTCTGGGAAAAATGGCGAGCCAATCACACAAGCAGGAAATTATGTTTCTGGGGTGTGGCCAGTACACATTCTGTGTACAGAACACCTCCAGGTAGCCATATTGCATTGTATTTTCAGAAAATTACAACAGCTGCAGATTGAAAAGGAAAGGTAATTTTTAACAACATTCAATTACAATATGATTTGTGTCGCAATTTTATATGCTATATTATTTTTTCTATATTTGCAAATTTTTTTCCTCACGAAAGTGGAGTTACTCTTAAGGCTCGGTTCACATTTATGCGATGCGGGAAGGCTGCGAATTTGCAGCCTGTTCCCGCATCGCACACGCACCCCCGGCAGTTCACACTGCCATATGCGATCCGCTGGGGGTGTCAATGTAATCTTAACGACACCCCCAGTTTGATCGCATATCGCAGTGCGATCGTGCAGTTCGCACAGGATCGGATCGCACAAGTGTGAACTGCTGTGCGATCCGATCCTGATGCGGCTGCAAAAATGCCTCCTGTGCGTGTTTGCTGCGGGTGCGATGCGAATTTAGCCATACAGTTTGTATGGCTAAACTCGCACCGCACAGCCGATCGCATGTAATGTCGGAGCAGTGCGCTCCGACATTACATGCGAACCCCGCACACGCACAAGTGTGAACCGGGGCTTAAGGTGTATGTTACCCCAAAATATCAAATTCCTGATACAGTATGTGTCTGTTGCACCATGTACATATGTTAAAAAGTATCCTGTTATCTTTGCATTTCTTCCTTTGTGTGAAATACTTGGTGATCCTGCTAGTCCCCCTGTTTTCCTATTTCAAACTGACCACACTAGAAATGTTAGCACATCCATCCCAGTGTGGTCAGTTGTCTGGTTGTCTGGCTGTGCTGGGAACGAAGACTGCCCGTATTCCAATGGCAAAGACTTGTGCTGAAACACCCCCCTGTACAGCTCATAACTGGGAATATCAGTGTACTGCTGTTTCTCTGGAAAGTCACAAGCTCCGCCCCTCCAAGCAAGCCTCTCATGCAGCTGAGAACATAGGTCATGTGATCACCTAATGTATTAAAAAATATATATATATACATTTATACACACACCTGTTTGCCTTGCTATTATGTATTAACCCCCTCCTGCCGGTGGCCTTCTGGCCCTTAAAGGGTTCTAAACACCAGGAGGCGGGCATTCTGGCCATGTGACCACCTTGATTGGCTGTCACAATGGTCACTTGATTGGAAAGATCCCAGTGGCTAGTATTCATCAAGAGCTTTCCGTTAACCACCGGCTCCTGTGGTGGGAGCCCGCAGGGAGTGCGCTCTCAGCACTGTAAGTGTTTTAAACAGGGCCACACGTTATGTACGTTCGGTCGGTTTGAAGAGGTTAAACTGCATGGGCTTTTTTAAGGTTATGGCTCACAAATACTTTAATGAGAGCATGCAACATGTATAAAGTAGGTGTTATCCCAATTGGGCTGCAAAAATTGGTAATACACCAAGTGACATAACCATACTATCACCTACACTGATATTGGCCTTTTGTGGCTTCTTTTGTAAGATGTACTGGCATACTATTTCAAACCTCTAGGAACTGTAAATAATTAATTCTGCTGCGCAATCATTTAAAGCTCTTTAGTTTTAGGATTACACGCTCTAATTTAATCAAATTAATGTGTGCATAATAAGCATAGTTATCACTCACTACATAACAGATACAGACAACATCAGACTGCATCACTTATTAGGCACACTTACATCCATGTGTGTTAGGTTGCAAAAATATTATAGGAAGGAGCTAACAAAGTCCAGATGATAACCTTATTTCCAAATTGAAGAAAGTACATCTCACTTACAAGTGCATTACACTACAAAATGAGCATGACTAATTGTGTGAGCATTTGGTTTAATGATAACATTTCTTCCCATATGCACTGCTTCCCTTTCTGTCTGTGCCCCTATATAGTCCTGAAGCTACTGTGTACCACATACAGTAATACCCCCTCTGTGCCCCCTTACAGTGATTCTACCCCTGAGCCTCTATGCACCACTACTACTGTATCTCCCATTTGTCCCTAAAAAGTTGAGGCCCCCAGCTATCTTGATAAAAAGTCTCTTTTCCCAAATCTTGCAGTCATATCAAATACGTACTCTATCCCCTACAGACTCATTTACCTACCCCTGACCCCTAAAAGCCCTTCACATCAACTACCCCTACTACTTCAATCAGATGCAAGCAGTGTTCATTTATTTAGCAGCTGCTGGAACATTGGCTGTCTAAATGCAAAAGCTGGCAGCTGAAGATCCTCTATCCACGCTGCTTAGCTTAGTTTGGGGAATTGATGAATTTCTCCATTGCTGGGCTGAACAGGAGAAATTCAGAGCATGCATAGGCAACTAAAGTTTGTGGTAAGCAGGATCTTCTTCCTACTGATCCTTGAGCAGGTATGGTCACACAATGTACTTATATAGAGAAATATTCCTAAAACTCTGGTGATTGTAACCATTTTAGTGCACTTGCAAAAAAAAAAAAAAATTGGATACTCTCATTGATACTTTTATTTGCACTAAAATTAAAAAATTCTAAGGTCCAACCTGTACAGTACTAGGTAATTTAGTACTGATTGAACATTAAAAGGGGGTACACCCCAAAAGCTTGTGTAGCACTACTCCCAAGGGAGCTGCTGGTGACGGGTTCCCCTGGGTTACCATTAGCAATGGTAGAACATTCTGACATGTGTTTTTACCTCAGACAAGGACCAGTCCAGTTTCTTTGGTTTTTATGTTTTATTAGGAACTTGGATAGGAGAAGGGATGAGTGGGATACTCCAACTGAACTAAACTATGCACAATAGGCAGGGACGACTTGAATAAGTGCTGGTTAACGCTGGTTAATGCTGGTTAACGCTGAGTAATGCTGAGTACACTGTAATTGAGCTAGTCACGGCTAAGCCCCTTCTTCACTTTGCCCTTGGCTGTGAAAGGTTCTCGTTAAGCTTCATGAGGTAATTCTGTCCTAAGGCAAGCTATTACTTGAGGTAGACTGTACGGCTGAACAACTTCAGGGCCCTTCCTGGCGCCCTCTTTATCCCTAATCTTCAGGGCTTAACAACTTGGCACCCCTTTACTGTAACACTCTGGGTTAACTGGCTCCTTGAACAATTACTGAATAAGGAAGAGTGAAGGCAGCCTTTCCCTGCCGTAGTTCTTTGCCTGAAACAGGATAGGTTACTGGAGCCTGAGTGACCCATAGTCCTGCCAAGTCAGGGATATCTTCTTCTTAGTAAGGATGATCGAACTTTTGAAAAGTTCGGTTCGACCAGAACACCCGAATTTTCCAAAAGTTCGGTTCGGATTTCAGAACCCCATTGAAGTCAATGGGACCCGAACTTCGGTAATCAAAAAACACCATTTTTAAGCCCTAAAACCCAATAAATGCCCCTAAAAAGTGCCTAGGGTTCTGGGTCATGCCCCATTAACTATTAATCACACACAATAACACCTATATGATCTTTTTTTCTGGTTCTGGACATACTACAGAGCTGAAACTTCACAGGTACACCTTTTAGACCCCCCAGACACAAAATCACACAAAAAAAAGTTCTTAAAAATTGTCATTTTTGATAAAAAAAAGCCAATTATTGAAAAAATTAAAAAAAAAAAGAGAGAGATTTTTTGATTTTTACTTTGGATTTAGTATCTGGGGGGTCTAAAAGGTGTGCATGTGAAGTTTCAGCTCTGTAGCATGTCCAGAACCATGAAAAAAAAGATAATTTTTCAGTAGAACAGGGATGTGGGTCGGGACCCTCCTTTAACTTTAACACCTATATGATCTTTTTTTCTGGTTCTGGACATGCTACAGAGCTGAAACTTCACAGGTACACCTTTTAGACCCCCCAGACACAAAATCACACAAAAAAAAGTTCTTAAAAATTGTCATTTTTGATTAAAAAAAAAGCCAATTATTGAAAAATTAACAAAAAAGAGAGATTTTTTGATTTTTATATATATGTCTAGGTGTGTATATAAATATATGTATGTGTGTATATATACCACTATACACAAGTTCAGATGTTTTGCCTGCCTCAAAAGAACCCCAAAAAATGCCCAGGTGTGTTTTTGCTGGCATTTTTTGGGGGGTTTTGGAGGCAGGCAAAACATCTGAACTTGTGCACAGTACCACTATGTGTCTGGGGGGTCTAAAAGGTGTACCTGTGAAGTTTCAGCTCTGTAGCATGTCCAGAACCAGAAAAAAAAAGGATTGTATGTATTAGAAAACTTTCAGCTCAGGGGGTTAGCTTCTCTCCACACCTTGCCGGTTTCAAAGCAGGCATTTTTTTGGGTTCTTTGCAGTCAGGAAAAACATCTGAACTTGTGTATACACATAGTGGTACTGTGCACAAGTTCAGATGTTTTGCCTGCCTCCAAAACCCCCCAAAAAATGCCAGCAAAAACACACCTGGGCATTTTTTTTTTTTTGACGCTAGCGTTTTTTTGGCATTTTTTTGGGTTCTTTTGAGGCAGGCAAAACATCTGAACATGTGTATAGGGGGTATATATATATACATATATGTCTGAATATATACCCCTAGACATATATAGGTGTGATAGTAGCAGAAATATATTACTGTAAATGATTTCATTAGCGCAAGCATTTATTTCTGCTACTATCACACCTATATATGTCTAGGGGTATATATTCAGACATATATGTCTATATATACCCCCTATACACATGTTCAGATGTCATGTTTGACATCAAACATGTCCTCAAAAAAGCACTGGCAGTGGCAGCCCCTGCAGCATAAAAAATGCTTGGCTGGTGAGAAGCCATATGGGTGTGCCGAAGCTACTCAGAGAAAAGATCATTTCTCTATAGCGGTCACCCTGCTATGGAAGGGTTTTGTCACCCTGCCATAGCAGTCACTGCCAGTTAACCCTACACTACACTACGGTCCCCTTACACTTAACACTTTCCCTACAGAAACTCAATTTTTGAAGCCAACTTAAGTGTAAAGGAGCACTCTAACTACACTAGATATCCCTTTCCTCACACTAAAAATAGCTAAATGACACTTTTAAAGTAAAATTAACAGAACAGCATTCCACTCTCTTCCATGTCCAGTATAACAATGCTAGGAATATGGCGGGGGCGATCTTATATACTGGGGGGCGTATTCACTAATGATTGGTCTAGGGACCCCCTAGTCACTCCAATCACATTCCTAGCATTCTCCTGCCCCCTCAATTGGCTTTTGCTAATGGTTCTGGTCCAATCACGGGCTTTTAAAGCCCATTTCCTGGAGCATTGCATTTTGGGCGGTTCTGGTTGCCGAATTCCGAACTTTTTGGGCAAAAAGTTCTAAATTCGGCCGAACCTCGAACACCCAATGTTCGGGCCGAACCGATGGTCGACCCGAACCGTTCGATCATCCCTACTTCTTAGGAGCCTCTGACACCAGAGCACCCCCCACCAGATTTCCTGGATGCACCTCCCATTCCAGTGATGGTCACCCGTTTAGTTCCCTTATGGCCCACTGGCCCAAGAATAGTTCCACTAGGATGGCAACAATATTTGAAATCCAATGATCGCGGCCCGATAGCCCAAAGGATCCATGAGGTTGGAGTTCCTCTTTATGACCATGACCCGTTGGCCCAAGGGGTGTGCAGACAATAAGGCAGGTCAGTCTCAATTTTCTGAAAAAAGGATGATCTTGAGCTCTAAGTCTGTGAACAGGCGTGACAGTCCCCCATCCTCCTCTGTAAGACTAGAAGGGAGGAAAAAGGGTGATGAAAGAGGGGTACGGACCCCAACAACAATTACTGAATCCGACTTGCGTAATCTTTGTTTTCAGGCTAGCCAGCCATTCCTGTATTATTGTATTTTTTTCTCTGAAGTAGTCCTTCCTCAAATGTAGTCCTCAGGGTGAGGGATCCTTACAACGTTTCCCTGACTGTCCTGAATACGGACCGACCAAGCCTGGCCTGATCCATCTGGGTGGCGGACTTCCACCCGATCCACATTTATGGACTGCCCAAAGTTCCATTGAGTTGTTACTGATATGAACTTCTCCCAGAGATCTGTCCTGGTGGAGTTCCGAAAAGGCTTTGGAACAAACAGAAAGTCCCAGATAGCTTAGTCACACCAAGATTCTCTTTTAACTTCAATCTCGAGCATAATCTCTCAGGGAGCATATGGATAATAATACCCGTATTCCATTGCTACTTTTAGCTGGAGCCACTGCTGCATCCTGGAAAACCTGGGGAGGGTCTTCCTGTTTCCTCTCCCAGCTGGAGAAAAGGGGGTCTCTTTGTGCCTGATGAGAGAGCTATAGGCCTTGTTTTGATCCCGAGCCCGGGCATAGTTTGTGGGCGGGGTTAGGTCTGGGACCCTACTGACATAGGCCTCACAGAACCCCAAACTTTGAGCTAGCTCTCCTCTCACCACAGAATCCTTGGTTTCCTCATCAGTCGCCTCTATTGTGTCAGGACATGGCGGACTGCTTCTGGCCTCAGATCCCCAGCCTCATTCAGTCTCATCCTTAGACTTCCAATTATCAATCCCCTCTTTAATGGACCCAAATCTATTTTGGAAGCTTGGAGACCCCACATTGATGGCCCCGGCCTCCTCCTCATTACTCACACTTGCCGAAGGAACCCCGACTGCCGCCGGCCATCTTTTCTCCTTAATGGGGATGGGAGCAGACCTTGTTACTGCTGCGGCGACCTTCAGCGCATCAGGTGACCACTTCCTGGCCCTCAGTACCTGCATGCACCTTTTGTCTGGCAACTGGGTTTCTCTCGCTGTACAGTCTGAACCACTGCCAGGTTGCATGGCCTTCAGCTGCATTAGCACCCTGATGACTCCTCTCCCACCTCCGCGGAGAGGTCCTGATTCCAGAACCAACATGACCCGAGTGACTCCTGTCTTACATAACACATTCAGCTGTCTGGGCCGACCTTCACTCTTCTCCGCCCGCAGCAGCAGATAGCCGAGATGTCCACACTGGCTCCACGCCCGCACCCACATGGTCACACTCATACACTGGGGACATACCAGGCCTAAGTGGTCCACGCCATCCTCCGGTGCACAGCGCCAGTCCTTCATTGGGCACCATCCGCCCTCCTGTATCCCACAGGACAATCGCCTTCGGCTTTTTAGTCTGCTCCTGGGTCTGCCCAGCAGGTTCTCCGCCGATGGGTGGAATAGTTGTGGCTGCACACTTTCGCTCTCCAGCAAACTTCATGTTGCTTCTCCTCGCAAGTGTCTCCCTCTCAGCCACACCCGAAGGAGGAAGTAATTTATGGATTTCCCTTGTCACTCCTGATTGGCTGGGCGCGACTGATGTCTCCACCCACATTCCTTGTTTGGCAGTGGCTCCTCCTGCTAGGCAGAACAGTTCAGCATGCGCTTTCCCGCGTGGTGCAGTACCCCCTCCAGTGCCGCTCTCTCTCCTCTTAGCCGACATAGAAGTTACTGCAAAATGGACCATGTCACTCGCCAGACATGCATCGGCTCTTCTTGCTTGTAGCAGATCCCTTTGACCTCTCTGGAGTGGTCCCCTCTCTTAGGCAGACCCCTGGGCAGATCCTTAAGTACTCACGATACTGGTTTTCCAGAAGTCTTCTGCCCAGCAGGTCCACTTGGTCAGCACACTGGATCCTTTCAGCACAGCTCAACCCCTGGTCCCTAGGCCGACTGCCTGGACCCCCTTCCTCACATCAGGAGGAGGAGAGACAGCGGTCCACATCTTCCTGGGACTTTGCTTGCACCAAAAGACACCCTGTCACATGCCCCCTTTGCATTTATTCCCGATCCCAGGATGCATTGCAGCAATGCCCACCTACAGGGACAGTCATAAGCCCTGGGGTGCTTGGTTAGGTTTCCTCCACTGTCCAACAAGGTCCCTCATTGGATACAGTAGGGAGACTCCCCAGACTCAACAGGTCACACCTGGAAGCAAGTGACAGGCTAACAGATCAGGCCCTCCTGATAAGCAGAACAGGGTCACACATATGCTTTGCCTAGCACCTACCTGGGAGGGTGCTACACTTGTCTTGAACATTTGAATGTTAGTACAAATAAAACAGTATCATGGTCAGTACGCAATTGTTTTTGCATATACTGTAACTCTGGTAAATCCAGGCACGTAGACTGTGATGAAGTCACCAATATTCACTGCACATTTAACAGCAAGATTCACATTTTTAATAACCTGATGATTCTATAGAATGTTCAGACTCGTAAATGTGCAGAAAATGTTTACAGTAGCTATATTTTTGTTTATCTGTGGCAAATTGTTATGAAGAGCACAAGCTAAAGGAGACACATTTTAGATGCAGTCAATGGAAAAGTGAAAGTCTGTGAAGTAGGGGTCAATGGAGCTTGTAAAGTGGAGGTTAGTAAAGAATTGTATTGTTGTAGTATGGACAGTGAAGATGTGCGTTGGTGCTGTGGTGGCTGGTAGAAAAGCGCATTTGTGCAGAATTGGTAAATGGAGAAGTGCACTGGTGTTAGTGGTTAATAACATGCTAGTTCCATGGCACTGGGTCTCTCAGGGGTGATATCATTGCTGGCAATAGAACTGGAAATACGCAGGCAGTGTTGAGAGGATTATTCTATAAAGGCAATGTGCAAATATGCGCTGTAGACATTCTTCTGTCAATAGTACCGTCCATCTGCATCAGAGATGTATAGTAACGAAGTAGAACTACTTAAGTACTGTACTTAAGTACCGAAATGCGGTATCTGTACTTTCCTAGAGTAGAATTTTTTTCTCCTACTTCTACTTTTACTTCACTACATTTTTTCGATGATTTCGATACTTCTACTCAAGTATTTTTTTTTTGTGCTGCATAGTTACTCGTTACTTTTAAAAAAATTACCACTGCCAGAACAGTAGATGGCAGGTTACATAAAGCTCAAAAAAAGGGGAATAATGTCATTTGTAAATCAGCGCATACGAAAATAAAGGCTGTGTATAATAAAAGCTGCTATACCAAATCTTTCCAATAAAAAGAAAATATGAAACAAACAAATAAATTGTGCTACAGCGCTTAAAGTGCATCAAGAAACTACTAACAAACACAACTTGGCTGTGCGAATAAAGTGCCTGTGCAATCGATATAATATCATCACTGCCCCCAGTGCCCTGCCCACACTCCACACAGTATCAAAAATAAAGTGACATGAATGTACTAAAGCCTAAATGCAGTGAAAATAATTATTCCCACAATGTAACAGTAAATTCAATTCATATAAAATATGACAATAAAGCACAATAAAATAAGTTATGAAATAAGTTAGGTCAGGTGCGTGCAACAAGTTGAAGTGTGTAAACCTATCTATAACGAAAAGTCCATAAATGAATTCCAGTATGCAAATCTAAAGTGTCACTTCACTTGTCAGATGCTTTCACCTCCTTCAGTGCTCGAGTGACCGACCAACACACTTAATGGTGGTGGCACTGGTGGATAGCGTCTGGGTGGCACTGGCACTGACTGCACTGGTTCAAAAAGCCATATATATTTAATTATTTCAATTCTCAATCTCATAGGTCCTCTCCTCATAAGATATTAATAACTTAAGATTAGGTGATGAACTTCTTGGCGGCCCTGGCAGGATGACGGGTACACCCGCCTGTGCGGCTGTGCCCGCACTGCAGTGGCCACTGGCAGTGGCACTTGACTTGAGCAAAGCAAATGAGCACTACTAGTGTGAAGGACAGGTGGTGGAAGCATGTTCTGACAAGTTCTTATAATGAAAATAATATAGACAGCTTTTTGAACCAGTGCAGTGCCAGTGCTACTACGGTGAGAGGCAGAGAGAGAGGCTATCCAGTCCACCACTTTACTTGAGCAGATCACAGCAGAAAGGTGGAAGCATCTGACAGCAAGTGACAAGCACTTCTTAGATTGCACACTGGAATTCAGTTTTAGTTTACACACTTAAACTTGCACCTATCTTATTCACAATCACAACTTATTTTATTGTGGTATTGTCATATATATTTTATATGAATTAAATTTACATTGTGGGAATAATTTGCACTGCATTTAGCACAGACATGTCACTTTATTTTTGATACTGTGGGCGATGATTTTGAATACAAGAAGAATATATATATATATATATAATTGCAGGCACTTTATTAGCATTTTTAGCACAGCCACTTTGTTAGTAGTTTTTGATCCATTTTTCACTTTAAGCGTTGTAGGTTTGATGAAGCTGGCCTGGCACATCATCATCAATTGAGCAAATCAAATCAAACCGCGATTAAGAAGACTGCGCATGCTCCTGTTCTGCCTTTTGATCAGCTGAAAAGATGGACGAACCAAAAACACCACCTTCCACCCCTGGCCCTTCAACTTCAAGTGATCTGCCTGGCTGTGAGAGTGAGGAAGCTCAGGAAGGAGACCACCCCTGGCTTTAAAAGGTGGATGCTTTAAAAGGGGAAGGGAGGGACATACTTTATCTGTTTTTTGTTTACAAAAAGTTACAGCCTAAGGAATTGTGATTGTCCTTTAGGTTAATCATTTGAATAAATCATTTGAAATAATAAAAAACAATATGATGTTCAAACTTTTGACTTCTTTCTTTAATAACTACATAACACAGTACTTGTACTTCTACTTTCAGTACTTGAGTAGAAATTTTTTTTCAAAACTACTGGTACTTTTTACTTTTAGTACTTAAGTAGCAAATTTTTTGAAAAAACTACTTGCAATACTTAAGTAAAAAAAATGTTGAATACTTTAGTACTTCTACTTAAGTAACTTTTTCTGCGAGCACTTCCACTTCTACTCAAGTCACTTTTTGATCGAGCACTTGTACTTTTACTCAAGTAGAAATTTTGAATACTTTATACAAGTCTGATCTGCATACTGCAAAGGATTTGTGTCCTTGGTTGGCAATGTGGCATCAAAAAAAGTGGATGACAGAAAACACAACTGTTTGTGTCCCCCTCCCATTATAGATCCCCCTTAGAGTAGGGCAGGCCAGGGCAGATCCCTCCCCCCATTGAATAGATCCGATCCCCTTAGTGAGTGACTTGACTTCAAGACAGTTCTTACTTCTCCTACCTTAGGCTGTCTCGAGTCCTCCAGCCTCTCTCTCCACAGTCACCAGTCCAGTCCCCCCTGCTGAAAGAAGAATATATTCCTACCTCCATCCAGTTCTCGCGCGTTGGGCGGCTGCGCTGCACAGTGCCCAGAGACAGTCTAGTAACTCACAGTCCCTCCCCCAGCCAAGGAACAGAGAGATCACTCCGCAGGCAGGTGTCTCTCCTCTCTCGCCGCCACCACTTCACTTGAGAGCCGAGCGGGAGGCGGGACTCGGGCCAAGCCGAGGGAGGGCAGAGGCGGCGAGTCTCTGCCCCTGAGCCATCGCATCGGGTCGGGGATTGGTCGTGACTTGTGAGTCTCAGAGACAGTGGGCAGTGGTAATGTGGGTTTGGAATGGAATGATTCGTAGCATTTTTATAATTGTAACGAGTAACGATGCAGCACATAAAAAAATATCGGAGTAAAAGTATTAAACTCATCGAAAATATGTACTGAAGTAAAAATGGAAGTAGGAGAAAAGAATGATACTCTAGGAAAGTACAGATACCGCCTTTTAGTACTTAAGTACAGTATTGAAGTAGTTCTACTTCGTTACTATACATCTCTGGTAAGGGTTTTCATCCTAAAACATGATGAGCGTCAGAAAGGGAATTATGTAATAAAACCATGATGAAAATGTCAGATGTGTTGAAGTGCAGGCCCCAGCTAACAAGTACAGTAGCTGGTTGGTATTTTCAATGTGCCATTTATCTGCAAGTTTCTCATCAGTTCTGTATTCTAAAATAGAGCTACACGTCTTATTAACCTTCAGTTTTATCAGGTGTCTGCCTGTAGGGGTTGAATGAAAATGTATGATAATGACCTTATCAATCTTTTATATCTCACAATTGTATCCTTTAAAAATCAGCATTCTGTGAAGGAGAACATTTACACAGCCTGCTGTCATTCTTCTCTCTTTTCACTCTGCTCTTATAGTTTGTGTTCCAATCCTTTCAATCACAGTAGCAAACCACCTACATGCCTGTTCTGTCACTTATGACTTGTCGAAATAGCACAGACTGGTAAAGTAAATGTCTTCTGCTAGTCTGGGTTTGGAAATGTTTTAAAGTGTAATAAGACTTTTTTCAAAGCAGACATTACTGCAAATATCTTTTTCCATGTTAAATGCATGCATGTTAAGTGACTTGTAAGTGTAACAAAAGAATCATAGTACTCCCTATGACAACTCTTTATATTTAATTCTGCACAAAAAGATTATGTCATTTGTTTTCAGATGTCATCCATTGTCAGCATTATTTGTTGCAGGGATGATTATAAGGGAGGGAGTGAGTAAGGAGGTCTAACTTTTCCAACCGCCACCTCCTCCTCCCCGAGAGAGTCCGCAGCAGCAGCCAGTGTTTTCAGCCACTGACCATCCAAAGCAGGAGCAGCTCCTGACGTCTGTCATATTTCAGAGACAAGCGGTTCAGAATGACGGAGGCTCTTCTTAGCTCTTCCTTGGCTCCAGTCTCATGACCCATCCAAGGGAGGACTTCCTCTCATTCTGAACTGGCTGTTTTAGTGAGAGTGCAATGGTAGAGGGAGAGCTGTACTAGGGTGATTGGTGCTGAGGAGAGCTGTACTGAGGGGAGATCTGTATTGGGGGAGAGCAGTACAGAGAGAGTGCTGTACCTGGAGGGATCTGTACTGGGGGGGGGGGGGGGAGCGGTACTTGAATAGATTTGTACTTAGGAGGATCTGTACTGGGGGGAATCTGTACAGGGCAGAGCTGTATGGAGTGGAGCTTCACTGGAGAGATCTGTACTGGAGAGAACTGTACTGGGGGAGATCTGTACTGAGGGAGATCTGTACTAAGGGATAGCTGCACTGGGGAAGAACTGTACTGGGGGAGATCTTTACTGGGGCAGCTGTACTAAGGGGGGATCTGTACTGGGGGGCTATATGTACTTGCAGGAGAGCTGTACCAGGAAAGAGCTTGGGGAGGGAGGTAAGTTTTGTTGCACTCTGTCTACTGACCTGTACGGGGGTAGCTCTTTACTGGAGACAGCTGTATTAGCTGTATTGACAGCTCTGTAGCGGAGAAAATTTGTAGTTAAGGCAGAACTGTACTGAGGGAAGAGCTTAACCACTTGCCGACCGCTCACATGGAGCGCACTGCGGCAAATTGGCTCGTTATCGTCCAGCGACGTAGGTATACGACGCTGGACTCCTCCCCTTGTGGGCGGCGCGCGCGCACCGCCGGAGGCTCGCTCCCGCTGTATTCAGACACAGCGGGAGTCGGGCCAGGGGAGGAGAGGAAGTGATCACCGCCGCTCTTCCCCGATCATCGGCGATCGAGTGAGGAGATCCGCCCGCTTGTGTAAACAAAGCGGGCGGATCTCCTATGTGACAGGCAGTCACAGATTACAGGATTCAGCATAGCTGAACCTGCGATCTGTGCCTGTGTCACACAGTCCCCTCCCCCACACACGTCAGTAAGCACCAGGCATACATTAACCCCTTGATCACCAATTAAAGTTAACCCCTTCCCTGCCAGTGTCATTTTTACAGTAACAGTGCATATTTATATTAAATTGCAAAATGAGTGGCCAAGCAAGGCATGTGGAGTAGAGCTTCACTGGAGAGATCTGTACTGGAGAGAACTGTACTGGGGGAGATCTGTACTGAGGGAGATCTGTACTAAGGGATAGCTGCACTGGGGAAGAACTGTACTGGGGGAGATCTTTACTGGGGCAGCTTTACTAAGGGGGGATCTGTACTGGGGGGCTATATGTACTTGCAGGAGAGCTGTACCAGGAAAGAGCTTGGGGAGGGAGGTAAGTTTTGTTGCACTCTGTCTACTGACCTGTACGGGGGTAGCTCTTTACTGGAGACAGCTGTATTAGCTATATTGACAGCTCTGTAGCGGAGAAAATTTGTAGTTAAGGCAGAACTGTACTGAGGGATGAGGTTAACCACTTGCCGACCGCTCACATGGAGCGCACTGCGGCAAATTGGCTCGTTATCGTCCAGCGTCGTAGGTATATGACGCTTGACTCCTCCCCTTGTGGGCGGCGCGCACGCACCGCCGGAGGCTCGCTCCTGCTGTATTCAGACACAGCGGGAGTCGGGCCAGGGGAGGAGAGGAAGTGATCACCGCCGCTCTTCCCCGATCATCGGCGATCGAGTGAGGAGATCCGCCCGCTTGTGTACACAAAGCGGGCGGATCTCCTATGTGACAGGCAGTCACCAATTACAGGATTCAGCATAGCTGAACCTGCGATCTGTGCCTGTGTCACACAGTCCCCTCCCCCACACACGTCAGTAAGCACCAGGCATACATTAACCCCTTGATCGCCAATTAAAGTTAATCCCTTCCCTGCCAGTGTCATTTTTACAGTAACAGTGCATATTTATATTAAATTGCAAAATGAGTGGCCAAGCAAGGCATGTGGAGTAGAGCTTCACTGGAGAGATCTGTACTGGAGAGAACTGTACTGGGGGAGATCTGTACTGAGGGAGATCTGTACTAAGGGATAGCTGCACTGGGGAAGAACTGTACTGGGGGAGATCTTTACTGGGGCAGCTGTACTAAGGGGGGATCTGTACTGGGGGGCTATATGTACTTGCAGGAGAGCTGTACCAGGAAAGAGCTTGGGGAGGGAGGTAAGTTTTGTTGCACTCTGTCTACTGACCTGTACGGGGGTAGCTCTTTACTGGAGACAGCTGTATTAGCTGTATTGACAGCTCTGTAGCGGAGAAAATTTGTAGTTAAGGCAGAACTGTACTGAGGGATGAGCTTAACCACTTGCCGACCGCTCACATGGAGCGCACTGCGGCAAATTGGCTCGTTATAGTCCAGCGACGTAGGTATACGACGCTGGACTCCTCCCCATGTGGGCGGCGCATGTGCACCGACGGAGGCTCGCTCCTGCTGTATTCAGACACAGCGGGAGTCGGGCCAGGGGATGAGAGGCAGTGATCACCGCCGCTCTTCCCCGATCATCGGCGATCGAGTGAGGAGATCCGCCTGCTTGTGTAAACAAAGCGGGCGGATCTCCTATGTGACAGGCAGTCACAGATTACAGGATTCAGCATAGCTGAACCTGCGATCTGTGCCTGTGTCACACAGTCCCCTCCCCCACACACGTCAGTAAGCACCAGGCATACATTAACCCCTTGATCACCAATTAAAGTTAACCCCTTCCCTGCCAGTGTCATTTTTACAGTAACAGTGCATATTTATATTAAATTGCAAAATGAGTGGCCAAGCAAGGCATGTGAGCGGACACGCATCATGGAGCTCCCGCTGATATCCTGATCATCGATCCTTCCTCCGGTACATACCTCCTCTATACCCGCTACGAACGATCTCCTCTCCCCCTGGGGACTCCTCCGGTATCTTTTGTGCCTTGCTCCGCACCATGCTGACCCGCAAAAACCTGGAAGACACTGCCGGCCTGGAGATCCAACATGGCGCTGCGGCCTCCACGCAGAAGGGGACACCGCGCACCACGGACAAGGGCAAGGATCCCGGGGGTAAGCAGGGCAAGCCCCGCAAAGAGGGTACCAAGGACATGCTGTATTTCACCCATAAACTTACCTATGCTCAGGCGATGGGCTCCCAGGCTGGTGGTGAGGGGGGGCGGCCCTGATGCTGGAGACTGACTTAGCTGTAGACCCTGCTTCACGTTTACCCCCTGCTGACATAGACCCGGGGATGGATGGGGACGTGGTGGATGGCGATTCTCAGCCCACCCTGGGCCAGATACTGCTGGCGGTGCAGCAGTGCACAGCCTCCTTTGGCAAGGTTGAGGAGAGGCTAGGGGGGCTCACTGAGGAGGTTTCCCTGCTGCGGCATGACCTTAAAAAATGCAGGAACGGACTACTGCTATGGAAGGGCGCATCAGTGAAGTGGAAGACAAGTTACCCTCCATTATTACTGAGACCCGGGCGACTTCATCACTAGCCCGGGCAGTTCAAGATAAAACGTATGATATTGAGAACCGCCTAAGGCGTAACAACATCAGGATCGTGGGGCTCCCGGAGAAGGTGGAGGGCAGGGACCCCACGGAGTTTGTGGAACAATGGCTTCTGGAGACCTTTGGCAGAGATGCCTTCTCCCCTTTATTTGTTGTGGAGCGGGCCCACCGTACTCCATCCCGGGCCATCCCGGGCAACGCACCGCGTCCCATGCTGGCACGCTTACTACACTATCATGACCGTGAAAAGGCCCTCAGATTGGCAAGGGAGAAGGCCATCATTAAGTTTAATGGGGTCCGGGTGTCTCTCTATCCGGACTTCTCGGCGGAGGTGCAAAAGAAGCGTGCTAAATTCCACGAGGTCAAACAACGCCTGCAGAAGGTGCACCTGCCATATGCGGTGCTTTACCCTGCCCGGTTGAGAGTGACCGCCGGGGGTCAAACCTACTTCTTCCAGACCGTGGGTGAGGCTGCGGAGTGGCTGGATGTCAACGAACCGTCCTTGCGGGTCCGACAGCGAGAGGGAGCGGATCCTTGAGGATGCCTTAGCTGTTTGGATGCTTTCCTGTGTCTCCCCTGTTGGAGGAGATTTTCTTTGCCTTTGCCTTTTACCGTTGGCCTGTTAAGGCTGGATGGCTCTACATTCCCTATGACAGTGATGTATACAACTGGTATGCGACACCTACTGTGCTGTCTTACGGAGTGTGTTTGCACGTTGCCTACTCCATGGATAACTCCTGTGCCGTGTTGGCACCGTTTCGTTTTTCTTTTCCTTTGTTTTTTTCTGGCCCGGATGTCTGGACTCTGGGACAAGTTTTTTTACCCTTTTTTTTCACACAGGCTTTGCTTCATGTTTTTCTGATGGCATCTTCCGGAGGGGGACTGCTTCCTGCTCTGCGAGCGACCCGGGGTGCTGGGTCCTACTGCACCCGTGCTTGCTGCTCTTTTTATTGTATTCCTTACCCTGACTGTACTTATATACTCTATGGAATATGTCTAGTGTACCTCTAGTGTCCTGGAATGTCCAGGGCTTGGGAGATTCCCCTGAAGAGGGCTATGGTGAGCTCTGTTCTGCGCAAGTATCACCTGGCGATTGTTGGCCTTCAGGAGACGCATCTTACTGTGGACACAATCGGCTGTGTATGGTATGCTTGGGCCCAACAGATCTACCATTCCACGCATACCTCCTTTTCTAGGGGGGGGTGTATTTTGGTTCATAGATCGGTGGACTACCAGGAAATCTCCAAATTTTGTGACTTGGAGGGTAGATTTATATTCTTGTACTGTACCATATGTTCCCGTACCTGTGTTATTGCTGTGGTTTATTTCCCGCCCCCCTTTCGCTTCATGTGCTGAGGGAGCTGGTGAGATTTACTTTGGACAAGCCCCATGCGCTGCTGTATGTGCTGGGGGACTTCAATGGGGTGCTGGATCCTTCCAAAGATAGACACCCACCTCCTAGTGTAGGGCCGGGCACCCATGGTACCCCGTTGGCCCGTTTTCTGGGAGAGATGTCTTGGGTGGATATGTGGTGGACCCGACACCCTGCTGCTACCCAGTTTTCATGTTACTCTAAAACGCATGGTTCCTTGTCCCGTATAGATTTGTGTGTGGGTACCCCTTTGTCCTTGGCAACGGTGTCTAAAATACAGTATGCCCCTAGGGGTGTTTCTGACCACTCCCCCCTGATATGCTGGCTGGAGTTGAGACCTCAATCGTCCCTGTCTCGCGTCTCGGGCGTCTCAATGCCTCCTGGTTAAAACTTTTTCCCACTGATAGTGATTTACCTAGAGCTATGTCCCGCTTCTTTTTGGATAATGATTTATACCCTGATGTGCTGGTTCAATGGGACGCGTTTAAGTGCTATCTAAGGGGGGTGTTTATCGATATCATTAACAAAGTTAAATCTTCTACTAGAGAATGGGAGGCTCACCTGACTGCGCATGTGAGGGATCGGGAGGAGGAGTATATTGGCCAACCCACTGAGGCGTCCCGGGCAGCTTGGTTGTCTGCTCAGGATGCGCTGACTAGCTTTGTCTCACATAGGGCGGAGCGCAAGCGTTTTTTTTCCAAGGTCACTTTTTATGAAGAGGGGGAGCAGACTGGCCGTCTCCTGGAAAAACTTGTTAATGTGTGCCCTGCGGCTCCTGATATAGGGGCCCTTAGGTTGCCTTCGGGCACCCTGGTTAATTCTTCGGAGCAGGTTATGGCAGAGTTGGTTCGCTTCTATACCGAGCTCTACTCCTCTAGAGTGTCATATACTGACTCGGAACTAACTGAGTACCTTCAGGGGGTTGATCTCCCCGCTTTATCGGCGGCGCATAGGATCCAATTGAATGCTCCTATTACATTGGAGGAGCTTTGGGAGGCGGCTAGCTCTTTTCCCACCTTTAAGGCTCCGGGGGATGATGGGTTGCCCATGGAAGTCTACCAGACCTTCCCTGACACCTTACTGCCACGACTGTTGCGGGTCTTTAATGAGGCTCTGCGCAGCGGTCGTCTGCCCTCGTCCATGTCTGGTGCCAGTATCACGTTAATCTTGAAGCCGGATAAGCCTCCGGTAGATCCCGGCTCTTATAGACGCATCTCTTTGTTACAATCTGACGTCAAGATTCTGGCCAAGGTGCTCGCTCGTCTCTTGAACCTGGTGGTAGCCACCATTGTTCATGATGACCAGGCGGGGATTATGCCTAACAAATCTACGGCTGTCAATCTCCGTAGGCTATATGTTAATATACAGAGTAGAGCGGACAATGTGGGCTCTCGAACCCTCTTGTCCCTTGATGCTAATAAAGCCTTCGACAGTGTCGAGTGGGGGTATCTTTGGGCAGTGCTGGAGAAGTTCGGTTTCGGTCCTACATTCATAGCGTGGGTCCGGCTTCTTTACCGAGCTCCGCGAGCGGTAATAAGAGAGGGGGGCAGACAGTCGGCACCATTTCTCCTGGAGAGGGGGACTAGGCAGAGATGTCCTCTGTCCCCCTTACTGTTTGCCCTGGCCATAGAGCCCCTGGCGGCAAGACTTCGGGCCAGCGCCTCGGTGGTGGGCTTTCAGTACGGGAATCTGCAGGAAAAGATACTTTTGTATGCTGATGACATGTTGCTGCTCCTGGGTGACACGGGACCGTCCCTTCGAGCGGCGATGCGCATCATTACTGAGTTTGGCGGCTTCTCGGGTCTGACCATCAACTGGTCCAAGTCGGCCTTGTTGCCGCTGGACCAGGGGGTGGATCCCCAGTTGCCTACTTTTTGTCCGATGCAGGTAGTGCAGCAGTTCAAATACCTAGGGGTAGTGATCTCCGCTGTCATCACCGATTACTGTCGCCTGACTCTCTCTCCCACTTCTGACGAGATTCAGGGACAAGGTGGCCATTTGGTCCAAACTCTGGCTTTCGGTGGCTGGTCAAGCTAATCTGGTGAAGATGATTTTGATGCCCCAACTTTTGTATTTTCTTCATAATTCCCCGGTAGTTATCCCTTTGAGGCTGTTCCGTTTGGTGAACTCCATCTTCTGCTCCTTGTTGTGGAGGTCGGGTATCGCCAGAATACGCCTTGAACAATTGTACAGGCCCAAGGATAGGGGGGGCCTGGCCTTTCCCAACCCTTGGATCTATTATTTGGCGGCACAGCTGCAGCATTTGGTGAGGGCCCTCCGTGGGGGGGACCAAGGCGATGGGGACTCTACAGTTCGGGTTGTGCTCCATGAGGTTGCAGCGCGTGGGGTTCGGGAGGCCCTAGAGTCACAGCTCTTCTTGAAATCTAACAAACTATTTCCCACCTATAGATTAATGCACAAAATATGGACTAAGGCGAAACAGTTGCAGGGGGCTACTGGCTTTACTGAATATAGCTTACTTTGGGATAACTTGACTTATCCAGAGCTGGCCAAGCTGCCATGTGCGGCGCGCTGGCGGACACGGGGAGTTACTCACCTTAAGCAGGTGTTCCTCCGGGGACGCTTGCTGGATTTTGCCCAGCTTAGTGCAGACTATGACTTACCTCCGAGCATGCTGTATTCATATTTACAGCTGAAGCACGCAATCCAAGCACAGCCCTTCTTGCTGTGCCCGGAACTGTCCCCGACTCCAGTTTTTACTATGATGAGGCGCTGCATTACGACTAAAGGGTTTATCTCGGAATGCTATTCTATGTTGCTGACTGACTACTTGGAGAAATTTCGGTGCGTACATGTTCCCTTAGCGTTGCGCAGCGTCTCTCCCAACTTTACATACTCCTCCATGTGCACCGCACCCCCCTCCGTCTCTATAGGATGGGTCTTAGAACGGACTCCTTGTGCACCAGGTGTAGTAGGGATTGTGGAGACCTCATTCACCTTCTGTGGCGTTGCCCCAAGCTCCCCAGGTATTGGACGGTGGTGGTCCAGACTGTTAACGCTGCATTTTCATTATCTGTGCCGGTGGATCCAAAGCCGTGCCTCCTTGGCATGGTGGAGGACTACTTGCCTGATGTCAACGTGCGATTGGCGTTGTCGAGGTCTTTTTTTCAGGCTCGGAAACTTATTTTGCAGCACTGGACGTCTCCGTCCCCTCCCTCGCTGGTGATGTAGGTGAGGGCCGTTGGCACTACTCTACGGTGTGAACACCTAATTTATCAGCATAGAGGTGTCCCACTGAGGTATGACAAAATCTGGGCTGGGTGGTTGGCACAACCGGGCCTGGCCCCTGTAGATCTCATCATGGATCGCTTATTGCAATAGTGCCCTATGTGTTTTGATTGTGGATATGGGGTGGGAATTGTATGCTCTGTTGTGTAACCATGCCTGGGTGCATAGATATGCTATGTTTTGCTGGGAATGCATTCTTGTGGGGATGTTCTGTCCATTATATTTGACTGTTTATGCTCTCTTTGCAAGAGAGCTTGTTATGTGAAGCCTGTGAATTTTCTGTTTTGTTCAATAAACTTTGTTTCTGATTTAAAAAAAAAAAAATTGCAAAGTGAGTCGGAGGTAGTGGGAGGAAATCACAAAGGGGCTCAAGCTGAGCTCCCCAATATCACACGTTCAGTGAGAACTCCTCTGATAGGATATAACGGGAATCACCATGTAAAAAATTCCATAAAATATATTAGGATAAATTGTATAAAACTACTACTTGAAGAGCGATAAAAGATATAAGAAGATCAGTTAGACTGTAACGAAAATATTGTAAAATCCGAATCCTAAAAAGTCAATCCAAATCCTAAAACAAATAATGTGTCTGTCTTCAATATAAAATGGTCTAAAATAGCTGCTCCAATATATATCCAACTTCTATTCACGGATAAAGCCGCATTGACAAAGTATCACGGAAAAAATGCCAAATAGCCGCATCAAGAGATTAAAGTCGCAGTATCAAGCGATCCCTATAAGAGCTAATTCAAGTAATCCAATTTCACAGTTCCCAAAATCAAAGTAAAATTCAATGTAGACTAATGTGATAACCAATCATTCTGAATTAGTCTACATTGAATTTTACTTTGATTTTGGGAACTGTGAAATTGGATTACTTGAATTAGCTCTTATAGCGATCGCTTGATACTGCGACTTTAATCGCTTGATGTGGCTATTTGGCATTTTTTCCGTGATACTTTGTCAATGCAGCTTTATCCGTGAATAGAAGTTGGATATATATTGGAGCAGCTATTTTAGACCATTTTATATTGAAGACAGACACACTATTTGTTTTAGGATTTGGATTGACTTTTTAGGATTCGGATTTTACAATATTTTCGTTACAGTCTAACTGATCTTCTTATGTCTTTTATCGCTCTTCAAGTAGTAGTTTTATACAACTTAACCTAATATATTTTATGGAATTTTTTACATGGTGATTCCTGTTATATCCTATCAGAGGAGTTCTCACTGAACGTGTGATATTGGGGAGCTCAGCTTGAGCCCCTTTGAGATTTCCTCCCACTAGCGCCCACTCATTTTGCAATTTAATATTGATATTGGTATTTAGTGAAAATACTAGAGCTGGCTGCATGTGGGATAGGATTTGATCCTAATCTCATAGTCTTCATCAGCTGCAACACACTATAGGAATTCCTCCTATTTGGATACCCAAGTGACAGCGCACATATCACCCCCTATTCTTACTTACAGTGCATATTTATAGCACTGATTACTGTAGTAATGTCACTGGTACCCCCAAAAGTGTCAAAAATGTCAGTTAGGGGTCCGATCTGGCCGCCACAATGTCGCAGTCCCGCAAAAAAAATCGCAGATCACCGCCATCACTAGTTAAAAAAAAAATAAAAATGACATAAATTTCCCGTAGTTAGTAGCTGCAATAACTTTTGTGCAAACCAATCAAAATACGCTTATTGAGATATTTTTTACCAAACATATGTAGCAGAAAACAAATTGGCCTAAAATGTAAAAAAAATTTGATTTTTACATTTTTTGGGGGGAATTTCATATAAAAAAAAATGTGAAAAATATTGGTATTTTTTGTTTAAATTGTCGCTCTTTTTTTGTTTATAGCGCAAAAAGTATAAATTGCACAGGTGATCAAATTCCACCAAAAGAAAGCTCTATTTGTGGGGAAAAAAGGACATAAATTTAATTTGGGTACAGCTTTGCACGACCGCGCAATTGACCGTTAAAAAACGCAGTGCAGAATCGCAAAATATGGCCTGGTCAGGTATGGGGTAAAATCTTCCGGCCTTAAAGCGGTTAAAAATACGCTCATTGAGAATTTTTTTGTCAAAGACATGTAGCTAAATACATTTTGGCCTAAATATATGACAAAAATTGAATATATTGGATATTTTTTAACTGTCAAAGTAGAAAAATATTGTTGTTTTTTCAAAATTGTTGCTTTTTTTTATTAATATCGCAAAAAATGAAATAAGCAGAGGTGATCAAATACCACCAAAAGAAAGCTCTGTTTGTGGGAAAAAAAGAACGTACATTTTGTTTGGGTATGGCGCTGCATGACCGCGCTATTGTCAGTTAAAGTCGCACAGTGCCGAATCGCAAAAAGTGGCCTGGACGTAAAGCAGGAAAATCCTCCGGTCCTAAAGTGGTTAAAGAGGGATGTGTTTTTTACATGCTCAAGGCTGAAAACTCCCCATGAAAAATCTTACCTTTGACCTGATTTACTGATGGTGGTCTAGGGATGGCATAGGTATATAACTCCAAGTAGCCTTTACGTTCTACTCTCAGTTTTTCACCTCTGAATACAACCTCTCATCTCCCTACAGTACATAACCTGAATGAGTGAGCATTTGGGAAGGGTTGACTAAAGAAATGTTTAACCCTGCCTGCAGCAAAAAAGTACAAACAAATGTCCAAGAGTCAAATGTAATTTAAAGATAAAATTGATGCTTGGCAGAATAAATCCAATGTATTTTAGGGGTCAAGCACACTTCCCCTTCCTCAGTGCCCTTTCTTGTACTTTGTCACCATAATCCAGGAAAACAGATACAAAAGGAATAACTGTAACTTGATCCATCCCAAGCTCTCTCAGCTGACTCCTGACAATGTCCCACCGGTCGTCTTCCGCGGCTCGCCCGGGTCTCCCGTCCCCCATTATTTACTTACAGCCAGCTGCCAGCACCATGCATATGGCAACAAGTATCCAAAAAGATAACATCAAATAGTAGATGACCACTCTTTATGCATAGATGAAAAAGTGCTGTGTTTGGCCAACAAGTGAAGTATCCTACAAAGAAAAAAGGCAGCAGAATCAGGGTAAATACATCTCCAAAACAAAAAAAAGGTATTGGTGAAAAAGTTAAATTCTCTACATGGAGAGAACACAGAGTACTTACCCGACAAAGAGATGTCCTGTTATATAATGAGGTAGGAGTCATCTCCTCCCTCAATCACTGTCTAAAGAGATTGCCCAGTGCCACCTCCCCACCATCATTTAAATCCTTTGTTGTGTCTGCCCCACTGGTTATATCACTTATTTTTGGTGGAAGCAATCTTTCCCGCCACAAATAATGTGCGTCCCAGGCTGAGATAAACACATGGCATCATGTACCCTCCCTCTAATTGTAGCGTATGCTTAGTAAGAGACTCTGTGAAAGCAGTCACAGTCCTTGTAACAACCTCTGGCATCTGACCCCCAAAGCACAGGCACACCTGGTGTCCTTGGCAAAATGGTCCTACTCACAGTGTCCAAGGACAGCTGTCTCCAGGCAGTATCCATTTGACACTCTTCAGTCAAAAGGGGCCCAGCATTCAAGAGTAGTGTCCTCCAGCATCACAGCTCTTCAGTAACACAGTTGCCCCCCATGCCAGGGGCCCAAGACAGAAACTTCCTGAATAGACCTTCCCAAACATTTATTTTCTCCCCAGCCACCTTCTGAGTGCCCCCTCCTAGGGATTGGCTGAGGTCGGAAAATATTCATAACCCAGTGGCTGACCCTTCTACTCTATTTTTGGAAGCTTTTTCCAGAGGCAGGCAGAGGCAATCAACCCCCAGGTTTGGGGATAGATGTGACCAGATCTCAAAAATAAATTGCTGCTCCAAATTGCTGCAGAGCCAAAAACGACATTTACCAAGCCTAGTGCAGGGTACTACACTTATATTAGGAAGAATAACAGGTTTATGAACATCACTATATTGGCAAAAAGGGTATAAACCACATCTGAGAGTACCATGAAGTAAAAGGGTACAGGGACCATCACTATACATTGAAGTAAAATGGAAAGGAACCAAATAATTGTGTATATAAATGAATTGTTAAACAACATTTTACCAACTTCCCTTTAAACAGGATTTGCTATTGTTTACTGAACAGACTTTTCATTAAAATAGCCTGATTGTTATATTGCGTGATTATGTGGACCTTTTTGACCTCACATAGACCCTTTTTTAATAGTAACAGGTCATGTGTCATACCATTTGCATGATGGCATGCTTTTTTTAAACATTTATTATGGTAACCCCCTCTAATGAGACAATTTTGCAATTTGCTTGCTTCATATTCGAAAAAAAGTCAATCATACAATTATGTTTAATGCATAATCATTGGCCCATCGGGATACCTTGAATTAAATAAGCAGGATGAGAGCTTGCTGCGTGTTGAATAGTCTTACCCTCGGTGGGTTTTGTAAATAATTTAATACCCAGCACATTGTTCTCATCTTTTAAACTGCTCACATCAAGAAATGAGAATTGAAAAATGGCATATGCCATTGTAAACTGAAGGTTATAGGGACTTCTGGGGATCAATGTCTATTTCTTTTTGTTGTTGGAAACAATATTCAAGGTTTTTCTAATTATATTATTTACAAGAACTATTTTAACTTTTATAATGTACTACTTTAAAACACAGATCACTATATCATTGTTGATGAAATACATTTTCATAACACATGTACAATACAATACTTTGTCATCCAGTAACACTTTCACTTCAGGTCCTGAAGAAGTGGATTTGTTTTATGAAATGCGTGAGCCGCCCTTATTCTGAATTGGGATATTACCCATACATTTACACATTATTTGGAAGCCTAGATGGCCATTCAAAAAAAGATATATACTTATTATGTATATTTAACCATGCATTATTTTATTGGAGTTTGTCAAATATGTGTGTTTATAATTTTCAAAACAGGGCTCCTTTCACAGTAGCAGTATCATTTGCTGCTCCCCTGAAAAGTGATCCATAGTGGATTTCTTTTCAGAGGACTTTAAAAGGAGGTAAGTAGATGCTTAAGAGGCTATACTGCCTCCTCCTGGTGCCTGTTTGTGTTTTTTCTTTACTTACTTACATGGGTGATTTTGACAGGCGATGCCACCTCTGAAATTCTGCATATAGTGTTAACCACTTGCCGACTGCCACACGACTATTTACGTCGGCAGTCAGCCCCTCACAGGCAAAGTGACGTAGATCTACGTCGCTAGCCTGTGAGGGTCTAGGGAGCGAGCGCGTGCTCCCGCGTGGTCACGGACCCCTCCGCGCGTGTGACCAGCGGACCCGATGTCCGCCGATCACTCGGCAATCGTCGGTGCAGAGGGAGAAAGGCAGGCGGCTGATGTAAACAAGCCGCCTGTCATTCTCCCCTGTGTAGAAACAGTGATCATACGGTTCTACTAAGTAGGACCGTTGATCACTGTTCCTACACCTCAAGCCACAGCCAATCACAGTTAGAATCACGCCCCTAGGGACACACACCACCCCTCCCTCTCAAAAAAAGTTAAACCCTTCACTGCCAGTGTAATTTTACAGTAACAGTGCATATGTATAGCACTGATTACTGTAGAAATGTCACTGGTAACCCAAAAAGTGTCAAAAATGTCAGTCAAGGGTCCAATCTGTCCGACGCAATGTCACAGTACCGCAGAAAAATTGCAGATCGCCGCCATTATGCGTTAAAAAAAAACAACAAAAATGACAAAAATCTTAGTTAGTAAACGCGATAACTTTTGCGCAAACCAATCAAAATACGCTTTTTGCGATTTTTTTTACCAAACATATGTAGCAGAAAACAAATTGGCCAAAAATGTTAAAAAATTTTGATTTTTACATTTTTTTTGGGGTAATTTCATATAAAAAAATGTGAAAAATATTGTTATTTTTGCAAAATTGACGCTCTTTTTTTGTTTATAGCGCATGATCAAAAAATCGCACAGGTGATCAAATACCACCAAAAGAAAGCTCTGTTTGCAGGAAAAAAAGGACATCAAATTCGTTTAGGTACAGCGTTGCACGACCGCGCAATTGTCCGTTAAAATCACGCAGTGCCGAATCGCAAAATAGGCCCTGGTCAGGAAGGGGGTAAAATCTTCCGGGGCTTAAGTGGTTAAATTGGTATGTCAATGTGTATTGCACAAAGCAACACCATGTCCACTTTCAGGTGGACAGTTTGGGAATGGTAAATCATGGATCAACCACTTGTTTTCCACCCCCGGCTACCTGTGGGAACGAATCCTTATTTATTATTTTTTACAATTATAAAATAAACTGATTGTGCCTAGCTTTATATTGCCTTTATGCTACAGTTCAAAGTGACTTGACCATCATTTTGACATTCAGGAGTTGCTGGGAAAATACAGCAGCTGTAATAGCTGTAAAATGCTGCTGCTGTCAAGAAATGAACTGTCTGTGAAAGTGTTTTTAAACACTGTTTAGATGTGAGAGTGATACTAAGTAACATTATTTTTCTATTTCATTTATCTGCAGATCAAAGGGATGAGCTTTGATCTTCCTATGATATCAGTTATAGCCAGGGGGGGAATGACCACTCATGGGGGCCCCCGGGCAATAGGAGATCATGGGGCCCCCTGTGTCCTGCCCACACTCAAGCCACAGCCACACAAAACTCCACCTATATATTTCCACCCCTCCTTCTCCCAGGTAGTCCTGATCTGCCCCACCCTGTTTCTGGGTCAGGATTTTGCAGCCTTCGATCTTCTTGGTGTGTCTCCTCCTACTGAAGGCAGCCGGGAGGCTCCATTCACGGAGCTTAGTGTCCTGCCACTATCTGGCTCTGTAGCTCCATCCCACCCTGAAAACTCTGCTGCCTCTCCTCCCAGAGAATCTATGGGCGCTGCCATATTGGCTGCTCCCAGTGTGCACTTCCTCCAAGGGACCAAAACTGGGCAATTTGCTATAGGCTGAGGAAAAAGGGGCGAGGCTAAGGAGGCCAAGTGTGTCCAGAGAGGCGGAGACTTAAAGCTTGTGACCCAATAAAGCAGGGTTTCTCAACCGTTTTACCTTTAAGGAACCCTTGCCAAAAAGTTTAGGATCTCAGGAACCTCTGAAATAATATTCAGACCTACAGGTCATGGAACATTGGTGTGATCATCAACCTGCTGATGTAACATGTATTGTTAGAAATAGCATTAGACAATAGCATATATATTAAAATGTAGAGGGTACATTACATGGGAGCGGGGCACAATTCCTTGGCACAGGGCACATTACATTAGAGCAGGACACATTACATTGACACAGGGCACATTACATGAGATTAGGATACAATACATGAGATCAGGGCAGAGGACACAAGGCACATAACATGAGAGCAGGGCACGTTACATAAGGGCAGGGCACATTTCAGGAGAGCAGGGAACATTAAATGGGCACAGGGCACATTCCATGAGAGTGGGGCACATTACATGGGCACGGGGCACATTCTATGAGAGCAAGGCATGTTACATGGGCTCATGGCACATTTCAGGAGAGCAGGACACATTACATGAGCACAGGGCCCATTCTTTTGAGAGCTGGCCATAATACATGGGCACAGGGCACTTTTCAGGTGAGCCAGGGATATATCATGGGCACAGGGCACATTTCAGGAGAGCAGGGCACATTACATGGGCACAGGGCACATTACATGAGAGTAAGGCACATTCCATGAGAGCAGGGCACATTCTTTGAGAGCAGGGAACATTACATGGGCACATTCCTTGAGAAAAAGACACATTACGTGGGCACACAACACATTATATGAAAGCAGGGCATGTTACATAGGCACAGGGCACATTTCAGGAGAGGAGGGCACAATACATGGGCACAGGGCACATTTCAGGATAACAGGGCACATTATATGGGCACAGGGCACATTCCATGAGAGCAGGGTACATTTCATGGGCATAGGGCAAATTCCAGGAGAGCAGAGCACATTAAATGGGCCCAGGGAACATTCCATGAGAGCAGGGCACATTGCATAGGCACAGGTAACATTCCATGAGAGCAGGGAACATTACAATGGAACAGGGCACATTATATGGGAAAATTGCACATTACATGGGAACAGCGCACATTCCATGAGAGCAAGGCACATTTCAGGGCACAAGCACATTACATGGACACAGAGCACATTCCATGAGAGCAGGGCACATTACATGAGCACAGGGAACATTCCATGAGAGCAGGGCACAATACATTGTAACAGGACACATTATAAGGGAAAAGTGCACATTACATGGGAACAGCGCACATTCCATGAGAGAAGGGCACATTTCAGGACACAAGGCACATTACATGGACACAGAGCACATTCCATGAGAGCAGGGCACATTACATGGGCACAGGGAACATTCCATGAGAGCAGGGCACAATACATTGTAACAGGACACATTATAAGGACAAAGGGCACAATCCATGAGAGCAGGGCATATTCCATGGGCACAGGGCACATTACATTGCAACAGGGTACATTCCATGAGCACATGGCACGTCCCATGAGAGCAGGGCACATTCCATTGGCAAAGGGTAACATACATTGGCACAGAGCACATTCTATGAGAGCAGGACACATTATAGGGGCATAGGGCACATTTAATTTGAGCAGGGAAGATTACATAGGCACAGGGAACATTCCATGCGAGCAGGGCACATTACATGGGCACAGGGAGCATTCCATGAGAGCAGGGCACATTCCATGGAAACAGGGCACATTCCAAGAGATCAGGGCACATAACATCAGCACAGGGAACATTCCATGTGAGCAGGGCACATTACATAGGCACAGGGAACATTCCATGAGAGCAGGGCACATCACAATGGAACAGGGCACATTCCATGGACATAGGGCACATTCCATGAGAGCAGGGCACATGGCACATTACATGGGCATAGAGCACATTCCATGAGAGCAGGGCACTGTATATGGGCATTGGACACATTTCAGGAGAGCAGGGCAGATTACATGGGCAGAAAAAAACATAAGACAAGAGAATGTTTGAATATTGAACCACCCACCATCACCAATAAAAAAGACAACGTTGTCTTCACTGTGCAAAAAGGTAAGCCGGACACCGCGCTTACATCAAACAAATAACATGCTCATCCCAATAAGCTAATTGAGCATATAAAAAATATCAATAGGATATAGGGCAAAACCTTCTGGGATAGTAACTCTGATAGTTCATCAGGTACAGGGCAGGAATTATTGGGCCAGTTTACCACCAGTCACGTGAAATCAGAATCTGCTCACTGTCCGTTACTGTTGCAATATCAGAGTCCCAGCATTATTAAAGTTACCAATATAATTTGGACTAGCATGGGTTGGCTGTGGAAACAATGGCCCTATAATTCCTGTCCTGTACAGTCTCTCTATCTGCCTAATGTTCAGATTACATGGGCACAGAGAACATTCCATGAGAGCGGGGCACATTACATGGGCAATGGAAACATTCCATGAGAGCAGGGCACATTACATTGTAACAGGGCTAATTACATGGGCCCCCCTACCTGCCCTGGGCCCTCAGGCAATGTCCAAATGGTCAGTCCACCCCTGGTTATAACAACCTGACAAGCAATAAAAAAAAAATACATCTTTTTTTTATTTATTTATTTATTACATTTGTTCCTATTTCTTTATTTTGCAGTTGTTCGTGATACATTCATCCAGTTAGAGTTTAGATTTTCTTTAAGCCTCACCTACTCCTTGTCAATGGCAGGCCCCTACACAAGAAAAAAAAAATGGCATGGCATTCAACCCTAGTTCATACCAGGCCCTTCAGGTCTTGGATACATTTTAAGGGAGACCTCTTGCAAAAGAAAAAAAAAAAGCAAGTGAGGTCCCCCCAAATTCTATACCAAATGCTTCATGTCTGGCATGAATATTAAGGAGGAAGACCATGCAAAAAGAAATCAAGTCAGGAAAGTGCAGGGAACATGTTACCCTCCTCTACTAAACAATAACAGGCTACATGCCCTCAATTTAGGGGGTACCTTAGTTCCACGTTGATGAGGAAAATGGCCTTTTCTTCACAACCCTGACTTGGTGGTTGTGGGCGGTCTGCAAGACAGGGGGCTTATCGGAATCTGGAATTCTCTTGTAAAAATAAGGGGGCCACCAGTAAATAAGGAAGGGGTACAAAGTATCCCTGCTAATTCAAAAAAAATAAAGTAAGAAAAAATAGACAGTTTTTTTTTTCTTACAAAAAAAAGTCCCACAATGTACATCCACTGCCAATTGTTGTCCAGCATGGTTGTGATGCAGATGCACCTCAATGACAATGCCAAACACTATTACCAACACTATAAAAAGAAAAATATAGTGCCCTCTGACAGACATAAAGTTCCGTCACTTCACTCCTGCTAAAAAACTGTTCCGGTAAATGATAGCTGATATATACAAAGGGGTGAGGGCTTTTGTGTGATGTCAGGGAGCATATATAGATATGGCCATATATGACCATATATGGTCAATGATGTCACCACCTGTCATCCACCAAACCATTATGTCATTAAGCAAAAGTAAAGCAATGGGACAGAACATGCCAGCAGTCTGCATTTTTTTTTTCTTTCTACAAAAGACAAGTGTTCTATACTAGTGGGTGTTGACCCAGAACTGTGGTACCTACATCCTAAAACATATTAGGTAGAGGTAAGGGGGCAACAGGATTCTTCTTGGTACCAACGAGGACCTTACAACAGAATTAAAATAATGTACTCTTTATTGCAAATATCATGAAAGAAAAACTTTTTTGTAAAAAAGGACATACTATATGAATAAAAATTCCCTCTTAATTGGTTATTCTATAACCACAATATTGATGCCAACTACCATCAAAATGGAGTTATTACTTTATGAAGGTGGACATATAGCAAACCAGTTCTTGACATGTTTCACAGATTGCCAGCTTCTTCAGGAGTGTAAGGTGGGACTCATTTTCTGTAACAAGAGAAAAAGAACAAAATAGTACTGATAACTAATTAATACATATACTGTACATAGCTCAAAAGAGAAGTTATAGATATATAATTGCTAGAAATAGTAGTTAGTCAGCCACTCACCCCAAGGTGCTGGATGGGGTGGGTGCCTGATTAACCACAATTTCCAGCAATTGCATATCTTTATCTTCTCTTTTGAGCTATGGTTATACATAAATTAGTTGCTATCAGTAATATTTTGTTCTTTGTCTCTTGTTACAGAATTTTAGTCTCTTATTATACTCCTGAAGAATCGGACAAGCCATGAAAAATGTTGATAACTGGTTAACTATATATCCACCTTCATCAAGTAACAACATAATTTTGATGCGAGTTGGCATCACATTTGTGGTTATAGAACAGCCAATTAGGAGGGAATTTTTATTCATATATCCTTTATATAAACAAAATATATTTTATGATATTTGAAATAAAGATTACATGTTTTTATTTCTGTTGTGATGTTCTTGTTGGCGCCAAGAAAATTCCTGTTGCCCCTTATCTCTACTCAATAGACTATTTTTTTTCTTTTAGCGAGTCATCAGCAGTCAGGCATCATGATTAAGGTGGATCTATATGGCTGAGCGACATAATTGATAGTGGATGTACATCATGGGATATTTTTTTTTTATAAAAAAACTATCCCCGTGGAGTTTTTTTTTTCCTGTTTACATTTTTTTTTTTTTGTGAGTGAATAGGGTTATTATGTACCCTTTACTTATTCACATAGGAGGGCAGTATACAGGGGGTCACCATATCATTAAAAGGGGCTTCCAGATTCCCATAAGCAAACCTACCCGCAGACTATTTTTAATTCTTATGCGGCTAGCCTTAGCAAGTATAAAGGGAAGTATATTTTATTTACTTGTTTTAAGCTTTTTTACATTTTTTAGGCTGTTTCCTGGTTTCTGGTCAAGCCCAAAAGGATGCCATACATTCCAGGAGTCTTCATGGACATTTTTTTCTTTCATCTGGAGGAAGGGCTTTCTCAACTAAGCACACCCTCTTGCCTGCATCCCTGAGCTAACTGCAGATGGATTCCAAGAAGTAAATGCTACATAAATCTTTTGCCCTTACTCAAGATGACTGCAGCTAGAAATACCATAGTAGTATTTTTCAAAGTGATTTCTCAACAAAAACAAGGATGGAGACATGGATGGGGGAGTTTGCTTTTAATTTTATAAATGCAATAAATAGTGTTTTTGGTTTGTGATGCTCAGATACAGTTAAGTTCTGCTTTAGGGATTCTGTGTTGCCTGTGGGTAGCTGTCATGTATAATAGCAGTAGTAATACCCTTATTATACATGACATTCATTTCATCCGAAGGCCCAAAAAGCTAAGGTCCAGTCTGAACGTCAGTTCATCCCTAGTGGCAGCCAATAGGCAAGAAGAGATGAGGGCACTGGAGGCCAGACCCCTCCGTTCTATGGAGCAGAAGGAAGACGATCTTAGATTCATGTCATGTGACTGGAGTTTTAGATAACAAGTTGGGACTTTAGGATTGATTAAAAAAAAAAAAAAGATTGGTTAAACCCAGAATTGCTTTTTTTAACCACTACTATTCCTTTATTGTGGCAATTTGGAAATTGAATGAAATGTCTAGCACAGTGCTAAAGTGTCTAGCACAAGTCTCTAGCACTAAAGATGTCTAGCACTGTAAAACATTTTTTGATAGATAAGTAGTGCATTTTATATACAACTATATAGATCAGACCAAAATGAGGAGGAAAGAGGGACAGAGGGACTTTGTTCCGAATGAGGGACAATCCCTCGAAATCAGGGATAGTTGGGAGATATGCACTAACCACTCCTTTTTTTGTTTGTTTGTTTAGAGTAGATTACTGTCAGATCTCTGCAAAACTGCAGCTGATTGCCCAGGACTGTAAGTGAAGGTGATGCAAGAATACACAAACGATACACAAAACCACCAATGCTTTCATTATAAAAAGTGCATTTACACAATAAATGTAAGTAATTGCGTTTGGTTGTTTGGCAAATCTCAGTATGTTTGCATTAAGGTTGTTGTATTGAACATCTCTCAAACAAACACCAGATGGAGCTATGCACATGTAATGGCCATGCTGTGGGCTTAGAAAAATGCGGTTAGCTCTTGGAATTGATGCAGTGGGCCCAATGTGCTCATTATACCTTTTTTATCTTATATATGTTAATCCTTACATCCACTCTATTAAACATGATACATTGTGGGGCAGACCCAAGGAAAACTTAGGGTGCACATAGATTTAGGCAAGTGGTCATTTGAAAAGGCATGGCTCAACTGCAAAAGGGTCCCTATTATAAGCGCAGTGTTCTGCTGAATGCTGTGCACGCTATGCAATGTTCTGTTGTGTGATATACTGAATGCAATACTTTGTTGGGTGCAATGTTTGTGGAATGAGTTTGTGGAAGCATAATTTTGCAGTGCATAATGCGCTGGGGTGTCAGGGATAGTGACTGTTATGTTCTGCATCATGAGATATGCTGGTCACAATATTCTCTAGTTCAAAATGTTCTGTATGCAATGTCCTTCCATTTTGAGAGCTTGATGTGAAATGTTCTGCGCTGTGAAGTGTACTGGGTGCAATGTTCCACAGGATGTTTGTATCTTGTATCATTTTTTGATTTAGGATGTGCTGGGCAGAATGTTCTGAAGATTGAGATTATGTGTGTACAAAGTTCTGCAATATTGTATGTTTGGTGCAGTATTCTGCAGTGTAATGTACCAGATCCACCTGGTGTGTGATTTGCCTGGTGCATTGTTGTTTGGTACTATGGGGTGTTCTAGGTACAATGTTCATAAGTTGTGCTGGGTATAATGTACTGCAGGATGAGTCCCAAACTGTCTTTGTGACCGCCACTCCAAAGCTGGCCTTAAAAACCCAACCACAAGCTGAAGTTAGAAGCTCACTAGGGGCATTAGAATTATGATGCTTACTTAGCTACCCCACCTCTCAATAACCATTGTCCAGCCTTTGGCACGCTGAACTTTGTGCACCAATTCTATATTGCCCTAATGCCTTTATCTTTTAGGTTCACATCTCTGTGTAACACTGCTAGTTTCAGGAGGTATTATGCTGCTGATGTGGGAGATATTAAGTAATTGTGTTTAGCAATAGAAAGCTATAAACTAAATAGACAAAATGGGCTTGGGACTCATCCAAAGAAATACAGATAAAAATGTTAGGTAAATACCGGGGTGAAAACCCTGATATTCTACAATGACTGTAGTGTCCACAGGGAGGAGACATGTTCAATAAAATTACAAAATTTTATTATACAAATTTAAAATATTTAACAAAAAAAAGGGATTATCTCACCAAGGGGGGAAGAAATGGTACATAGAAATTTCAAAATATAAAATCAATGTTTATAGCTGTTGGGAAATTCCCCTAGAGTGGGATTTTATAGGCACAAAAGACTAAATATAATGAAAAATACTCATATTTTATTAAACAAATATGCAAGAAATATAAGATTAAAAGATGGATGCAAGCAGCAAATGACAACACAGTATCCAACCATATAGTATAGAAACCAAAACCCAACGCGTTTCGAAGACTGGGAATCTTCTTCCTCAGGGGTGGTTCTGAATAATATTAAGGTTGACTGTGTATGAGATATATGACGCTTGCAAAGACGTTAAAATCAATAGGTTAGCCGCAGTCTGATTGACAATGTCCCACTTGTCATGGAGGTATAGGTTGTATGCCAGATGGTAAAGGTTGATGGTATAGCAGAAGATGAAGCCAACCAGGTGTCCCCCAATATGGACAACTGAAGTCCAAGTAAGGTAGAGGCTTATGCTGAAATATGGCCACAAAATGCTTCACAGACAGAGCACTTTTGCAAAACAGACCCTCATGGCTTCCAACAGGCAAGGTGTACACTGACATTGTCAATCAGACTGCGGCTAACCTATTGATTTTAACGCCTTTGCAAGCGTCATATATCTCCAAGCAGCATCACCTTCCTCTGTGTCCCTCTCCTGCGGATTCAATGCCTGTATGCAGAGTTCATTTAGATCTAGTTAGCAATAAGTGGTCATAGAAAAGTGATGAGGAGCAAGTTGAGCTGTGATTATTGAAGCAACAAACAAAAAGTTACCTACATGGGGAGCACATTTTGACCTACTTAGAAAAAAGAGGAAATCTGGTGTGTGAGGTTTCAGGCATTTGCATGGAGTTGGATAACAATTTGAGGAGGGGTTGCATGTTTGGTTGATCACCTTGGTGGATTTTTTTAAGGGCATAAATACAAGCTTCATGGATTGTCATTCGCTTTTTAAGTTTTTGAATTGTCTAAATAAGTATCAGAATGAAAAGGGTATGGATAGTTGGACTTTGTTGGCACAACAACAGGACAATACGTCATAAAAAATTATGTTTTATTTGAAATTATAGAAAAATATAGATATTTAAGACAGACATATACAATAGCATAAATTTAAAATCATTGCTGATGGTATAAGAACCAATATGTGTGACAACCCACACTACCACACAGTTGAATATACAGACACTACGAAAGTAATTAGACCGTGTATACTCAGAAAGAGCCTCTAGGTTGCAGGCTGGTAAAGCAATGAGTTCCAACTTTGGTGGTGGGGTCACTAAATCACAGTAATATGGTAATCATCTCTATTTACGTTAACATTCTCTACATGTTTCGCGCTGCATGCGCTTCTTCCGGGGAGTATTGTTACATAGGCTAATTAAGCAATCACATGGTGAGATATTGATTGTAGAGTACAAAGGGAGATTCCATACATATCAACAGTTGCTAGTAACTACAGCAGTGGGTCGGCGTGGGCTTGTGGTCCAGAACCAATGGTGGAGGTGGGGGGTAATAGTGTAGGAATTACTGTCTGTTCTCAAAATGCCTACAAGTCTGCAAGAAATATGAGAGCTACATGGTTTGGCAAATCAGTGATTTAAAACTGCCTTTTTTTCTGTAGGATGATATACCTGACTATTTACTGCATCGGCATACTGTAAATTCTACCTGATTAGACCTAAAAAGGTAGGCACTAGCCTACTGGTACTTTTTAGTGCTTCTACAAACCTTGTCATACACGTTGTAATATAGTTATACAATCAGATTTACCAAAATGAGGGACAGTTTATGTTACATTAAAGTGTATATCTGGGCATTACCCAAATTTACCTCAGTACCCATCCTCAAGCAGGTCCCAGCATTCATATTTTCCTTTATCTTGTACTTGTAGCAAGGAAAAGCATATAATTCTTTCTGTTACGTCATCACCAGGCTTGTAAAAGTCTTTCAGGGGTGGCTGCTGGGAGGTCAGTTCCTATTAACAAAGGAACTCTCCCAAGAATTGTTCTGTAAGGCCTTGTTCACATTGGGTGTACAATAGTGTACGCCTGTGCAAGGCCGTGTTTATCCACACAAGAATGCACAGGTGTTTTGTGCATACCTATGAAGGCAATCTCATTGCTTGATGTTTCACACTGATCCAATAGTAATACAGTGTATTGGACGGTGGGAGGAAACCATGCAGATCAAAGCAGGGATTCCCTGGCCAATAGGCATGGGAGGTGCCCTGGTGCATGCTGGGTGACTGTACTTATATCTGAGATGCATGTGGGCTCCTGGTCTTCGGCTGCAGAGTGGGGTCCAGGTGTGGAAGGGGCTGTCACCTCTCCCCAGCACAGGCTGCCATGCGGCCTCAGGTGGTCAACCTGAGGGCCAGAAACAGAGATGCTGAAACTCATAGACTCATTTAAGGGCTGACTGAGGGAAGATGTCCATAGATCTCATCTGGTATCACAGAGGAAGGTGACCTGCGGACAGGGCCTTGTGAGTACAGACTTCCCACAGGGATCCTAGAGACTGTTGCTGTTAAAACCCCCCTCTTGGTGCTAGAAAGTCAGCTGGCTAGGTAAGCTAAAGGGGATACTGGCTAGTGTCCTGAAGACACAGAGTTTATTGAGTCTGCTGCTAACACAAGCAAATTACTTACTGTTCCCATGCAAGTGATGTATGGTTAAGCAGAAGATCTGCTGTTCAGTTCCACTAAATGAGGCCAAGTGAGAGTTGTCCTCACCTATACATAGTTGAATTTGGAGTATCCCACTAATCCCTTCTCCTATCCAAGTTCTCCAAATAAAACACCAAAAACAAATTCCCTAGACTGGTCATTTTTGACAGTGAGCGAAAGTGTGTGCGTGCACCTGGCAGTGTATGAAAATACCCGGTATTTGGCAACAGGATGATCAGGGGGAGACCCAACATAGGTCCATACTCAGAAGCTCCTATGGGGGTAGTGCTACACAAACAAAACATTGCTTCACCCTTGCCAGTGCATCAGAAAGGCTCTTTTTTCCAATGGCATGCCATGCTTGACTAAAACAGGGTTAATTTGCTTTTGTATGCTGCTTGCTAAAGGATTATATCGATGAATAATGTAATTTCATGTGAATATACTGATTAATGCAAATCAAATTAAAACATTAAAATGCAGAATAATACCTCCAGAATTTGCTAACATATTTTGCATGCAGGTCATAGTACTTACATTTCAATAAATTACATATTTCCTGCACATAAATTAAGTAAAGTGCAGCAGGAGAGACCTATTGGATTTGCCCCTAGCACAAAAAGTTAATTTCCCCAACATCTGAGTAACCAGTGGTATCTCCACTCAAGCATGCATGGCTCAATCTTCAGTATGTATGGCATCAGTAGTATCTGCACTTCAGTTAACATGGCTCAAACCTGGTGCAAGCACCAACAGTGATGCTAGGTTCACATCTCTGCGGGGGGGGGGGGGGGGCGGGATGCTTAAAATAGTGTGTAAGGGTAGGGCGGTTGTTGTTTGTCATGTCCTTTATGTTCCCCATTACCTCATTGGGCATCGAGTGTGGGTCACATGAGAGGCCTACCCCGGGGTGGGTTCTTCTGGGATATATGCTAGGCACTTTGTTTACAGGGTCAGTTTACTGCACACATAGGGTACCTTTGTTTTGTGACATCTTCATTAATTCTCTGGAAAAAGGACAAGGCTGCCGTGGGGGAACACTTAACCTTAAGGCAGACCTCTACTCTGAAAGATGAACATACACCATGTACACTGACTCCCCAACTGTTCACCCGTTAACTCTCTGGTTCCATAACAATATACACCTTTTCTGTAATCTGCATTTAGCAGGGACGCACTGAGCCAATGTCCACATCCACCTGTCCAGCATTTTACAGTACAATTCCCCAGTAGCCGAGTGTAAATCCTTTGGAGGCATGCTCCAGTGCTGGTGTCTTCAGGGCGAATGGCAAGTTAAAAGTCTCTACATGTGGACAGTAAAGCATGATATCCTTCTGCTGCTCTGGGTTTTCCTTCTCCGTCTCAACCTCTTACGGGTCTCACAACCCACAGCTGCACTAGAACTCTCTCCAATCCTCTGCTCATACAGGAAAGAAAGGAACTCTCCGAACCAGACCACTGACCCAATTTATACCTCACATGGGACCAGTGGGCGAACCCAGACAAAAACTCACCAAAAAAAGAGGAAGAAATGAATGGAGTTAAACCCTAACTTCCCAGCCAGGACAGCACCTGTTTCAACCTGCCTACAAACACGCATTGCCAACCCACGGATAAATACGGTGCACTTTAGCAGAGGCCAGGAGGCCATAAATTCTTAATGACACCACCACGTATCAGCAACTGCGGCGCAATTATGCAAACGTGCAATTCAGTGCAATTTTGAAAAAAGGTCTGGGACTTCTTTACCCATGTTTCTCGTGGGTAGGTCAGTATGTGCAGTGTCTCATGCAATGCATTGTCTCATGTCTCCATATGGCATGTTTTGCTTCTTGTTTCTAAATTACATGCAGCACCTCACACTTCTAGAATACACAGGGTGTGATAACAACCTGGTTTATCCAGTCCCACATGACACTTTATTTAACACTGTGTTTCATGCCTCTCTTACACACAATGCTTCATACATCCATATTACTCAAATACAACGAACCTCCCTATTGCATACAGTATTTATTAACAATGCACAAAGCCTCTTTTTTATGCATTACTTCATACCTCTATATAAAATACATTGCCTCATGCCCTCTCTATTACACACTTAAGCTGATATCTGCCTCTTATGGGGCTCTTGCACACAGGGGAATGAGTCTGTTTAACATAAAAGCCAGTGTCTTTACCCCACCCAGTAAGTCCAGGTGCAGCTTACAGCCTCTCTAGATAATAATGTCTGTGCCATTCTGTATGGGCCTATATGCCAGTGTTACAGTGAACACAAGTACAGTAATCCCCCGCTCCATCGCGGTTCAGTTTTTGCGGTCCCGGTAATTCACGTTTTTTTTTGTAATGTTATTTTACTATATAAATCATTAAAAATGAAATATTTTTGTGTTTTCCATAGCTCTTGCTCTGTCTCTTAGTATCTTTTATGTGTTTAAATGAGTTTCTATTGTTTTAAGTGTGCTTAAAGACCTTAAAATGCTTCTACACGTACAGTGACAGTAAAATAAACATGCCTACAATGCATTTTAATAGGGTTTTTCTATTTCGCGGAATTTCACTTTTCGCGGCTGGGTCTGGAACGTAACCTCCGCAATGGAGGAGGGTTTACTGTATAACCTAAGGGCTTATGCAAAAAAATATATAGACAGAACTCTTTAATTACTGACGCTTTGAAGGCAATAATTCAAACACAGAGAACAACAATTCTCTAGAATGTCAAACAATATTTCACATTTTTTACCACTTGCCGACCAGTCACGTTGACTGTACTGCGGCAAAGTGGTTCGTTATCATCTGGCGACGTAGACCTACGTCACCAGACATTCCCCTGTCTCGGCGGCACGCGCGCGGCGCCGGAGGCTCGCTCCCGCTGTATTCAGTTACTGCGGGAGCCGGGCCAGGGGAGGAGCGGCGGTGATCACCGCCGCTCTTCCCCGATCGTCAGGGAATCGAGTGTGGAGATCCGCCCGCTTGTGTAAACACAAGCGGGTGGATCTCCTAAGTGACAGACAGGGTCAGATTTTAGGGTTCAACATAGCTGAACCCGCGATCTGTCTCTGTGTCACTCAGTCCCCTCCCCCCACACACGTCAGTAAGCACCAGACATACATTAACCCCTTGATCACCAATAAAAATTAACCCCTTCCTTGCCAGTGTCATTTTTACAGTAACAGTGCATATGTATAGCACTGATTACTGTAGTAATGTCACTGGTACCCCCAAAAGTGTCAAAAATGTCAGTCAAGGGTCCGATCTGTCCGCCGCAATGTCGCAGTCCTGCAAAAGAAATCGCAGATTGCCGCCATTACTCGTTAAAAAAAAAAAACACCAAAAATTACAGAAATCTTTCCCTTAGATAGTAAACGCAATAACTTTTGCGCAAACCAATCAAAATACGCTTATTGCAATTTTTTTTACCAAAAATATGTAGCAGAAAACAAATTGGCCTAAAATGATAAAAAATTTTGATTTTTACATTTTTGGGGGGGGATTTCATATAAGAAAATTTGAAAAATATTGTTATTTTTTAAAAATTGTCGCTCTTTTTTTGTTTATAGCGCAAAAATTAAAAATCGCACAGGTGATCAAATACCACCAAAAGAAAGCTCTGTTTGTGGGATAAAAAGGACGTAAATTTTGCTTGGGTACAGCGTTACATGACCACGCAAATGTCAGTTAAAGTCGCACAGTGCCGAATCGCAAAAAGTGGCCTGGACGTAAGACAGCAAAATCCTCTGGTGGTAAAGTGGTTAAAATAATCAATTCTAAAACATCATAAAATATATATACATACTTAACCTCCTAAAGGCTGTTTTGGTATTTATTTAACTACAGAACCAGTAACATCACCATTAAATACCAATTTGTCTACACAGTGGCTTGGTTGAGCAAAGACCATAACCATTCCTCATCAATGCGGATCTTAATTATTTTCCTCTGGTGTCATTCATTCATGCTGTGTGGCCCCTGCATATATATATATATATATATATATATATATATATATATATATATATACATATACAGTGGGGATCGAAAGTTTGGGCACCCCAGGTAAAAATTTGTATTAATGTGCATAAAGAAGCCAAGGAAAGATGGAAAAATCTCCAAAAGGCATCAATTTACAGATTAGACATTCTTATAATATGTCAACAAAAGTTAGATTTTATTTCCATCATTGACACTTTCAAAATTACAGAAAACAAAAAAATGGCATCTGCAAAAGTTTGGGCACCATGCAGAATTTATAGCATGCACTGCCCCCTTTGCTGAGACCTGCCAGTGTCATGGATTGTTCTCAATCATCATCTGGGAAGACCAGGTGATGTCAATCTCAAAGGTTTTAAATGCCCAGACTCATCTGACCTTGCCCCAACAATCAGCACCATGGGATCTTCTAAGCAGTTGTCTAGAAAACTGAAACTAAAAATAGTTGACACTCACAAAGCTGGAGAAGGCTATAAGAAGATAGCAAAGCGTTTTCAGATGTCAATATCCTCTGTTCGGAATGTAATTAAGAAATGGCAGTCATCAGGAACAGTGGAAGTTAAAGCAAGATCTGTAAGACCAAGAAAAATATCAGACAGAACAGCTCGTAGGATTGTGAGAAAAACAATTCAAACCCCAAGTTTGACTGCACGATCCCTCGGGAAAGATCTGGCAGACACTGGAGTTGTGGTACACTATTCCACTATAAAGAGATACTTGTACAAATATGGTCTTCATGGAAGAGTCATCAGAAGAAACCCTCTTCTACGTCCTCACCACAAAAATCAGCATTTGAACTTTGCAAATGAATATATAGACAAGCCTGATGCATTTTGGAAACAAGTTCTGTGGACCGATGAGGTTAAAATTTAACTTTTTTGGCCGGAATGAGCAAAGGTACGTTTGGAGAAGAAGGGGCACAGAATTTAATGAAAAGAACCTCTGTCCAACTGTTAAGCATGGGGGTGGATCAATCATGCTTTGGGGTTGTATTGCAGCCAGTGGCACAGGGAACATCTCACGAGTAGAAGGAAAAATGGATTCAGTAAAATTTCAGAAAATTTTGGATGGTAACTTGATGCCATCTGTGAAAAAGCTAAAAGTTAAAAAGAGGATGGCTTCTACAAATGGATAATGATCCTAAACACACCTCGAAATCCAAGGGGGATTACATCAAGAGGCATAAACTGAAGGTTTTGCCATGGCCTTCACAATCTCCTGACCTCAACATAATTGAAAATCTATGGATAGACCTTAAAAGAGCAGTGAGTGACAGACAGCCCAGAAATCTCAAAGAACTGGAAGACTTTTGTAAGGAAGAATGGGCAAAGATACCTCAAACAAGAATTGAAAGACTCTTGGCTGGCTACAAAAAGCGTTTACAAGCTGTGATACTTGCCAAAGTGGGCAGTACAAGATATTAACTCTGCAGGGTGCCCAAACATTTGCAGAAGCCATTTTTTTTTGTTTTCTGTTATTTTGAAAGTGTAAATGATGGAAATAAAATCTAACTTTTGTTGACATATTATTAGAATGTCTAATCTGTAATTTGATGCCTTTTGAAGATTTTTCCATCTTTCCTTGGCTTCTTTATGCACATTAATACACATTTTTACCTGGGGTGCCCAAACTTTCGACCCCCACTGTATGTATATGTATATAAAATATGATTTTTGTAAGATCTTCCCATAAAATCTTTTTCTCTAAAGTCCATTGACAGACGCAGCCTCATCTTCATAAGCTGTGTGGGGTTATGCTGCCACCTGCAGGAGTAGTCTAGGCAGTACGTTAGTACAAAGTTTTTACATATACATGTCCACGGGGCTGTCCCTCCTGACATAACCCTCACAGACATAGCCCAGTACATCAGTTTAGTTGCAAGCAGTGAAGACAAAAAAGCCATCCCCATTAGAGGGACGGGTGCTGCGTCTGTCAATGGACATCAGATAAAATGATTTTACTGTAAGATCTTACAAAAATCGTGTTTTCTCTATCGTCCATTGACAGATGCAGCCTCATCTTCATGAGCTGTGTGGGATGTCCCAAAGCAGTATAGGCATGAGGGGTGGAAAAAACGCAACCAGAAAGTAATGTAAACTCCAAAGGCTAAACCTAGCCAACTGGGTAACATGAAGCTCAACCAAAACAACATAAACTCACCCAGGTAAAAGACCCCTAAGAGAATAAGAAAAAAAACATTCTCTTAGGAAACAGCAGCCTGCAAAATCTTGCGGCCAAAAGAGGCATTCAAAGAAACCAACAAATCCACCTTGAAAAATTTGGTAAAGGTGTGCACAGACGACCAAGTCGCTGCCTTACAAACCTGTACGACCAAGGCCTCATGGTGAAATGCCCAAGAGGCACTCAGCGCACTAGTAGAATGAGCCTTCACAGGGAACGGAGGAACCTGACCCTTGAGTGAATAAACCTGAACAACCGTCTGCCTGATTCATCTCAAAATGGGCCAGGGACACAGCCAAACCATTGAGAGTACCGTCCGTAAGGACAAAGAGAGAGTCTGATTGTCTAAAGCAGGGATTCCCAAACTACGGCCTGAATGAAGGAGGTCCAGGGTTCCTGGAAGAAGTGCAAACATCCCCCCCACCCCTGACCCGGGTGAGTGCGCCCCTTCATGCTGAAGAGGACTTGTCAGCAGCACCGGACTGACCAGCCTTGGGCTTGCCCCAATGCTTTTTAGCCCCTCCAGAAGCTCTGAATAGCTTACCTTTTTCTTGCGCCCCGGAGGCACGAAAAAAACACTTGTGAGCAGAAAAAGAGGGACCCTGCTTAGTACGAGGAGTCTTACCCTTGGAGGATTAAAGAAGAAGAGTACTCTTCCCCCCAGTCAAACCCTTGATCAACTCATCCAATGAGTCGCCAAACAAACGCTCTCCCAGAAATGTTCTGCTGAACTGTGCTGAAACTTCGACTTTAATACTCAGATTAACTCAGAAGATCCAGGACGGTAAGACATTTGACTCCTGACACTGTTTAGCTCAATAGTCCGGTGAACAGCTCCCTCCAGCCCTTCACTGACTGAGGTAGCTCCTTGTAACTGCTTGTGCTGCTGCAACTCTTAACACTGTACACTTAACTCTTCAGGGCCCAACCGCTGGCGCTCCCTCTACACTTCAGGGTCCTCTCGCTAGGCATCCCCTCTGACACTTCAGGGTCCTCTAGCTAGGCACCCTCTCTAACACTTCAGGGTCCTCTCGCTAGGCACCCCCTCTGACACTTCAGGGTCCTCTCGCTAGGCCCCCCCTCTGACACTTCAGGGTCCTCTCGCTAGGCACCCTAACACTTCAGAGTCCTCTCGCTAGGCACCCCCTCTGACACTAGCTGGCTCCTGGATCCCTAGGACCTTCACCGGAGTGGTCCCCTCTACACTTCAGGCAGACCCACAGGGGCAATTCACAGTACTCACGAACTTGGCATGCTTTCCTGGAACTGAGCCCCTCTATCTCCACTGGTCCTTGGCACACCGGATCCTCTCTGCAGCTCAGCTCAGCTCTCTCTCTCACCCGAGACACCCGATCCTTCTGACAGGAGGAGAGACAGCCGTACCGTTTCTCCTAGGACTCTGCTTCCCCCCAAAGACACTTAAGATGGTGGCGCCCGCGGCGAGCCATGTGGCCAGGAACCGACACTATGAAGGCCTCAGGATCCACAACAGGAACCAGCAAGCCCAAGGTACCATGCCACCCCCCCCAAGGCACCAAGCACCCCAGACACATAGCCCCCCCCGCAGGAACAGGGAAGGGGGGGTAGACACACAGACTGGGCACCGGGCAGGCCAGAGGGATCTTTCAGGAGTTACAATTCGCATTATCCCCCCCAAGGCCCAAAGGCCAGCAGGAGCAAGGGGGGCACATTTACTCACCATACTATGGACCGGGTGGGCTCTGCTCCAGGCAGACTGCCTCCCACTGGAAGTGGGGGTACTGCCAACCGAGGGATACTCTGCGACTCAGGGCGTTCCAGGTCGTCGCGTCCCGGCGAGGCATCCACTCGCAGATTCGTCCCCATCCGGAAAAGGGGCACCGTCATGGCAAGGCCTAGTGAGGAACTATAACCTGCACACGCTTATTGGCCAGGCTATAGGGACCATAAGTATCTCCAGTGCGAAGCCCCAGCCGGCATCGTTGCTTGTAGATCACCAGGAAAGTCTTCCCTTAACACTAGCTAGCAAGTGAGTAAAGAGAAATAAAAGAAAAATATTCTGAAAAGAACACAAAAAACTGAGACTGGAGTCCCAGGAAGAAACCTAGGTCCTACTCCTTCTCTAGGCAGAAACAAACTGATGTGCTGGGCTGTGTCTGTGAGGGTTATGTCTGGAGGGACAGCCCCGTGGGCATGTATATGTAAAAACTTTGTACTAACGTACTGCCTAGACTACTCCTGCAGGTGGCAGCATAACCCCACACAGCTCATGAAGATGAGGCTGCTTCTGTCAATGGATGATAGAGAAATATATATAATGCATTTTGTGGATTATAAGACCCTCCTACCAGGTATCTGTGATAGCAGATCTATACTTATTGAGAATTAACTTATTGAGGATTTAATATTACACATATACACTGCAAGAAAACTCAAAGGAGTCCAGATAATCTATTAGTCGACCACAGATGTCTTTCTTTTTACTCTCTGGTGATCAGAATAGACAGTACTGACCTTCAGACCCAAATCCATGGTGAAAATAAGCTCACTCAACTTGGGACTCCTACAAAGTGTGGTCAAGAACAGTTTTTTCTGCCTTCACCATACACATTGGTACACAATATTTCTATTCAGAGGGTATCCAACATGGAAGGTTCCTACTCCCTTGGTTCCCCCTCTCAAACATTGTATACCCTTTGGATAATACCCCTGCATATGAATGGGCATGGTATGAATGTATATGTATTTTATGATGTTCTAAAATGTTTTTTTTTTTTTTTAAATATTGTGAATAAATTGTTTGACATGTTAGAGAATGTTGTTCTTTGTGTTTGAATTAATGCCTTAAAAGTCACAGTAATAAAAATGTTCTTTCTTATTTTAAATCATGGGGGATGTGGTCTGACAGATTAATGGACCAGCGGTTTTTAATTATGTAATTACGCACAAATGTTATTTTTTTACGCCCATATATTATGCTTGTGTTTGTGATAGCAGCAGCGTGCTGGTACATGGCTGAGTACAGCAGTGCACACCCCTTCATGTCTCTGGGAGGCTGTATGCTGCAACTAGGCTTCCCAGGTCAAGGGAAAGACAGCAGCATTTACATTGAACAAGCTAAACAGTTGTTAACAAGGAGACTTACACAATGCATCTTTACTCTGTGTCCCAGGCTGTGCAGGCTTCTTAAAATATAACAAAGTGTATATAGAGTACATAAAGAATACTATTGAAACACTTGTCAAGTTTTTGTTACTGTGTGCTCTGGTTTGGCAGATTCCCCCTATTTGTCCTGCTTGCTGTTATCACCGAGAGGGAAAGTGAAAGAAAATCCCAAATTTGGGTTGTCATCAGAATACGCTTTGATTGGAATTATGCCAATGGGGACAATCATGACACAAAATTAAGGAACACTATCATCGTTTAAATGTTACAACTAATTTAACAGAATATGTAAATTAAAAATCAAGGCTGCAAAAATTCAAAACAAAAGACAGAGTGCAAAAGATAGTAGGACTATCCCCCAAAAATTCTTCAAATGTATTTTTAGTAAATAGGTCAGGTCTGAGCATGTTGGCCCTTTACAAAATAATCTAGAGTGGGTGACTGGGGACAAAGACATTTAATAAATACTTTCTTCAGCTCTGTGTATACAAAGGAGCATGGGGGAACTCATGTTCAAATTGGGGATGGTATTGACACAGCCCCAAATGATGCACAATGGCTCAAAACTTATATTGTGCAGAAATGTTTATAAAGGTGAATAAAGCACATGGACAAGATAGCATACACTGACGGATCCTAAAAGAATTGAGCTCTGTAATTTTAAAATGATTGTTTCTAATTTTTAGGGACACTTTATGGACTGGAAAAAACACACCTGTATTCCAAGCGCTATAGCTAAAGTCTCACAGGTGCATGTGAACAATGAATAAAGAGTATAGACTCCAGAGAGAAAGATAGATATAATTTTGCCCCTGTACAAATCATTAGTAAGACCTCATCTGGAATACACACTTCAGTTTTGGCCACCAGTTCACAAAAAGGATAGTGGGAAGCTGGAGAAAGTGCAGAGAAAGGCAACCAAACTGATATGAGGCATGGGTGAGCTCAGCTATGGGGAAAGATTAGAGAAACTGAATTTATTTTCTCTTGAAAAGAGGAGATTAAGGGGGGATATGATCAACAACATGTATAAATGCATAAGTGGGGGACGTGGCTAGCGGCCGAGATGTGAACAGCGCGGCTCCGGAGCTCCGGCGGCACCTGTTGATCCTTCACTGATCCTGGCACAGATCCTGGCGATTGAACCCTCTATTCTGCCGGTACCACCTGCCTACCACGTCCTGCACTGACCGCCATGGTCAAAATTGGCCCTCAGGGCTCAAAATCGGCCGCGGTCTTTCGGCCTAGCCCGGGCCACGAGGCCTCCCAAGATGGCGCCGGACCTTCTTCACAGCCCGGGCTTCCACCCAGGGAGAAGTCGGGGCCCACCGGACTGCCGTCCTCAGGGATCCCCGCACCATCGAGTAAGCCCGGCAATCCGCCCCCCGAAGTCCCGACCCCCCGCCACCATATGGGAACATTTTGCTGACTCTTCTGTGTCGACTAGGGGACATTCTGCTCCCTCTCCTGGGCTGCTTGAGGGACCGGATCCCTGGGATGCGGAGGGGACATAGGATGTGGGGGTCTCTCACAATGGTGGGGCTCAGGATGGGGCTGCAGAGATGGGGGACTCTGTTACTGAGGGTCTTACATTGCAACATATAATGGAAGCTATTCAAACTTGTCAAACTTCCCTGACCACTCAAATAGAGACTGTCCGGCTGGACTTATCTATAGTTAAACATGAAGTCCAGAAGATTTGTGCTAGGATCTCTACTGCTGAGCAGCGTATTAGTGATGTTGAGGATACGGTTAACCCCTTGCAGGCTGAGGTTTGCACGCAACCGCAGGATCTGAAGGACCATGCTGACAAATTGGGGGATCTAGAGGACAGGATGCGCAGAAATAATCTTCGTTTTGTTGGCTTTCCTGAAAAATCTGAGGGGAGACATGATTTTTTGGAAACTTGGATTAAGTCTGCTATAGGTGCGGATCACCTCTCCCCCCTGTTTGCCATAGAAAGAGCGCATTGGGTTCCTATGCGCCCTCTCCCTCCGGGGGCCCCTCCAAGATCTATGCTGGCAAAATTCCTTCACTTCAGGGATAAGGAAAATATTCTACGAGCTGCACGCACTATTCCTGACCTTCAATATAATGGAGTAAAAATCTCTATCTATCCTGATTATTCAGCTGCAACCCAGAAGTTACGCATGGCCTTTAATGCAGTAAGCGCAGGCTCAGAGACGGGCAGTTTGGTTACAGCATGCTTTATCCTGCTAAACTTCGTGTGATCCATGAAGGAAAAGCTAATTTTTTTCTCTCGCCTCAGGAGGCTTCCACTTGGCTTGATGGCTTGGGACGACCTGTCTGAATGTGTTCTGGCTGGAGTACCTATTTTCTGATTGTGTTCGGGGCTTACCCATGCCTTTATCTACAGCTGTTTGGACTTTGTAACTGGTGATCCTTTTCCTGGGTCGTCGCTGGCCTGATGACCTGACAGCTTGATGATGGACTGGGTGGTTTTCTAAGAAGTTTTTCCCCTTTTTTTTTCCTGTCCCTGCATTAATATCCTATGTGTTGGCGCCGCCGCTTTGGAACTTTTTCTTTTTGTGTTTTTTTCTCTTTTTTTTGTGTCCCCGGCATTTTTTCTTACTAGGACTCTGAACTGACGGAGACATTTTGGCATAGTTATGCCTTTTTGGGCTGTTATTGTTTTTGGGCTAAAGCTCTCTGCCCCTTTTTTATGACGGAGAGCTGGGTGGGGAATTGTTTTTGGTGGGATTTTGTGGTCATTTTGTACTGTTTTTATTTTCTCAGCATCGTCTTCTTTTCAGCAATGGTGGTCGGATCTTCTTCTGGTTAAACTTCAGCGGTGGTGTGGACCAGGCGGGCCCCCCGGGGGTTTTCCTTGCCTACACGTTCTTTAGGTATTGGACAGTCCTAGAGGGGAATCCCCTCTTGGGGGGCTTCGCTCCTTCGTGCCCTTTTACGTTTCCACATGTCATTAAAACTTTTGACTTGGAATGTGCGGGGTATGAACTCCAAGATTAAGAGGTCTCTGGTATTTGACTATTATAAACGCTCCAAGGCAGACGTCCTTCTTTTGCAGGAGACACATTTGATGGATCCCAAAACAAGGGTGTTAAAACGGCCACTTATTGCTCATGCATTTCATGCTACCTATTCCACCTATTCAAGGGGCATCTCGACCTTGATCTCCAGGGCCTGCCCGGTGCGGGTGCTGGAGGTGAAGACCAATCGTGACGGGTGCTATGTTATAGTGGTATTGAATTATATGGATCACTTGTATACTGTGTAAAAACATAAAAAACAGGTGCACTCTTTAAAAGTTTTAAATGTGAATAAAACTCCCCATGAGTCCACTAGCGGCGCTCAAGGTGCATATTGTACATACACCGATAACGCATGTAAATAAATACAATCGTTGGTAAGTGAACCACTATTGTTTCTAAATATGATCCAGGTGACAACAGTCCTAATGAAAGTCCGTTGAAGTGCAGCACAACCACATGCAGGTAACAGGATTCAAGACCTCCACCTCACCACAGTGCACGCCCAAATGGAAATACTGGCACTTACCGACAGTGGCTCAAATAAAAATCACTGCAAGGTCCTCAAAACCGGAGTCAGTATGGTATCCTCTCCAACAGAAACATGGACTGCTTGACCACTCACCAAGACGTACATGCAAAAATGAATGTCACAAGCACATAGCGTAACCCCGTTTTTCATTTATTTTCAAAGATAAAAGGAAAACACAAAGCTCCTAGGAATTACACTCACATGCTTAAATATAATGACAAACGTTGTGACAAACTGTATTCAGAAGTTACCGCACTGTCGATCGTCCAACACCATTCGTTACAGACCGCTGGGTACCAAGGCGGATGACTTCCGGGTGTGACGCCTGAGGTATGTCGGTAACCAAGGTAACCGCGTGCTCACGCACTAACGCGTTTCATCATCACGGACTTCAACTGAGGGCGCCCTATTTTCATTATCTTTGTCTGTATATGTCATTACTTTGAATAAATGTTATACTTATAAGAATTTGTGTGATCTCTTTTTGCACATATCGAATACAACCCCAAAAACGCTAACTATCACATGACCATGATACAACAAATAATGATGAGGATGGGATACAATATGTGTAAGCAAAGAGATACAAATAACGATGCGGAATCATGCTAGATTGTTTGTGCTGGGTTTAATGATGTGTTTGTGTATTCTAAGCCATAGCACATTCAGAAAGTGTAGAAAATGTATCAGATACAAAGCTGGCTAAATTGAGATGCCTGTGCAAGCCTATTCTGAGTTGACTTGTGATTTTGTTTTAGTTTAATAAATTGGGAGAGAGACTGATATAAAAGTGGAAAGGTTGTTTTATCAGGAAGCTTTAATTTGTAAAAGTAAAAAGCGTTGGACTCTGGACTGTAGGCAAGTTTCAGAACAATGAGCTTTTTTTGGTTTGAAAACAATGAGCTGATGCTCAGATTGCAGTAATGTAAGATATGTGTGTATGTCCGAATCTAAAAGTGAGCAATTCATGTTTTGTTTGTAGCTAGCTAATGTTGAGGACATGGTACTTGTATGAAGACATGATGAATGCATGTTGTTTTGTCAGTGGTAAATGTAACCATGGGGGTGGAAGAACACAATAATTCCTCTTGGTTTCCAATAAATAGGCATTTTACTTTTATTAGTGATGTTGCCTTTATGTACAGTTGAAGGCATTACTTTATATTTGTGAGCCAGGGGGTGGAGTGATGGGTAAATTGCATATTACATATTTCCTTTAATAATAATGTGGCTCACTAATGAATTCTAAGCCTCCAAATCTTGGTCACGAAGCCATATAAAGACATATGTATGGCTTTACCTTAATTGACTTAAGGCTTGAGAAATGTAGGATGACCAGCCCACTACCCCCCCTAAAAGGTGATCTCACTGTCCAAACAACTTTGATTGTTTATTTACTCACATACTAGCCTGTATCTACCACAGCCCAAAGTGGAATAATGTAGTCTCACATCAGAGCTGCCATTAGGCATGTGTCTGAATCTGATCAATGACCACGCTGCATACGCAGATGGGGCTCTGAGGCGAAACAGCATCTTTAGTTAAGTATTATTGTTATATTTTCTTTATCTTTATCTGTATTTGACATTACTTTTAATAAATGTTATACTTGTATGTATTTGGGAAATCTATCTTTGCACATATCGGATACAACCCCAATAATGTAAACAATCACGTGGCCGTGATACAACAAACCCTTACTCTATGCAAAATGAAAAATACATTTTACCTTTAGTTTTACATCAAGGATACGTAAGTAAGCACAGCAACTTCAGCATATGCTATTTATTAATGCCAGACACAAACTGAGTGCACAATCTACTAAACTTAAAACATTTTACAATCAAGATGTAAGAAAATTGCTCAAAAGAAGACATACAGTATATGGGTATTAAATGTTATGATGGTCACACACATTCCATTTTAATTGTACAATTTTTTTTTTTTTGTTTTATCAGCTAGATATTACATGGGCAAAACTAAACAATATATTCAATGCACACCCTATCACATAGGCTTTAACACAACTTTACAAAATGTAAAGGACACTACAATCAGTAAAAAGTGGTTGAAAAAACACAGGGGGGTTAACAAACACTCGCCCAGCGCTTAAAATTCTGAGGGTAAAACCACACTGTCACAGATATAACCAGGTATAAAATATCATAAAATATTACTGATCGCAGCCGCTGTAAAAGAGAAGCAGTCTAAAAGTATAATGTAATAAATACTAAAACCAAGGAATGTCCAGCATAAAATCACATTCAGCAGCGCTTGATATGTCTTTAACATATCATGATCATATAGTCCTCATATGAGAGTGGTATACCGCCAAAACAGTCTCTATTCAAGGCAAAAACCAGCTATTCCTCAAATATTCGTGTTCCTGGTGACCTCAGACGTGTCGCTGCCGGTTGAGGTTTGATGGCGGGGAATTTCTGGCAGAGCTCTCACTAGTATGAGCTGATCCCTGACTGAGACTGGAGAGCGGAGTTCTTCTGGTGAGAGCGGAGGTGGTCCGGATTGTCAAGGGTTCAAGCAACCAATGCTTACAGGCATATTACCATGTTACTTCTGGTGAATGCCCATTCTTAAGGGGTCACTGATGGTGTGGTGAAGGTTAATGCTGGATTTTTTATCTCTGAGCACCAGGAACACCGAATATTTGAGGAATAGCTGGTTTTTGCCTTGAATAGAGACTGTTTTGGCGGTATACCACTCTCATATGAGGACTATATGATCATGATATGTTGAAGACATATCAAGCGCTGCTGAATGTGATTTTATGCTGGACATTCCTTGGTTTTAGTATTTATTACATTATACTTTTAGACACTACAATCAGACTGCAAATACAAATGCAAGTACAGATGCAAATACAGACTACATGGCTGAAAGTGTATTATTCAGTTGTGTTGGAAAGTCAGTTCTGGTTCTTACCTCACTTTCTCCTCATGGCAGGTCAATAAATAAGAAGCGACTGTTTCAAATTGTCGGCCCCCCAGTGTATGTACAACAAAGGAAATGTTGCCTATGTTGGGCAACATTTTTGGTTTGCATTGTGGTGTTGCCCATTCTCAGCATTGCTTGTACCTGCAAATGTTATGTAATAACTTTTGCAGCACTTACGTGAATGATGTAAAGTCTGAGGAGGTCTCACGGAAAGGTTCCCACTGTAATGCTATTTTGTAGTGGTCAAGAGTGTTTTCAAGGAAAGTCTTGGGATCTGGTAGTCAACTGTTGCTAAAAAAAATTGCAGTTAGGGGTTTAGAAAACTTCTCTGTCCCTTTTCAATCCACTTATTTTTACCTCTACCTGTGTTGTACTTGCAGCAGTACAGTGCCTACAGTAGCATAATGAGGCTTCACTTACCCGCCTATACCAATTCTACAGCAATGACATGGGAGTTCTCTGCTCCTCTGTCACAGCCAATGTAGCAACCCACATACCTCCCACACTAGTAGCAACTCACAAAGCCAGCTCAGCCCTGTGAGTTATAGTCTGGCAAAGACCCCTGCCTGCTCTTTCATTGGCTGCTGCTCTTAAGGAGTATGATAGATTCTATAATGACACCACAGGATTTTAAAGTTGGATTAGTTGGTAAGTAAATAATTACTTTAGTTTTTTTGTACTTTTTCACTCACAGGTTTTAAGAAAGTCTTCCTTTTGCCTGGAGGTCAACATTAAGGCATGGCATGGATACATAAGGAAGGATCTGCAGTATGTTACTCATGCCAAGGAAGGATACTTTCTTTACCACTTCAATAACGGGCACTTTTACCCCCTTCCTGCAAAGGCCAATTTTCAGCTTTCAGTGTTGTCGCACTTTGAATGACAATTGTGCGGTCATGCAACGCTGTACCCAAACTAAGTTTTATAATTTTGTTCACACAAAAAGAGGTCTCTTCTGGTGGTTTTTAATCACCACTGGTTGTTTTATTCTGTACTAAATAAACTCAAAAAGACTGAACATTTTGAAAAAAAATTAGTTTTTCTTCATTTCTATTATAAATTTTTTCAAATAAATAACTGTTCTTCATTAAATTAGGCCAAAATGTATTCTGCTACATTTCATTGGTGAAAATAACCCAAACCAGTGTATATTATTTAGTATGTGTGAAAGTTTGAGAGTCCACAAACTTTGGTATATATGAAAATTGATCAATCCTGATGTACTAATGATCTCATTTCTTGAGGCCCTAAAATGTCAGGATAGTAGAAATACCCCAAAGATGAACCCTCTTTGGAAAGTAGTCCACAGACCAGTGCAGTACAGCATCATCATATACCTGGTCTGGTGATGATCAGGGACACTGACTGGTGACAGTACAAAAAAAAATGTTATAATTTGCTTTTTTAATTACATATTTTTCCCTTTTTACGATCCCCCCCCCCCCCCCCAAACACACACACACACACACAGTTAGCAAGCACATTTAGTCTTACATTTAACCCATTGATAACCCCCAGTATTAACCCCTTTCCCTGCTGGTGTCATTTATACAGTAACAGTGCATATTATTTAGCACTGATTACTGTATTAACCACTTAAGCCCTGGAGGATTAGGCTGCTCAAAGACCAGGCCCTATTTTGCGATTCGGCACTGCGTGATTTTAACGGACAATTCCGCGGTCATGCGACACTGTACCCAAATGAAATTGGCGTAATTTTTTTCCCCACAAACAGAGCTTTCTTTTGGTGATATTTGATCCCCTGTGTGATTTTTATTTTTTGCGCTATAAACAAAAAAACGCGACAATTTTGAAAAAATAACAATATTTTTCACATTTTTTTATATGAAATTCTCAAAAAAAATTTAAAAATCAAAATTTTTTAACATTTTAGGGCAATTTGTTTTCTGCTACATATTTTTGTTAAAAAAAAATCGCAATAAGTGTATTTTGATTGGTTTGCCCAAAAGTTATTGCGTTTACTAAATACGGGAAAGATTTATGTAGTTTTTATTGTTTTTTTTAACTAGTAATGGCGGCCATCTGCGATTTTTATTGCGGGACTGCGACATTGTGGCGGACAGATCGGACCCCTGACTGACATTTTTGGGGCTACCAGTGACATTACTACAGTAATCAGTGCTATAAAAATGCACTGTTACTGTAAAAATTACACTGGCATGGAAGGGGTGAACTTTATTGGTGATCAAGGGGTTAAGTGTGTCCCTAGGGGCGTGGTTCTAAATGTTAGGGGGAGTGGCTAGTGAAGTAATCACAGAGACATACGATCCTACATAGCAGGATCGCATAGCCTCTGTCAATACTTCAGGGAGAATGACAGATGGCTGTGTTTACATCAGCAGTCCGTCTTTCTCCCTCTCCGTGGGTCCCACGCCCTGGCTAAGCAGGGAACGAGCTGGGGCCGGATGCGTGCTGCCAGCGGCGCACGCTCGCCCCCTACAGGCTTGTGGGCGAGCGACGTAGTACTGCGTCACTTTGCCCAGGAGAGGCTGACTGCCACAGTAAATAGTCGTGCGGCAGTCGGCAAGTGGTTAATGTCACTGGTCCCCAAAAAGTGTCATTTAGTGTCAGATTTTGTCTGCCGCAACGTCGCAGTCCCGCTAAAAATCGTTGATCACCACCATTAATAATAAAAACAAAACAAAAAAGTCCGAAAGTATATCCCATAGTTTGAAAACGCGATAACTTTTGCGCAAACCAATTAAAATACGCTTTTTGGGATTTTTTTTACCAAAAATATGTAGCAGAATACAAATTGGCCTAAACTAATAAAAAAATTTGATTTTTTAAAAAAAAATTTTATTGGGAATGTTTTATAGCAGAAAGTAAAAAATATTGTGTTTTTTTCAAAATTGTCGCTCTTTTTTTGTTTATAGCGCAAAATCTAAAAACCAGAGAGGTGATCAAATACCACCAAAATAAAGCTCTATTTGTGGGAAAAAAAGGATATCAATTGTATTTGGGTACAGTGTTGCACAACCACACAATTTTTAGTTACGCAAGTAACGCAGTGCCGAATCTCAAAAAATGGCCTGGTCATTAAGGGGGTAAAATCTTCCGATGCTGAAGTGGTTAAGCAAGCACTTTGCTGAATATAACTGAATCATTCAGTCTATTTTGTTGTGATTAGCTGTGATTGGTCAAAACTAATCACATGGTACAGATGGGCTGTGACTGGTCCTGTCTGTATCATGTGATCAATCAATCAATCAATTGACCAATCACAGTTAGCAACACAATTGTGCACATTGGTTGGCATAAAAGAATGCCATTGATTGTGTACAACTGTCATGTGAGCTGCTGTGATTCTTCACAGCAGTCACATGGTACTGGCAGTGAGCCGGTACTCTGATCAGTCATCGGCTGTGCCAGAGCCGCCAGGACACTTCTTGTGCCCCCTTGGTGATTCACATAAGCCACGGCCATGGCATTGTCCAATTGAATGCGCACTGGACAACCCTGAAGACGATCCATCCAATGATCCAGACACATTCTGATCGCTCGCAGTTCCAGGACATTGATCGGTAGACCAGCAGGGTTCGTATTATGAACTCCAGGTTTTCCACCAGAGCAGAGGGAGATTTCGCTTGCGGAAGGAGATTGTCCAAGTAGCCCAGTACCACGATCCCCCGTTGGCGTAGCAAAGATAGCACTGGGGCTAACATTTTTGTGAAAACCTGAGGAGCAGAGGCGAGACCAAACGATAATGCCACAAACTGATAATGCTTCTCTCCCACAGCAAAGCGGAGAAAACACTGGTGACTGGCACATATTGGAATGTGAAGGTAAGCATCCTTGACATTTAAAAAAGGTGAGGAAATCCTGCTGACGCGGGGATGCCACCACAGTTCCAATGGACTTCATTCTGAACTTCTGTACCCGCACAAAGCAGTTGAGCGCCTTGAGGTCTAGGATTGGATGCACTTTACCTTCCTTCCTGGGGACTGTGAAAAGGTTTGAGTTAAAACCTTGAAAACGTTCCCGAAGTCAGAACAGGACAATCATCCCTTGAAGGAACAAGTCTTTTACCACCCCAATCAGTCCCTGTAAGCGGTCTGGGGACAGGCACAAGTTGGATCCTTAAAGACCGGGGACTCTTCAACTGCAATAATGGTTGCCTTGTTTAATCTGGAAAGCAGAGGGTCCACCACCAGTGGCACAGTCCACATCTTAAGAAGGGACTCCTCATAGGGGTAACACCTAGTAAAGCGCTTAGGAACCCCACAGGGACGCTTAGATCATCTCCGCTCTTTAGCAACAATTCTGTAAAAATAGCAGGGAAAGGAAACACCTTTGCCGATCTGGATGGCTTGTTAGTGCCAAAGGGTACCTGTGCCTCCGTTGCAGCTTTAGCTATGTCCTCCATCTTTAGGGCTTCATGCACAGATACAACAAGTGCATCCATCAGTGCCTTTTTGTGCGCGGGCGCATACGTGGAGGAATCATCCTCACTATCAGAGGATTCCAGGCGTGTGGTTGCAGACCCAGCAGGGTGACATACCTCCGCGGTGGGCGAATCAGATTCAGGATCTGATGAAAAAGATGAGGCAGGGACAGGCGGGGGGGGGGGGTGCTTTTTGCTACCCTTTTGCTAGAAAGCCACCTCCATTCGGAACGAAAGGGACTCCAGGACCGCCATCAGTGTATGGATGGATGGTTAGGACCTGGAGGGACCCGCAGCCTCAGAGAGGTGATCAGTGGGGAAATGTGCTCCAAAGACTCCATGAGTCACCAGGGGGACCCCACAAAAGGTGTAAAACACTGCTAAGGGACAACCCCCACCGCGCTGGCAGCAACACCCGGTCACCAGGCACAAAGCACCAAGCGATCCTCAGCAGAGAGGGAAAGAACACCACCAGACTCACCACCCGCAGAAACAAGTGCCTGCAGCCACAAGGATAATGCACTACACATGCGGCGATCAGGAAGTATAACCATCCAAGAGTCAGCACCAGGTGATGAGGCGGGGCTCCCACCACCGAAATCGCCACCCACAGGGTTCCACTTTCATGGCCTTTGCTGTCTTCAATGGAAACCAGAGCAAAATGGCCACCGGACTACACAAACATAGCCGACATGTATCGGAATACACAGGCTACAACAAAGTGGCAGCCCCAGCGCGGCATACAGGGACCCAGGAGGGAGAGCAGGCCTCAAGGACAGATCCAGGCCCCCACGGCCCTGGCAGGAGCCCCTACCAGGTACAACCCCCCCACAAAGTTGATCGTCCGGTCGCCGGCGGCACACCCCCCCGGCACCAATTGCTAGTAAATGCCCTACCCCCACCCCAGGAACAGTGGCCAGACCACCCAAACAGCCCCAGCGTATATGGAGGGGGGGTCAGGTGAGGGACTTAGCGGGGGGTGCCTGCGGGAAGGAGGGGAACCCAAGTGTCCAACCGTCCCAAGAGGGGCCCACGTCCACCCCTAAACCCTCCAGGGGGAGAGGGGGGACAGCTACTCACCATACCAGGAACCAGGCAGGCACCGCACCAGACAGAACCCCTCTTCATCTAAATGGGGGGCTGTTGGCCAGGAGGAAGGCTGCGACTGGGGTTGAGACTGAATCGTATGTGACCTCGCAACGTATTGAACTTGCAGGTCAGCCCCCATCCAGTGGGGCTATGTCTCGGCTGACCTAGTGCGAAGCTGAGGTCTGCGTGTGCTCGCTGGACAGACTGGGGTGACCACTGGATCTAGATTATCCAGCCCCTCGCCCAGTCCGGCAGTTGATTGTAGATCTCACAGGAAAAATACAGGAGAAAAAATTTTGATCTAAAAAGAAAAAATGTTTGCCAGGACCAAAAATCCCAGCAAGGACCTAGGACATTACTCCTGACTAGGCAGGAAAAAAAACTGGAGTGGCTTTAGCAGAGAGAGGGAGTATACCCTCTGGGACTGCCCCATAGGTGTAGCCAAAATTATTTTCTGCCTACTGTCCTACTCCTGTAGGGGGCAGTATAACCCAATAGTTGTGAATATCAGGAGCTGTGCCCTTCAATGAACGACAGAGAAATATACATGATATAGTGTATGTATGATAAATGCTATGCAAAGTTGATAAAGTGGCCTACTTTTAAAAATAGCAGGCAGATATGAAGCGGAATACCTGTTGTTTATGTACAAAAAGGAATGTTCTTATTAAAGATAGCTTTCAAATAATAATAATCTATAGTATTCCCAAACTATAAAAAATATTGATCCATTTACCGCTTACACAAATGTCAGAACAGCATCATCCCTGTAAGGTAAACAAATGAGCATTTATGATTCACGAGAAACTGAAAAAATGAAGACAGAACTACAGTTTAAACACAAAATAAAGCTTTTTAAAGTGCATACTTATACTTCCTCTTTAGGGAATAACATTGCATATATTTAAATATTGATGAGCATCCATACAATGGTAATAAAGCTTCCTTGCAGAGTGAAGCAAATGTGTATGCATTGCTAAGAAACATTTCATACAACAGAATGATGCCGAGTGACTTTACAATTATAGTGAAAGGCTATGCTGTAGACAATCGGAGCTATCTACACTGATACTGAGTAAGGTTTTTTTTTTCTTCCCAACACGTCTTGTGGTAATTTTCCAAACCAGTTAATTAGCCCCTGGCAGGCTGACATGCCGCTAATTGCATGAGCTGTTAATTAGCTCTCAGCCTTATTTCCCAGTAATTTCCCACTACTGCTCTTCCTGACAGAGGACTTGAGAAGGATGTACTGTACACATGCAACTTGCATTCTTTTCTTACTTTTGCACCATATTACTTGGAAGGACACTGTCATTAAACTATATATATATATATATATATATATATATATATATATATATATATATATATATATATATACAGTGGGTACGGAAAGTATTCAGGCCCCCTTAAATTTTTCACTCTTTGTTATATTGCAGTCATTTGCTAAAATCATTTAAGTTCATTCTTCTTCCTCATGAATGTATACACAGCTCCCCATATTGACGGAAAAACCCAGAATTGTTGACATTGTTGCAAATTTATTAAAAAAGAAAAACTGAAATATCACATGGTCCTAAGTATTCAGACCCTTTGCCGTGACACTCATATATTTAACTCGGGTGCTTTCCATTTCTTCTGATCATCCTTGAGATGGTTCTACACCTTCATTTGAGTCCAGCTGTGTTTGATTATACTGATTGGACTTGATTAGGAAAGCCACACACCTGTCTATATAAGACCTTCCAGATCACAATGCATGTCAGAGCAATTGAGAATCATGAGGTCAAAGGAACTGCCTGAAGAGCTCAGAGACAGAATTGTGGCAAAGGCAGAGATCTGGCCAAGGTTACAAAAAGATTTCTGCTGCACTTAAGGTTCCTAAGAGCACAGTGGCCTCCATAATCCTCAAATGGAAGACGTTTGGGACGACCAGAACCCTTCCTAGAGCTGGCCGTCCGGCCAAACTGAGCTATCGGGGGAGAAGAGCCTTGGTGAGAGAGGTAAAGAGGAACCCAAAGATCACTGTGGCTGAGCTCCAGAGATGCAGTCAGGAGATGGGAGAAAGTTGTAGAAAGTGAACCATCACTGCAGCCCTCCACCAGTCGGGGCTTTATGGCAGAGTGGCCCGACGGAAGCCTCTCCTCAGTGTAAGACACATGAAAGCCCGCTTGGAGTTTGCTAAAAAACACCTGAAGGACTCCAAGATGGTGAGAAATAAGATTCTCTGGTCTGATGTGACCAAAATAGAACTTTTTGGCCTTAATTCTAAGCGGTATGTGTGGAGAAAACCAGGCACTGCTCATCACCTGTCCAATACAGTCCCAACAGTGAAGCATGGTGGTGGCAGCATCATGCTGTGGGGGTGTTTTTCAGCTGCAGGGACAGGACGACTGGTTGCAATCGAGGGAAAGATGAATGCGGCCAAGTACAGGGATATCCTGGACAAAAACCTTCTCCAGAGTGCTCTGGACCTCAGACTGGGCCGAAGGTTTACCTTCCAACAAGACAATGACCCTAAGCACACAGCTAAAATAACGAAGGAGTGGCTTCACAACAACTCCGTGACTGTTCTTAAATGGCCCAGCCAGAGCCCTGACTTAAACCCAATTGAGCATCTCTGGAGAGACCTAAAAATGGCTGTCCACCAACGTTTACCATCCAACCTGACAGAACTGGAGAGGATCTGCAAGGAGGAATGGCAGAGGATCCCCAAATCCAGGTGTGAAAGACTTGTTGCATCTTCCCAAAAAGACTCCTGGCTGTATTAGTTTAAAAGGGGGCTTCTACTAAATACTGAGCAAAGGGTCTGAATACTTAGGACCATGTGATATTTCAGTTTTTCTTTTTTAATAAATCTGCAACAATGTCAACAATTCTGTGTTTTTCTGTCAGTATGGGGTGCTATGTGTACATTCATGAGGAAGAAGAATGAACTTAAATGATTTTAGCAAATGGCTGCAATATAACAAAGAGTGAAAAATTTAAGGGGGTCTGAATACTTTCCGTACCCACTGTATATATAATATATATATACATACACACACAAGAGCAGAAATGCAGGCCTCTGTTTCAGTAAAGCATGGCCATGGGCTATCAAACTTATCAACAGACAGTTATCATCACAAGTATGTTGGAACTTTTTCTCATATATAAATATACACATACCTCTCGTCTTCCTATGTTACACATACCATGACTTACACCTTTTACCTATTTTTAAATGGCATGTTTACAGCATTTGCCCAGGGAGCGCACTCTCAGCGCGGTAAGTGTTTTAAACAGGGCCCCATATATCTGTCGGCATGAAGGCCTACATGCCGAGAGGCCGCATATGTGTGTTCGGCCGGCGTGAAGAGGTTAAACTACATGGGCTGTTTTTCGAGGTGATTGTTCACTGACCACACAAAACACAGAAGCTGATCTGTATTAGTGTGGTAATTTTTTTATCTTTTGGCTGCCCATTCAGAGCTACAGGACACTGTGCAGATACACGGCTTGCCTGTACTGGGTAGTTTGTTCAGCCCCCACACACAACAACCAATCACAGCCAGCCTCTGGCACAAACCTCCTCCCAATTACAGCCTGCTCTTGAACGTGCACCCCCTGCTCAAGCACAGTCTGCATCTTGCCTGAGGCTGAACAGACTGTGGAATACAGGCACACTTTGGAGTTGATTTACTAAAACTGGAGAGTGCAAAACCTGATGCAGCTCTGAATAGAAACCATCTGCTTCCAGGTTATTTGTCAAAGCTTAATTGAACAAGCTGAAGTTAGAAGCTGATTGGCTACTATGTACAAGATTTTTCACTCTCCAGTTTTAGTAAGTCAACCCCTGTGTGTCTGCACAGTGTCCTGTCAACCTGCCCCCCCCCTACTATCAGGAAGAAGAGATGCATGGTCACATAAAAATACATTGGGATTGATCAATGTGCAGATATATATACCATAGTTTGTGGACTCTAATACTTTCCGACAGACTAAATAACATGCACTGATTTAGGTTGCTTTCACCATAGGAAATATAGCAGATTACAGTTTGGCCTAAATTTTAGAAGAAAGATTATTTATTTGCAAAATTTTACAACAGAAACTAAGAAAAATTTGTTTTTTTTCCAAAATTTCCAGGCTTTTTCGTTTATTTAGTAAAAAAATAAATAAAAAACCCCAGTGGTGAATAAATACCACCAAAAGAAAGCTTTATTTGTGTGAAAAAAAAAAATTAAAAGTGTAACAGCACTGAAAGCTGAAGACTGGCCTGTGCAGGAAGGGATTAAAATTGCCCGGCATTGAAGTAGTTATGTACACACACAGTCTAGTGAAGTCATATGCTGCTCTGCTCTACCTACAGTAGCAAGCTTGTTGGAATGAGTGGAGATGTGGAGTAAATAATTGTATTACTGAGTACCTTGCAGCAGAACGGAGACTGAAAGGCATGCACATAAACAAGTGAACAATTTGGAGAACTAGTGGGCACCATTACCTCCGACAACAATGTAATATTTCACAGACCATGCGATCTAGAGCTGCCTGCTTCTTGAGGTAGATCGAAATAGCACATCATTGGTTCAAACCTACTCAAAGGTTTGATTTTGAGAATGTTTTGAATACAATTTACAATTTTTACTTACAGTGACAGATGTCATTGGCAACAAGCAGTATGAAAGATAGTAGGCTGTTATGTCTTTGTACAGTATGGCTAAATATTCTGATGTTTTCTACATATGGTGGTAGCACATACCTTGCTCAATGCTTTGTTTTCTGTATCTCGCCAACAAATAAACTAGTCTGCAGTAGGATCATATATATACTGTACATACATTTTTTTTAAGATCATATGTTAACATTATAAGATAAGGTAAATACATGAAATAGTGTATCCCTACTGCACAGCATTAAGATATATGCATTGAATTTCTGTAATGATAGCAGTTTAACAGTCCAAAACTGGTCAATATAATCAAATTCTGATTGCCCATTCTCCTTTACAATTACAAACAATGTAGTGCACATGCCTAATTGACTTGATATAAATTGAATGGATTTCTTAGGCTTTGGTTTTCTAAGATTTAAATATAAGAAGAGAACACACCGATAGTTTAAGTCTGTAAATGTAAGCTATTGGTGTGTTAGCTTGTTACATTTACCGTATATGAAATGGTTCTTCTTATATGACAGATCTGATGCACTTTACTAAAACACAAACCAAGGAAAATGGGTCTTAGCACTTTCTCATTATAGTTGTTCAAAATCAAAATTCTAATTGAAATCAGTATTTAATTAGCTTATACATACATATTAAAATGTGAAGAGGTCCAAATGCTTAATTTCAAAGTCATACATGGTTAAAGCACTAAATATGTCTTCAATGTATATAAAAGTAAATTTTTAGAAATTTTCTTATAGATTTGCACCCCTGTGCCATATTGTGACTTAATGATTTGGAAACATGTAATGGCTCCATGCTTTAATATGAGCACAGAAGATCTTTAACTCAGCCTGAAGCTGTAATGATACTTGTAGTGCTCTAGATCCAATATAAACAAATTTAATTTCCAAATGTAAAGTTTCTGATTTTCCATACTGAAGATTTAGAAGATTTTCAGACTTCTCAGGAGTATGTGTCCAGCTGCAATTCCTATTCCTATGGCATTGTATTTGATCAGCAGATGCTCCAAACAGATCAGTGTACCTATTCTTAATGCTCACTCCGTGTGATAAGGATAAAAAACAAAAACGCTAAAAGTAATTTCAAATTGTTTCAGTTTTTTATTGTCCTTAATGGATACATCACAGAAATAATTATAAAATTAGGAAGATACATTACTGCAACATTGCGTAAGAATCATTGGCAAAGATGCTTTTATTTGCTTTAAATGAATTATTTTGTCTTTGCTTGATGCTTATGTTACGTCAGCTTTTGGCTTTAAAGTCTGTGCTTTGAGATCCAGAACACATTCAGAACAGATTTTAAGAAGCAAATTTTTAATGCTAAAATCCTAGTGAATTACATACTGTACATACAAAAATGCTCTATTACAGTATAACCCCGTTTCCCATCCCCTTGTTCTAGAAATAATTTTTACCACGTACAATGGATGTAAAAAAAAAAAAATCTCAGGTCATGATATTGGCCATTCACGATGTTGCATTCTTTAAAGTTGGGCCAAGGAGTGTTTTCCGATTGGCTGATACCTTTGTTGCAAATTCACAAAACTCCCCTTGGACTATTACATTCAGTCTCTATCCACAGGGAGATCGACAACAACATACACTGCCACAGAAATGACATTCAGCTTGATTGAGAGTATTTCTACTTCTAGTTAAAATTCTGCATTTATGTTAAATCCTTTGTTGGATAAAATTAATCTTTCTTTTTTCTTTACAATAATTGATCCAGACCCCTCTAGGCAGCCATTGGCCTATACTTTACTACATCTTCATTCACAGAGTACAGTGAACACTACACAATTCCTGACCATGCCTTAAACGGTTAGTGTGCCTGAGTTTTTTTTTATATCACTTCTCCATTTGTAAGCTATTTTTAGGCATCTTTACTGCAAATAATGTCTGGTGCATGCAGCTTGAACACAAAAGAGGGAAAAACACAAATAAAATGATCATTACTTTATATAGCCCAGTCTGCAAATAGGACATTATAGGAGTTTTCATTCCAATGAATCAAACTTGTGGTTTCTTCAAACATACAAGTGCAGAGGTTCCTACTGTTTTAGAAGTCACCTGTATATGATGGATGTTTTAAATAAACACTCATCTTACATAAAGAGAACACTACTGTTTTAGTGTATTAACTTGTATAAGTCATTAAGAGTAATTAACGCAAGTCTACTTTTATCCTGCGACTAGGTATCACAATTTTCAGAGAGAGCAGAAAGGGGATGAAAGGATCATTTTTTTTCTGTTGATACATATAAGGTACATGCTTACCAGATAAAGACCTCATTCAAGTTAATGCATCAGTCCAACCAAAAATTTAGTTTCAGTGCTGGTGGACCGAATCACTTTCTAGCTTCTCTCTCTGTTTTAGTTCCTAGCTAAACAGCTCTCATTCTATGTGTTCTTATTTCTTCTGCTGCAGAAGAAAGAGGTTTTCTTGTCCCTCTGCATTCTTCACAATGTAAAGAAAACACAAACTCAACAAGGTACATGTGACCCAACAGTCATGGCTGCAGTGGGTAAGAGTCATTAGGTACACAAGAAATATCAGAATCTGGTGGTTGATTCAACCCACAGGCATCAACCCAAAAATAAAGATAATTATTTTCCCTCTTCAGTCTCTATTTTTTTAAGTGATATCTGTCAGTTTAACTGTGGAATCATATGAAGTATTTCCAATAAATGAAAGGTTTAGTATAATTTCTAGACTAAGAATGTACTTATTGGTATGATTTTTTTTTAAATCTACAGCTGAGTGAATATAACTTGGGGAAAATGTTATACACATGCTGTATTTGGTGTCAATTATGCTTTTATGTTTTGTTTATCGGGCAAAAACTGGATTTATTTTCCTTACCTGGAAAGAAACAAATTAAATTAGTTTTAAAGAAGACTATTGGCTCATGGAGCTTGGATTTGTTCACAAAGGCTCTTGGAAAGAACACTTACAGAACCCCCAATCGTGTCTTGGATGATAGTCCTGATTTTTGTATTAATCAATTGGTTAAGGGTATTTAAAAAGGCACCCAAACAAATAAGGTTGGTTTCTTTAAAAATGTAGGAGGATGTGGACCCTTTTTTAATTTTAATTATAACATATTTAAAGGTAGATTATTGGTTTAACCAAGGCATCTAATGTAACCAAAGCTCATTTATTATCTCTTTCCATCACAGTACCTTTTTCAATCAAAAAGAGTTCTCCGTATTTCATTCTTTACACCCACATAATATCATATTTGCTTTAAAATGTTTTGTTTAATGTTAAAAAAGCTGTGTTGCTTATTTTCTAATTAGATTCCCTAGCATTTTATTAATTTACACAAGTACCTATTTACAGCTTGATGGTGAAGCCTGTGGTTGGACTGTAATCAATATAAATGTATTAAATTGATAAATACAAGTTATACATGACATTCACAATTCCTTTCAGCATTTACATAAACAACCTACTTTGGAAATATTATATATAAAAAAAAAAAAATTGCACACCTGCGATGGCAGAAAGTATTTTATATGCCATATGCCAATACTGAATTAGTGGGTATCACTTGTGCTTTTGTGGGTACCAGAATCTGCTACATGATGGCCACAGAAATAGAAATCAGTCAAGCATGTTAGAAGAACCCTCAAAGAAGCACGTGGCAGTTGTGGGCATTTACAGTTTACAAACGCAAAAAGGAATGGATGGAGAAGTCGGACAATAAGAACATTCTCTACTTCCAAAGGGTTGGTTGAGTATCCAGGTTTGACAACACTTTATGATATCACAATTCAGGTAGTTGTGATCTAGAAACAGACACAGCTCTCCATCCAAGATGGAAGCCAGGATTGTAAGATCCGTCCACAGGCTCACTGATCATCGGGACTGACGAAAGGGAAACTGAAGGCCATGTTCCCCTAACTATGCATAAAACTCCTCATGATTGTCCGGTTTCTGATATGAAACACTAGCTGGTTTGGGCTCTTCCAGAGCATAACTTCCTTCATCTTTCTTCTTCATGCGATAAATCAGCAGCATCACTAGGAATGCAGCAAACAGGGCTCCGACTACACCTCCAACTATTACAGCTGAAGAAATAAAAAACATATTTTTTCATTACAGGTTTAAAATATGATAAAAACATTCATCAATTCTTTGTATACTTTGGGTAAAAAAAAGGCAATGAAACTTAAAGAAGATTTGCAGGTATAGATATTTTTGCATAGTCAGTTTGATCCAGCTTGGACCAATATACCTATGTGTACACCATGTCTGTGGCATCCCTTCTAGAAACTGGAGATCACTGTTGTAGATGCCACTACTCCAATGATCTTTACTAGTTCCTGGGTCCTGTCCTGAGAAGCTGCCCTGATGCGTTCTGAACACATGAAGTCTTGAGGGATCCCACAGGTATGGTATATGCATAGTTACATTGGTCCAAGCTGTACAAATATTCCATGTCTGGAATTATTTTTTAAAGTAATCTTGTCTTTAGCCTAGGTTCACACTGAGGAAGGTTTGAAATCATGTGAGTTCAGCTCAAAGTGGCATTTTCAGTCCCATTTCGGTGGCGATTTTACAGACACCTGTGTGGGTTCCTGCATAGATGTCTATTGAAATTGCCCTCCAAAGTCGCCAAAAGTAGTGCAGAAATGACTTTTGGGAATCGGTGCGGCACCGCAAAATCGGTGTCACACCGATTCTGACTGTGCCATTGCCCCTGATTTGACATGCAATTTGACATGTCAAATCCGACCAATGTGAACATGGGCTAAAAGAAATACGGAGGATGTTTTTTCTTTACTCCTGAAAACGCTAGTTGACTGGGAATCCCCCTATTGTAATCCTTTATGAGTCACTGATTTATTTCAAGTATGCAGATCAAGAAAGTCAAAGACAAGCCCTTAGCTACATACTTTTTACAGATCAGTGACTCAAGGTATTGGAGTAAGGGTGTAGGAGTGGCCATCAATGGCAACCTTCATGCTTCTTTCAGTTATTTTGTTGTTCCAATACAAGCAAATATTATGGTTTTATTTACCAAAGCATCTTCTATAACAGTGATGGCGGACCTTGGTACCCCAGATGTTTTGGAACTACATTTCCCCTGATGCCCATGCACACTGCAGTGTAGGTGAGCATCATGGGAAATGTAGTTCCGAAACATCTGGGGTGCCAAGGTTCGCCATCACTGTTCTATTAGAATTGCCTGTAATGCCTCACATGGACCAATCAGAGTTACAATTGTACTTGAAAATGACAGTTTGAGAATATCTGAATTTTGTTAACTGATATGGGATAATTCCCGGTGCTTAATAAAATTACTAAATGTATAAATATATAGTACATCAGCTGCAGCTTATACAGGAATTGGAAAGTAGTATATAATGGTTGTTGTCTTTGGAATGAGAGTCAAGGGTAAGCCACAAATGGTAGCTGGCTAAAGGCAAGGATGTAGATAATTTCATTTGACTATGTCCATTTTTAAAAACAAAAATGCTGAAAAATGCTAATTGCAAAAACAATACTGTGCTGCATATGGACAAAACTAGAATTTACAGGGCATCTGAAACAATTTGAAAAGATGCTCCACACCAAATAAGTCTACTGCTATTAAATCAGCAACAACAGACCTACTAAGCATTTTATGTTTAGGCGACAGAACAAAATTTTCCTGGTACCATAACACACAGCGTTTTCATTTCTGGCTCTGCTAGTTTTTATATAGCAGCATTTCTGCTCACAGCTGTGCCTAACTGTGATCACATGTGATTTGCAGTGAATAAAACAACAGCTTTTTGTATCCCAAATATTCATAATAACCATTATTTCAGTGGCAGTAGCATCCTGTTTCAGTGCTTCCCAGTGGCAGTAATTTTACCAGTGAGATTGTTATGAAAAAAAGCAGTTACTATCCAGAATGTGCAAAACAGGATGCGCAAGGTTACCAAAGTTTAACTAACAGCAAGTAAAATGTTGCTTTTCATGGAAATTATTTGGGCCACTTTCCAATGTAATACAGCAAGCAGTTAAAATTTTTGTGGAATGTGGTAAAAAACAAGAACTTGTTTTTTTGTTATTACTGTGATATTACTAAAATAGACTTTATCAGTCACATTTAGATGGCATGCTAAAGTCTTTAGATGACTGTACCTCGATGGCCAACAATCTGTATAGTAGTTGGTAAGCTGGTTACTTGTTTTAGGAACACATGAATGTATTATGCCCTGCTCTTTCTAGTATTTTAGTCAGATCACAGTTTTATCAAAAGACAGGGATCTTTATTGAGAAATAGTCACATAAAAAATCAATTTAACTAATTGCTGACCATCCTGTAGCAGTTTTACTGCTACAGGGCGGCAGCTGCGCGCTGGATCTGGCTCTTCTAGGTAGAGGGTGCAAATGCGTGCCGCTGCCTCCTACCGCTGTGATTATACACAGCGGGAGCTCATCAGTGGGTACCGCGGACTCAATGTCCCTGACCATCATCAAGCAGAGACACAGAATGGCTATCTGCCTAAGTAAACAAGGCAGATCGCAATTCTGACAGGAGGGAAGGCATGGATCCTGTGTCTCTGCAAAGCAGGGACTAGGATCCATGGCTTCCCCTAGTAAAAGCACCTCCCAAACTATAGCAAAACACAGGTTAGGCACACAGTTAACCCACTGATCGCCCCTGATGTTAACTCCTTCCCAGCCATTGTCATTAGTACAGTGACAGTGCATATTTTTAGCACTGATCCCTGTATTGGTGTCACTGGTCCAAAATGTCTGCCGCAATATCGCAGTCCCGCTATAAGTCCCTGATTACACGTAAAAAAAATGCATAAATAAAAATATCCGATAGTTTGTAGATGCTATAACTTTTGTGCAAACCAATCCATATACGCTTATTGAGATTTTTCTTACCAAAAATATGTAGCAGAATACATATTGCCCTAAAATAATGAAGAAATTCGATTTTTTAAATTTTTTTATTGGAATATGTTTTATAGCAGAAAGGAAAGTAAAAAATATATATTTTTTTTTCAAATTTTTTTTTGTTCATAGTGCAAAAAGTAAGGAAACGCAGAGGTGGTCAAATACCACTAAAAGAAAGCTCTATTTGTGGGGGGGGAAAAAAGGACATCATTTTTTTTTTTTGTGTACAGCGTTGCTTTACCACGCATTTGTCAGAAACGCAGTGCCGTATCGCAAAAAATTACCTGGTCATGAAGGGGATAAATCTCTCGGAACTAAAGTGGTGAAAGCCTAAGTTTAGTTGAAAAAAAACGGGCACAAGGCAAGTTACTTACAATTGATCCAATGAATCCCCTGTGCTATTGGCCCCTGCTTTTCTTGACGTTTACATCCTCCAACGGCCCCTCCAATAACAGAATGGAGGAGATGTGACAGGCTCTCATCAGCAAGAGTTTCTGACTATGCCCGCCATTTACGCCTCATTTCTCCCTTCATAGAGGCCTTACTATAGCTTCTGACTGAAACAGAATATATGAATAGAGGATGAGGACCTTTTAATCATCCACCTGGCATCCATTCATAGGCCATTTTTCATTCATAGAATTGTGGTGGAAGGGATAAGATGACAAAATATTTCAAGGAAAGCAAGGGAAGCATGAGCCAGCAGCACAAGGGATACACTGGATTAACAGTAAGTCACACATGTCCATTGTGCTGATTTTTTTTTTTTACCAAACTTAAGCTTTAACCTATATCAAAAGAGAAGACACATTTCTAGATATAAATACATGCAAATTTTACCCATAGTAACAAAAATAAAAAAGAACCAAGAAAGATTTTTTAGAATGCATAGCAAAAAAAGCAAAATATTTACAAAATAATTTACTTCTTTGCAACCAATAACAAAAATATGGCAGGTAAGTCCCGGTTCACACTGAGGCGACCTGTGAGGCGACCTGGTCGCCTCACAGGTCGCCTCCCATAGGGAAGCTGCGGACCCGTTCTAATAGGAGCGACACAAGTCGCTCCGACTTAGAAAAAGGGTCCGGAGCTTCTTTGGGGCGACCGCCATAGACTTCAATGTTATGAAGTCCGTGGCGGCCGCTCCGAGGTCGCGGCGCGCTGCTTGCACCGCGACCTCGGAGGTCGCCTCCCGAAGTCGGATCGCCCCTATGTGAACGGGGCCTAAATGATTTTGAATCTGTGTATTTCTATTCTTTTGGGTTCTTTTCAGACCAATGTTTTTATTTATGCTTTATCTGGGTTACATGGACCACACTGCCTGATTGTGGTGAGTCAGTAGACCTTAGCTGTAGGTAAGTCTCTGTTTATTTACTTACCACATTACCTGAATATATTAGAGAGGTCCCTCATATTTTTATGATTGTTAGGTAAGATGAAGTAAAGTTGAGTTAAAAGGCACAGGAGGCAATAAATGACTCCTGAGGGTTATGGGAGCCCTTTTCAACTATACTGGTTCTTGTGCCAACAAACAAAATTGTTTTTTTTCCCACAGAAAAAAATTAAAATGAGTTGTATTGTGATATGCTGTTTGATTCTATGGTAACTTTACCTATATTTTCCCAAAATTCACCTAAAACTCTTTGGTGAACATCCACCCCCATTTATTAAACCAAGTTATTGGAAATTTACCCAGTAACCCAGTTTCAATGAAACAATGCTTCTAGCAATGCACACATGTGTGCGGAAACTGCCGTACCCAGAAGCGCATACATATAACCTTATATAATCTCTTACCAATAATCAATCAATGTTGCAAGATATATTAGACAATCCAAAAACAAAGTCAAGTAAATAGCTACAATTTATAATAGCTATTTACTTGACTTTGTTTTTGGATTGTCTAATGTATCTTGCAATGTTGATTGATTATTGGTAAGAGATTATATAAGGTTATATGTATGCCATCTGGGTACGGCGGTTTCCGCACACATGTGTGCATTACTAGAAGCATTGTTTCATTGAAACTGGGTTGCTTTGTATGAATTTTCATGCATATCCCCCTTTTTCTCTTAGACCTTTTGACTAATATTAGTATAAAAAATAATTTTTTTGACTAATATACTTAACGATACTCTCCAGAAGAAGTGCGGCAGTGCGAAACATGTAGAGAACGTTATTGTTTACAAGTGAATCCACCAGCACCGTTGGAAATATACCATCAAAACTTTTAATATTGGATGGTTCTAACCATAGAACAAATGGTTCCTGGCTATGTCTAGTACCTTCAATTATGTGGTTGCATTACATTTTTTATATAACAATGTTTTTTTGTATATGTGTTTCTAAAATAATAATTTTTTAAATATGTTTTGAATAAAATGTATAATTTTTTTACGACATTGTGTCATGTTGTTGTGCCAGTAATGTCCACCTTGAGAATACCACTTCAGTTTTTCCCTATTTGACAATGTAGTTTACTAGTGGCGGCAGATGTATAGTTTCAAGTTTCCTATTTTGATTTCAACCCTCAACCTATTTTTACCTACAATTCACCTAGTTGAGCTGTAAACTGATTTCTTTTTCCTCTAATATAGATTTAGAAACTTCTACAGCTATTCTAAATTAAAAAAAAAAAAAACAAACCAACCAACATACACCGATAAAAACACCCACTAAATATTTTTTTGAAACCAATTTTACAAATCATTTTAGTGATGCTAAAGTGATTTTTCAGCAAAATCAATTTTGCAGAAGTGTCTCCACTAACCCTAGTACTCACCTGAAATCAGTTTTTATATGCCCACGCGTGCTGACATTCAAAGGCTTTCAAGAACAGGGCTTGCTCCATGAGTTCATTGGTGGAAGGGGTAGGTTCTTGTTTCACAGGAAAGAGGAAGGTCAGGATGGGTGTCACTATTCTAGTAATGTTCATTGACAGACAAAAGAATAGGAAGGAGTTCATGTGAGGCTAAGGCTGGACTCAACTGTAGGTTAGCTGTAAGCTGTGCACATGCTCTACCTGTTACACTATTGTTTTCTGTTCACATCTCCCCTGACCTTCAATCTGCAGTCTGGGATATGTTTCCTGTCTTTACATTGGAGTTTCCACATTCCTATGTCACCTCTCTCGTCTCTTTAAAGCACTGCGTGAATCTTTAATTTTTTTGTACGTTTTAATCAGCCTTAGCTATTTATACTGAATGTGTGATTTGTGAGTTCTCTGATCCTGTGCTGGCAACCTTTTGACCCAGATCTTGCTCTGTGGGTAGTCCTATCTCTGCAAGTTTGTTCTTAACCACTTTTCAACCCAGCTCTCACTGTTTGGTTTATGTGGTTTTTTTCAATGGCAATTATCTTGGGCAGCTGCTGCTGTCTGACTGCACTGCTCCTGGGACACAGAGACAGTAACTAGATGATGTGATTCTGTCCGTGTCCTTAACCGCTTGCCGACTGCTCACAGTATATTTACTGCGGCAGTCAGCCCCTCACAGGCAGAGTGACGTAGGTCTACGTCGCTCGCCTGTGAGGCTCTGGGGAGCGAGCGCGCGCCTGCGGAGGCGCGCTCCCGCTCCCGCGCGGTCACGGACCCCCCCGCGCGTGTGACCAGCGGACCCGATGTCCGCCGGTCACTCGGCGATCGGCGGGGGAGAGGGAGAATGTCAGGCAGCTTGTGTAAACAAGCCACCTGTCATTCTCCTCGCTGTAAAGACACTGATCACACGGATCTAGTATGTAGATCCATTGATCAGTGTCCTTACAGCTCAAGCCACAGCCAATCACAGCAGAAAGCACGCCCCTAGGGATACACACAGCCCCTCCCTCCCAAATAAAGTTAACCCCTTCACTACCAGTGTATTTTTACAGTAACAGTGCATATGTATAGCACTGATTACTGTAGAAATGTCACTGGTAACCCCAAAAGTGTCAAAAATGTCAGTCAAGGGTCCGATCTGTCCGCCGCAATGTCGCAGTACCGCAAAAAAAATCGCAGATCGCCGCCATTACACGTTAAAAAAAAAAACAACAAAAATGACAAAAATCTTTCCCTTTGTTAGTAAACGCGATAACTTTTGCGCAAACCAATCAAAATACGCTTTTTGCGATTTTTTTTACCAAACATAGGTAGCATAAAACAAATTGGCCGAAAATGTTAAAAAATTTTGATTTTTACATTTTTTTTTGGGGGAATTTCATATAAAAAAATGTGAAAAATATTGTTATTTTTGCAAAATGTACGCTCTTTTTTTGTTTATAGCGCAAAAAGTAAAAATCGCACGGGTGATCAAATACCACCAAAAGAAAGCTCTGTTTGTGGGAAAAAAAGGACGTCAAATTCGTTTAGGTACAGCGTCGCACGACCGCGCAATTGTCCGTTAAAGTCACGCAGTGCCGAATCGCAAAATACCCCCTGGTCGTTTAGCAGGAAAATCCTCCGGGGCTTAAGTGGTTAATAACATGGCGGGGGGGGGTGTCAAATACCCCTAAATGTGACTAGAAGTCTCCTACCTCAGAGTCGTGTAGCGTCACAGTAGCGGCAAAATACCAGACTGTGAAAAGTGCTGTAAATCCGCTTTGCTATCTGCATCCACATAGCATAGCAGGGATGGGAGAATCACTAGAGCAGGACTTACCAAACTGTGGGTCGTGACCCACTGGTGGGTCGCGAGCCGCATCTGAGTGGGTCGCCGGCAGTCGCCTAGCAAGGAGGGTGCATAGATGTCATAATGCCGGGCCCGGCGGAAATAGTGCTGTGATAGTGCTGTGTTTTCCGTGTCTGTGCTGACCCTGAGACAGTGTGCGTGCATTGCTGCTGTGCAGGCCTCACGGTTTGTCCGGGCAGCACTGTCCGTGCATAGATATGATTGGTGGTGGTGACACCCCTCCCTGTGGCCTTGCTGGCACTGTGTACTTGTCTGACTGTAGGGACACAGGTGCATAGCGCTACATCCCATAGAGCGCGGGAAGTTTCACTCCCTGAGTGCAGGATATCGCCTGCTCTATATCGGCCTGGGGTTGGAGGACTTCTAAGGGCAGCAAGCGGCCTTATCCAGAGGCTTTGTTGTGGACACAAGAACTAACATCTCACCTAGGTCAGTAGTGTGGCATCATGCCTGTGTCTGTGAAGAGTATACAAGATGAGCTGATGGTCTTTGGGGTTGATTTTGAGGATGATGATGCTGGCATCTCTGCATTGAAAGGGGGGCATGCTGGCATCTCTGCATTGAAAGGGGGGCATGCTGGCATCTCTGCATTGAAAGGGGGGTATGCTGGCATCTCTGCAATGAAAGGGGGGCATGCTGGCATCTCTGCATTGAAAGGGGGCATGCTGGCATCTCTGCATTGAAAGGGGGCATGCTGGCATCTCTGCATTGAAAGGGAGCATGCTGGCATCTCTTGCATTGAAAGGGGGCATGCTGGCATCTCTGCACTGAAAGGGGGCATGCTGGCATCTCTGCACTGAAAGGGGGCATGCTGGCATCTCTGCATTGAAAGGGGGCATGCTGGCATCTCTGCACTGAAAGGGGGCATGCTGGCATCTCTGCATTGAAAGGGGGCATGCTGGCATCTCTGCATTGAAAGGGAGCATGCTGGCATCTCTGCATTGAAAGGGGGCATGCTGACATCTCTGCACTAAAAGGGGGCATGCTGGCATCTCTGCACTGAAAGGGGGAATGCTGGCATCTCTGCATTGAAAGGGGGCATGCTGACATCTCTGCATTGAAAGTGGGCATGCTGGTATCTCTGCATTGAAAGGGGCATGCTGGCATCTCTGCATTGAAAGGGGGCTTGCTGGCATCTCTGCATTGAAAGGGGGCATGCTGGCATCTCTGCATTAAAAGGGGGCATGCTGGCATCTCTGCATTGAAAGGGGGCATGCTGGCATCTCTTGCATTGAAAGGGGGCATGCTGGCATCTCTGCATTGAAAGGGGGCATGCTGGCATCTCTGCATTGAAAGGGGGCACGCTGGTATCTCTGCATTGAAAGGGGGCACGCTGGTATCTCTGCATTGAAAGGGGGCACGCTGGTATCTCTGTATTGAAAGGGGGCACGCTGGTATCTCTGCATTGAAAGGGGGCATGCTGGTATCTCTGTATTGAAAGGGGGCTTGCTGGCATCTCTGCATTGAAAGGGGGCATGCTGGCATCTCTGCATTGAAAGGGGGCATGCTGGCATCTCTTGCATTGAAAGGGGGCATGCTGGCATCTCTGCATTGAAAGGGGGCATGCTGGCATCTCTGCATTGAAAGGGGGCATGCTGGCATCTCTTGCATTGAAAGGGGGCATGCTGGCATCTCTGCATTGAAAGGGGGCATGCTGGCATCTCTGCATTAAAAGGGGGCACGCTGGTATCTCTGCATTGAAAGGGGGCACGCTGGTATCTCTGCTTTGAAAGGGGGCACGCTGGTATCTCTGTATTGAAAGGGGGCCATCTGGTATCTCTGCATTGAAAGGGGGCACGCTGGTATCTCTGTATTGAAAGGGGGCTTGCTGGCATCTCTGCATTGAAAGGGGGCATGCTGGCATCTCTGCATTGAAAGAGGGCATGCTGGCATCTCTGCATTGAAAGGGGGCATGCTGGCCTCTCTTGCATTGAAAGGGGGCATGCTGGCATCTCTGCATTGAAAGGGGGCATGCTGGCATCTCTGCATTGAAAGGGGGCACGCTGGTATCTCTGCATTGAAGGGGGCACGCTGGCATCTCTGCATTGAAAGGGGGCATGCTGGTATCTCTGCATTGAAAGGGGGCACGCTGGTCTCTCTGCATTGAAAGTGGGCACGCTATACCTTAATTCTGTAGCGCTTTACAATATTCAATTACAAGCAAGGGGGTCCCGAAAAAAATCTGTATTCATAAGTGGGTCTCGGCCCAAAAAAGTTTGGGAAGCCCTGCACTAGAGTATAAAAACTATTTTGCAGCTAGTTGGCAGGTAAATATACTGTTAAACCATGTATTTAGCTAATTGGCTAGAGTTGCCCTACAGGATTATCAGTCAAAAACACCAACACTGTGATTTCGTTCGCTCTACTGACTGAAGATATGAAAAAGAAATCAAGTTTATTTCTTCAGGTTTCTGATATCACAAACTTATAAATGGAGGACTATAGAGGATCAAGATACTATGCAAAAAAAAAAGTACCAGGCTTTTCCTTCCATATGACAGCCTTGTCTCTGATGGTACCATCCTAAAGGCGATGAAACTAAAGTTTTTCCCTCTCTCTTGACCCATTCACAGCTGGTAAAGTGTAAGCCTAATCAAATTTGGAAAATCTCACATGATGTTAGGTGTACAGACATGTTCATTGGGTTAATTATGTGTAAAACAAAGTCCTGCTTAAATTTCTTCAGACTCTAGCATAGTTAACTTCCCATTCTTGGTACATTAGATGCTAGAAATGCACTTCTCAACCTAGGTAGGTCACCTACTCAACTGGGGTCCTGTTTTTTTTTTTTTTTTCTATGGTCCGCTGATTGCTACTGTACCACATAAGTCACCAATTTGCATGCATGTGATGTGCATTATCTGTGGCCAGGAAGGGACTACCAGCACACGATGATACCACATGCCACAGCCAGGGTGCATTAACGCAGTACATTGGAGGAACAACTAATTTTTTGAGAGGGTTCCTTACCTTTATTATTATTAACAGGCAAACATATTTTATGACATCAATAGTAGGGTCCCAATTGCAGAATAATAACAGAAAAGTACAAAAGACACTTCTGTCCTTTCTATGATGTCTGTAGAAGAACACCAGTGGCCAACTGTGTGTTTGGCAACGATAGCATTTCTCATGCTCTGTTAGCAAAATGTGGGGAACTTATGTTTCCGGAAATCTTACACAAAAGTGCAGGGAAGATTGTTCTTTGCCTTCTACCTTAAGGCACAAAAAAAACAAAAAAAAAAACAAATGATTTGCTTCATACGAATTGGTTGGGCACACACTGATCCCTCAATTCCATCACATAAATAAGACTTAAATCAGCCTTTAGGTTTCAGCAACAAACAGCAACAGCATGCAGCAGATTCAGAAAATGATGTACTGCTAAAACGCATTTCTGTCACAAACCAAAATCCCTGAAATCCCTGGCAGTTTGTGTCTGCAAAATATGAGATATTTTTAACCACTGTAATACAATTTTCCTGGATGTCAAGTAGTCCAGCCTTTTGACATTTTTGTACTTAAACCTAATTCCTTAAAATCAAGCTTTTGTCAGAGGTCAAAAAATACTGTTGATTCCCAAGTAAAGTTTATTTTTAAAGGAAAACTATATATATATATATATATATATATATATATATATATATATATATATATATATATATATATATATATATTATTTATTTATATATATTATTTTAAGTAATATATAATAAATTCCACAACAGCATTTAATAAAAAAAAAACTCACCTATCAATACTTCTCTTCTTTCCAAAATGTTCTTTTGTGGCATTTGTGCCAATGTATTTCCAGAATCTATAGTGTTGTCAATAAGGCCAGTGTCTGCCTTCCTTCCTCGACCATGATCAGTGGGAGTTGTGCCTGGTGGCAGTACTTCATTTCCCAGGTCAAATATTGTTGGAGGTTGTGTCTTGGATTTGCTGTCTTCTTCTTGGATCTCAAAGTCTCCACTTGGCCCTCCACTGACTGGAATCTCTACTTTATTGTCACGAGCAGTGGCTACTGTCACTTCCCAAATGTCTGTCTGTCACCAAGAAAGAGGCAACATAAAATTGAAATAGGCAGAACATATGTGCCAAAAATAAATGTTTTAGAATATTTAAATAGAAAAAAGAAAGAGTCCTATTATTCAGCCAGATCATGTCCGAATATTCCTTACCCTCTGGACTCAACTCCTCCAATCCAAGAGCTGGTGCAAAAACTTTAATTCTTCATTACACAACCACTAAATAAATAACTAGGAATCTATACAGTATGTTAGTTTAAAGAATAAATAATTAGGAACCTGTACAGAATGTTAGTTTGAAGAATAAATAATACAGAGACTCTCTCTGATTTATGTAACCCTTAAAAAAAAAGCAAATAAAGAAAATAACAAAAAAATAAAAAGGTAAAAGATAACTGTCTCAAAAGAGAAACAAAAAAATATTTTTGTACATGTTTCCATTTCATAAAAAAACTAGATTGTGGTACAAATGGTTTGTAAAATATTCACAATAGTTTAAAATCTAAACGTGGGTTTCCAGATTTACAATATTACCATAGCCTTATTCTTATATATTTTACTGTTCAAAGATTTTTCATTACTTGCTGTCTACATGATGAATGTCAATCGGAACAGGAAATGAGGGAAAATGTATTAACTTCCTGGTAATTGTCAAACTGAATAGGAAGCAAGAAGAATTCCCTTAAAGTAGAACTATAGGCAACTTTTTGGATAGAGTAAGGGAGGGTTATAACCCCTTTTAGATTTTCTTTCGCCATCTGTGTCCCATTTCAGAGATTTGCCTGCACTTCCTGTCCCATAGCCAAATAGGAATTAAAGGAAATCCATTCAAATTAGGGGGAATCCGTTGGGGACCCACAGGTCACCAGAACTAGTGTCCCCATTGGAAGATTTACCCTCTATTACTTTTCTATTACCCTAAATATGGGATTTTCTTTACTGTTACTTTTAATGTTAATGGTAAACAGATCAAATAGAGAGGGCGAATCTCCTTAACTGAGGAACAGTAATAAACACTGACAGGTATTCCAATCCCTCTTCACTCCATCCAAAACAAAAAAAATGTAAACGTTTTACCTTTAGTTGTACTTTAACAGGGATAAGGCAATAAAAACTATTTTCTAATAGAATGAGGAAGATTTAGAACACCTGTCAGGCTTTAACTTCTGCCAGTGTCCCTGTGATGGGTGTCCGACAGAACAGGAAGAGAAACCATTTCTATGGGCACACAGACATCATTTAAAATCTTTCCTTTAGAAAGCGGCTTGGGTACAAAATTTAGAGGAGTTTTTCATAAAGGAAACCATTTTCAAGAAACTATGACTTTTCGTGAAACCTGTGCAGATTATACACTGCTAATAATTTGGGGTTCTGCTGCATGACAATGATATGTCACTGCTGAAGATCATAGACATCATTCCAAAGTATAATTTTTGTTTAGTATTGAGCTTTGAAAGTTTTGTGATTTTTATAATCAAACTAAACAAATGCAAAAATCTAAAGCTGACTATAGATGGAGCGATTTTCTTTCCTACAATACCATAATAGCTGGTAGCAATAATCACATGTAAAATCCGACAGGCTGGTCGTACCCAAATTAAACCTGCCCATACATAGTTGGAATGTAGGCCAGTCTCTGCTGAACCTGCTGAGATTTGAAGCATTTATGGCCAGCTTGAAATGATAAAAAAGTGAAACTACAGTCAGAGGTTTTTCTCATAAAGATAACATTAGCCGGTTTGCTTTAGTTGAGACTTTTACTTTCGATAGTTAAACATGGACGAGAAGTTTGATCTAAAGTAACTCTTTTTGAAATATGTAATATTGATCTGGCACCAGACATTGAAAGCAGGCACCTAAAAGTACCTGTAAGGGAATCCCTGTGAGACGTCTGGTGAGAAGATATACCAGGTGCGCGCATGTGCGCAAGAATTTGCGCATGCGCACAATTCCTGTTGGTGCCAGACAGGCTATTTAAAGAATTCACCTGCTCATGTTCTGTGCTGACTGATCTTCAGCTATTCCCTGTGTCCTGCATTTATCCTGTATGATTCCCTTTTTGACCCGGCTTGCTCCTGACCTGATCTTGGATTCTACTTCTGACCTGTCATTAATTCCTGACCCGGCTCCAATCTTGACTTCGGCTTTGCACATGTTTTAGTACCTTGCTGCTTGCCTGTTGATGACCCTGGCTAGTCCTGGGGCCATGTTTTTTTCTCTGATGCTGGCTTCCTGTCCTGTTCAAGTGCCTGTTTAACTTGGGCTAAACTTCTGAACACTACTACTGTTCCTGATCCATTGGTTCTCCAGTCTCTTTGGGATCGCCTTTCCTGCTGCAAGTTCTTTCATTAATATCTGCAGGCACTCATGTTCCTCCTGTCCCTCGGTACCCTCTGTTCCACTTTCAGTGGGGCCCAGGCTGGAGATACAAGAGAGGACGACCTCGTCATTTCAGTTTCCTATCAGGTATGTGACAGTACCTCTGTGTTTTTTTGCATACCCTGCCCCTTAAACCCACCATTGCTATACGCCACAAGCAGAAGGGTACAAACCCAAGCTCTAGACAATAAGAACAGATGTAAATTTGCAGAACAGAAGATTCAGAATATCCAGGGTCTGCAATAAATCTAACCTGCAATCACATGTGAATGGTAAATAATCAGTAAGCCAGCTCAGTAGAGTTTAAAAATGGATGGATGCATTCCTAAATGCGCAAAATATAACTGGATACCAATATTTATAGGTAATAACACCAGGCTTTGTTGACCCAAGGAATAAAAAATTGCATACTGGGGGACTTTTCCGCTGCTGGAGCGAATTGGATCATGCTTTATTAGGACTTGTTGCCTTCCTCTAGATCAACTGTGGGTATATCAACATGCGTTGTTAATGAACCTCAACAAGTTGATGTGCAATGTAAAGTACATCGCAAAGCACATTACACTGTGCACCAGGCAGGGCAACGTGCATCTAAGTTGACATGTGCTTTGAAGCATTTAGATTTATATGACTGAGAAAATGCATCAGACAAAAACTGACTTCACTGCATTCAAACTACTTGCCAACCATGTTGTCAAGTAAGGTGGGGGGGGGGGGGGGTCCAATACAGGCTTTCCTGGAATGGATTTCAGTGCTGCCTTTAAAGAACTACAAGGTGAGGTAATAGGACCCTGCTCATGGAGATAGAGCAGCAGTGACTTGTCTTGAATACCAGTATCTGGAGGCCTACAGAACTATGCATTAGTAAAAAAGGATTAGGTAAATAAAGAGATTACTTTTGTACTACTATTAGTTTGTTGTTGACTTCAGCTTTAGGCACCACTGGTTCACTTACTATAACACTACTTATACTATGTGAACAAAATATTTAAATTCCAGTTCCTCTCTAGAGTCTTAGGAGCTTCAGATCTTAAAAGTATTTTCAGTAATGATTCTTTAATAACATATGTTTTCAAAAATGAGACTGGAAACCTATCTTGTGATGAGAAGTTGAAATGCATTAGTGGACTTGATCAAAAGAAACTTCAATGTTAATTTGCTTATCCAGCCTCTTAATCCCATTGAGAAAATTACACTTAAGAAAAACAGATCTCACCTAATTACTTTATTGTACAAAAATATGATTTATTTAGATTTCACCCTCCCTAGTATTTTAGCCAAATGGAAGACTGATTTCATTACTTGCTTTTTTGATCAGAAGAAAATAATTATTTAACAAAATCTGACGTCTTAAAAAAATTGATTTTACAACGGATTGGCTAAAGTTTGGCTCTGTTTTCTCTAACTGATGCTAAATTTAGTTTCTTTAATATTGTTCCAGTATCTATTTTTACGCACACTAAACTTTTATTTTTAATAGTACTGTATCTAAATAAGGTAGTTAATCTTCTACACTGTCCATGAAACATTGGACCCTTGATATTTCTGTTTCATCCAACAGAAGCTGATGGTAAGAATGAAGTGAGAGAGCAATAAAAAGCCTAGACCAGCCTCTATGCACAGGTACTGTCGTGAAAATTAGCACATGGAATGGCACTTTATTTCACCAATGTCAATAATATTGCAAAAGAGAAGACTTTAAAAAGTTAAGACACCCTAAACTGACAGTTTAACCTATCAGAAGCTGACAAATGAAATAAAATAATATGATGCAGCCAATACAATGTGGGGCTTAATATCTGAGCTGTAATCCCCATTAAAGCCAACCAACACATTAGACATTGATCAGACATGCAGGACAACCATCTGAATATATATTCAGGTTGAACTATTAGCATAAACAGAAATGGTCAGCCAAGAATTTCTATTTATGCTTTGGAACAGCTTATCCTGGTGGAAACAACAGCAAAAGAACAGATAAGATGTTTTGGGACCATAGCACAAATATACTGAAATAATATCTATAGGAACTTTCATTTTAATAAAATTGGCTACTTTATATGGGGCTACCACTGGTTTATTATTATTTTATTTGAGTAAATATTGGTTTTATGTTTTGGCCCTGGTTATCATACTTGTATTTTAATCATAAATTAGGAATTTAATGTAGCACCCTCCTAGGTAGGTGCTAGTGAGGGAGTATAGTTTTGAGCTCTGTCTGCTTACTAGAGGAGCTACAGGTAAATCTATATTGCTCTCATGAGCAGGATCTATTAGTGAGGTCTGCTCAATGTGCTCGATATGCGATTTATTCAGTCTGAAGAGTGTTCTACGCTGGTTTAATAGGGAGGCATGTTGGACAGTAAGAGGAAACCTGAGGAATGGGTGCATAGGCTTTTGATACAGTTCTGGTAATTGGCAGAGGGCAGGTCACCTCGGTGCATTCTGGGATACTGTATAAAAGACAGGAGCACATGTGCTGCAGGGTCTTTGGCTGGAGAGCAGAGAACCAGGGGAAGGGGGAGGCTGCCTCCTCCTCTGTAGAGGTGTCATGTGGTGTCAGGAGGTCACAGGAGATCGTCCTGAGGACCATAGGAGCGGTTGAAAGGAGCTGAACCCTGAGGTCCAGGAGTGCTGACTGAAAGGGAAGACACTGGAGACCCTGGGACTGCAGTATCGTGAGTACAGGGACTCGTACTGGAACAATAAATAAAGCATAGTATAAAAAAAAAAAATAAGATGGAAAGATATTGTTGGTTCCCAACACGATACTTAAAGGGTAAGTGTACTTTTATTGCATCCATCCTGAGCACCTCTTCCTTTTGCTGAGCATTTATGTATTGGAATATCTTTACTTATAATGCCTTTCTCTAGAAAGACTTTTCTGTTTAGCCTAAGCTGCACTGCACTGCAGAAGGCTTTTCAGTCTTGCATCCCACCATATTCGCAGTCTACACTGTATAGTCTTTAATAGAAACTTGTTGTGGGGCTGTGGATGGCAAGTATGGCATGTGCATGTATAGGGGCTACAATAGTTTATAAAGGATGGAACAGCAATGAGTGTATCTTAGGTAAAGGAACTTGGGTGGTCCTGTGTAAAAAAAAAAAAGGGAGCGAGGGCACCTCTTTCTAAGTGTAGTTTATAGATAACTCATTAAAAACACTAATTAAGTAGTTGTGCAATCACCATGTGACACTGAGTGCTGGCGTGTAGCAAGAAATAGGTCCAATATATGCACCTTGGCATGGACCATCTGTTGGGGAAGGTGAGACCGATGACTACCATAGTTTCAGAGTTTGGCAGGAATGTGGCCAGGCCAGCAGAGTGGAGCTTGTTCATATGCAGCATGTCAAAGCCTCCTCCAGCTGTGGACAGCAGAGAGATACAGGGAAGCATTCGGTCTGTGACATTGTGCGTGGGGGTGTGGCTACGCATTTTGGAGCAGTCCTGCCCCTTTATCAAGCCTATATCGGCTTCCGGGAAAGCTGTTTATTATCAGTCGCTGCCATGGTAATGCCAGAAGCTACAGTATCTCACAAAAGTGAGTACACCCCTCACATTTTTGTAAATATTTTATTACATCTTTTCATGTGAAAACACTGAAGAAATTACACTGCTACAATGTAAAGTAGTGAGTGTACAGCCTGGATAATATTGTAAATTTGCTGTCCCCTCAAGATAACTCAACACACATCCATTAACATCTAAACTGCTGGCAACAAAAGTGAGTACACCCCTAAGTGAAAATGTCCAAATGGGGCCCAAATTGTCAATATTCTAGCACTGCTTTAACCCTCTTGGGCATGGAGTTCACCAGAGCTTCACAGGTTGCCACTGGAGTCCTCTTCCACTCCTCCATGACGACATCACGCAGTTGGTGGATGTTAGAGACCTTGCACTACTCCACCTTCCATTTGAGAATGCCCCACAGATGCTCAATAGAGTTTAGGTCTGGAAACATGCTTGGCCAGTCCATCACCTTTACCCTCAGCTTCTTTAGCAAGGCGGTGGTCATCTTGGAGGTGTGTTTGGGGTCGTTATCATGTTGGAATACTGCCCTGTGGCCCAGTCTCCGAAGGGAGGGAATCATGCTCTGCTACAGTATGTCACAGTACATGTTGGCATTCATGGTTCCCTCAATGAACTGTAACTCCCCAGTGCTGGCAGCACTCATGAACCCCCAGACCATGACACTCCCACCACCATGCTTGACTGTAGGCAAGACACACTTGTCTTTGTGCTCCTCACCTGGTTGCCGCCACACACGCTTGACACCATCTGAAACAAAAAAGTTTATCTTGGTCTTATCAGACCATAGGACATGGTTCAAGTAGTCCATGTCCTTAGTCTGCTTGTTTTCAGCAAACTGTTTGCGGGCTTTCTTGGGCATCATCTTTAGAAAAGGCCTCCTTCTGGGATGACAGCCATGCAGACCAATTTGATGCAATGTGCGGCGTATGGTCTAGGGCTGCAACTAACGATTAATTTGTCTGTCGACTAATCTATCGATTATTTTTACGATTAGTCGACTAATCTAACGATTATTTAAAGTTTTTGTTTTTTTGCTTAATTTAGTGTCTTTTTGATTAGCTAATTAATCCTGTAATTAATACAGACCCCTCAGTAAGCCCCCATCCCACTACAGACCCCTCAGTAAGCCCCCCTCCCAGTACAGCCCCCCACAGTAAGCCCTCCCACCCAGTACAGACCACTTAGTAAGCCCCCCTCCCAGTACAGACCCCTCAGTAAGCCCCCCTCCCAGTACAGCCCCCCACAGTAAGCCCTCCCACCCAGTACAGACCACTTAGTAAGCCCCCCTCCCAGTACAGACCCCTCAGTAAGCCCTCCCACCTAGTACAGACCACTTACTAAACCCCCCTCCCAGTACAGACCCCTCAGTAAGCCCTCCCATCTAGTACAGACCACTTACTAAGCCCCCCCCCTCCCAGTACAGACCCCTCAGTAAGCCCTCCCACCTAGTACAGACCACTTACTAAACCCCCCTCCCAGTACAGACCCCTCAGTAAGCCCTCCCACCCAGTACAGACCACTTAGTAAGCCCCTCTCCCAGTGCAGACCCCTCAGTAAGCCCTCCCACCTAGTACAGTATGTACTGGGTGGGAGGGCTTACTGAGGGGTCTGCACTGGGAGGGGGGGCTTACTAAGGGGTCTGTACTAGGTGGGAGGGCTTACTGAGGGGTCTGTACTGGAAGGGGGGCTTACTAAGTGGTCTGTACTGTACAGACCACTTAGTAAGCCCCCCTTCCAGTGCAGACCCCCCAGTAAGCCCTCCCACCTAGTACAGGCCATTACAAGCCGGTGTAGCGCCGCAAATGTGACATCTCTAAGTAGCTGGGGGAGGATGCGAATGTGTGTTGTGGCAGTACAGGGGTGCTGGAGATGGTCAGCACTCACCTCTCGTCTCCGACGGAGCCCGGCGGGGGAATTTCACCCGGCCGGCAATGCTTCAAGCGGCGCGGCGGCCGGCCGGGGGCGTGTGACGTCACACGTTGACGCGTCGACGCATTTTCCGCACGTCGACGATTTTTTGTAGTCGACGTAGTCGACTACGTCGACGAGTCGTGACAGCCCTAGTATGGTCTGAGCACTGACCAGACCATACGCTGCAATGCTGGCAGCAACCATCCATCTATTTCCCAAAGACAGCCTCTGGATATGATGCTGAGCACGTGCACTCAACTTCTTTGGTCGACCACGGCAAGGCCTGTTCTGAGTGGAACCTGTCCTGTTAAACTGCTCTATGGTCTTGGCCACCGTGCTGCAGCTCAGTTTCAGGGTCTTGGCAATCTTCTTATAGCCTAGGCCATCTTTATATAGAGCAACAGTTCTTTTTTTCAGATCCTCAGAGAGTTCTTTGCCATGAGGTGCCATGTTGAACTTCCAGTGACCAGTATGAGAAAGTGAGAGCGATAACACCAAATTTAACACACCTGCTCCCCATTCACACCTGAGACCTTGTAACACTAATGAATCACATGACACAGGGGAGGGAAATGGCTAATTGGGCTCAATTTGGACATTTTCACTTAGTGGTGTACTTACTTTTGTTGCCATCAGTTTAGACATTAATGGCTGTGTGCTGGGTTATTTTGAGGGGACAGCAAATTTACACTGTTATACAAACTGTACACTAACTACTTTACATTGTAGCAACATGTAATTTCTTTAGTGTTGTCACATGAAAAAATATAATAAAATATTTACAAAAATATGAGGGGTGTACTCAATTTGTGAGATACTGTATAGAACTAAATGGTGCAGCGTGCCCAGAAAAAGATTAAATTACTTGCTCACATAAAATTAGAATATAACATAAATAAAAAATATTACAATTATGAAAAACAATTATTATAAATATAGAGAAAAGGGGCTGGAAATTCAATTTATACATATGTAAAAAATATATATGTTATAAAAATGGGCAATGGACATGATTTATTGCTATATTGGATTATGTATCTATAATCAAAGTCTATATGCCAATCATGTTGTCTACATGAGAAGGTATATTGATGACATAGTCATCATTTGAAATGGACCCCCCTATTCAACTACTGGATTTGTCAAATATTGCAACGACACCTTTGAATGGTCAGGTAGCTCCCAGCAAGACCTCCAAGAAGCCAACAGCTCGCCCCTGTTAAGGTAACGTATTTGAAATTTCGTAGGCATGTTCTAATATCAGAAACGTAAATGTTTCAAGTGCAGCTTTGGCATACAGGACCTAAAAGCCTTTTCCAGGAATGGTGCAGTTTTTCCCATTTGCAGCTTTTTTAATTGTTCCACATAAATCGTCATATATTGTCTGACTTGCCCATGTGGATTGTTATGTGTGTGGAATGTACAATTTGAACCCTCAGAGGTCAATTTGGGGAACATTGTTTGGCAGTTGAACAAGGGAGTACCGACTATAGCACCCTCAAAATCTTTAGAGAAAAACATGGAAAATCCACGTATAGGGTTAAAAGTGTGAATTATTGAAAGTATCCTCAATAGTATTTGTAAAGCTGAGTGCTTAAAAATCTCTGCCAACAAGAAACATATTGAATTTTTATGTTCAACACATTAACCCCTGGGGGTCTAAATTAAGAACTCAAGCTAAATACTGTAATTGAATTGTTTTTCTTTCAATCAAGATCCATTTACCTACCTATATAGTTTAGAGCTAATATCTCTATCTTTACAATGTATCCAGGTGTCCATTCGGTTTATTATTTATTATTGTTTTTATATTTTTACCCATATCCAATAAGCTTATATATTATATCTATTTTATAAAGGCAAAAAACTGTATAATTAAAATATTTTATTTTAATTTTTTTAAATTTCATTCTTACTTTTTTGAATTAACTATTTAACATAGGTGAATTTTAGGTTATGTTAGGTTAGGTTATGTACTTTTATCCACGTTTAGGTGGGTGTTTTGCTGTATAGATCCTGAAAAGTTGTGCCCATAATCAAAAAAAAAAGTTGTCGCCAATAATCATGTCCATTTCCAATCATGTAAATTTGTTAATTTTGGAAGACTATTTTTAAAATAGGCCACCTTATCACAATTAAACAAGGGCCAGAACACCCTGGAGTTCTATTAAAAATGTTAAAAAGAGTCTATTCCGATTTTTTATTCAAGCTGGCAGAACCCTGATCTCTAGTTATTGGAAAACCTCTATTTCCCCCTCCATTAGAAATTGGGTCACTGAACTGAACCATCTCAAGAGAATGGAGGAATTCATTGCCACAGCTAAGGATAATTATGCTTCTTTTTACAAACTATGGTATGCATGGATGGAATTTTCACCTAAGTTGAAAGTTCTTTCTTACTTAATTTTAGTTATCTACTTCTTTCCTCCCTGCCGTACACTCTTTCCTATCAATTCTTCTACTCTGTGTCCACCAACCTTCTATTTTTTTTTCCTTTCTCTTTTCCTGTTCCTCTCTCTATTCTGTCTTATGACTTTTTTCAATATTCAAATATAGATTGTAATCCATTTGCCTTTTCCAATTACCGTCCTGTACATATTATTTTTTCTTTTTCCATTATATTTTTATGTACACTATTTTACCAAAAGTATTGGGACACCTGTCTTTACACACACACATGCACTTTAATGGCATCCCAGCTTTAACAACTTCAACTCTTCTGGGAAGGATGTCCAAAAGATTTAGGAGTGTGTCTATGGGAATGTTTGATCATTCTTCCAGAAGCGCATTTGTGAGGTCAGGAACTGATGTTGGAGAGAAGACCTGGCTCGCTGTCTGCACTCAAATTCATTCTGAAGGTATTCTATTGGGTTGAGGTTAGGACTCTGTGCAGACCAGTCAAGATCCTCCACCCCAAACTCGCTCATCTATCTCTTTAGAGACTTTGCTTGTGCACTGGTGCGCAGTCATGTTGGAACAGGAAGGGCCAACCCCAAACTGTTACCACAAAGTTGGAAGCATGAAATTGTCCAAAATGTCTTGGTATGCTGACCCCTATAAGAGTTCTGTTCACTGGAACTAAGGGGCCAAGCCCAACCCCTGAAAAACAACCCCACACCATAATCTCCACCAAATGATTTGGATCAGTGCATAAAGTAAGGTTCATAAAGACAAGGATGAGTGAGTTTGGGGTGGAGGAACTTGACTGGCCTGCACAGAGTCCTGACCTCAACCTAATAGAACACCTTTGGGATGAACTAGAGCACAGCAGACTGTGAGCCAGGCCTTCTCTCCAACATCAGTGCCTGACCTCACAAAAGCGCTTCTGGAAGAATGGTCAAATATTCCCATAGAAAACTCCTAAACCTTGTGGACAGCCTTCGGAGAACAGTTGAAGCTGTTAAAGCCGCAAAGGGTGGGCCAACTTAATATTGAACACTACGGACTAAGACTGGGATGCCATTAAAGTTCATGTGCGTGTAAAGGCAGGTGTCCAAATACTTTTGAAAATATAGTGTATATCCATTATATCACAATTTATTTTAGTTTATTTACTTATTTATTCATTTTTCTTTTCTTTGTGTTTTTTTTTTCCATTGGTACACATTATTTATGCATTTTATGTAGTAATAAATGATAATTTATTTACCTTTTCCCAAGCATTATTAGGATTTTGTATTTGTTATACAATACACTTTTGAGTGATGATTTGTCATATGTATTTGTCAATACTGGTATTAGGATACTGTATTAATGTTAATAATGCTGTCCTATTGAGTTATCACACTTGTGTTTATTAATCGATATGCTTACAACCTTAATACAAAGTTTAAGTTAAAAAAAAATCATATCCATTGCCCACTTTTTAAACATATACTGTATTTTTTACATACGTATTAATTGATTTCCATCTCCATTTCTCTATATACATTCTAATTGGATTTTCATCATTGTATTATTATTTATTTTATTTATGGTATTTCTAATTTCATGTGAGTAAGTCATTTCATTTTTATCGGAGCATGCTGCGCCATTTTGTTCTACATTCCTTTCGAACTCTGCAGCTAGTCATCAGTTTCACCTTCTCCAACAGATGATCCATGCCAGGCTTGATATGTTGGTCCTATTTCTTGCTACATGCTAGCACTTAGTGTCACACAGTGAGTGCATAATTATTTGTGTTTTTAATGAGTTCTCAATAAACTACACTTAGAAGGTGGCACCCTCTCTCTCTATTTTTTTTTTTTTTTTTAAAGGGGCTACAGTGCAGGATCTGAAAGAGGGTATGTGGCTCTATGCAGGCAGTACTGTAAACCTTATCAACGATCAATTAGAAGTCAGCATATTATACTACACAAATGCTCAACATAAGAAGAGAGTTAGACAGAATAAGGGCACTAAATGTGCCCATATTCTTCAATATAAACTCCTATTGATTCACTTGTTTTACTGATTATCAAATTTTAAAAAAGTGCAGCGCTATTAGTGATAAATAAATTAATGAATATAATGAAAGTCTATGTAAACAGTCCCATTAAACACTGTGAAAGATAAGGAGATCCCTCAACCTGTGAATAGCGATGAAAGATTTGCAAAGATGTCACCAGCCTGTGATTATGACACCACGCTTACCCTAATGCAGTGACCCCCCCATTAGGGTAAGCATGGTGTGAAATCACAGGCTGGTGGCATCTTTGCAAATCTTTCATCACTATTCACGGATTGAGGGATCTTCTTATCTTTCACAGTGTTTAATGGGACTGTTTACATGGACTTTCATTATTTACATTCATTTATTTATCACTAATAGCGCTGCACTTTTTTACATTGTGTTTATTTAATCCGGTGTCTGGATTGTGCACACCTGCTGACAATTTTATATGTTTTCATCGTTTGCTCAGATTTATCTTTTATATAGATTATCTAATTTTGATAAGCAGTAGTAAACTAAAAACCTTCTAATTTTGATAAGCAGTAGTAAACTAAAAACCTTCTAACAGTACTGTTTAAAACTGTAGCCATGTAACCTCCTACCCCAGCTACCTAAATATCTGCAAAAACTGTTGGCAATATTCAACTTATTAGAACTAGAAAGGGAGTCGAAAAACACCCATTTCATTCTACACTTCTACAAGCATTTTATTTCATTCGACATTATAATACAGAAAAAAATGCTCTGTATGAAGATATTACTAGCTTCTTATGAAAGAAGTGTGCAAACATTTTGCTAGGGTTCTAAGTATCCTCGTCGAATCTATCTTGGGCAATTTCAAACAATAATACATGTATGCTGCATAGTGTGAACAATTTGAGCATATGTATCGTATTGGCCAAAATAATTATGATGCACAATCTCAACAGCAGCAGACATCTACTTTATTATATATGAGCGTAGATGCAGAGTTGTCAGAGACCTCAAAAGGAAACATCCACTAATGAATATACTGTAGGACAGTAGTTATTATAATAGCAGAGTAGCTGGGAGAACAGAGACTAAACCAAGCATGAGAAATGCATTCTGTGAACTGTAGAGGAAGAGTAGGGAAGGGGATGTTGAGGCTAACACCAACCCCATTTCTCTGGTTTGGTGGTCTGTTCAGTTAAAATTAATTTTAATAAAAAGAAGACTGCATGATGCCTCCAATATCGCATTTAAACAGTAGTTTTACCTAAAATAATCACACGACAAAAGAAACATCTACGTTACTCAATCTTAAATAACCCAAAACAGCAATACCAATTGTGTGTTGGCTTAATGTTTAAATTATTTTTTTTTTAAGTTTAACTCCAGGCAGATAAAAACACCAATTAAAGCGATTGTAAAGTCTAATTTTTTTTCCTATAAAAATGTCAAACATGTTATACTTACCTGCTCTGTTGCAGTGGTTTTGCTCAGAGCAGCCCTGATCCTCCTCTTCTCGAGCCTCTCTTCTGTGATCCTGGCCCCTCCCTTCTGTGCAGTTCCCCCACAGCAAGCAGCTTGCTATGGGGGCACCCGGGCCAAGTCCCAGCTCCCTGCCTCCATTCAGACACGGAGCCCTGACCCACCCCCTCTCTCTCCTTTTAGGCTAGCTGACTTGACTGACAGCAGCGGCAGTCAATGACGCTGCTGGAAACCAAGTATATAGTTAAAATTCAACACAGGTCCTCATGATATAGTTGTAAAAAGAGTAGATAAACACCTCAAACATCACATAGTCATAAATCTAATTTGTGAATGACGTATGCGCACTTCTCAGTTTTCCATTCCGACACAAAAAGGCATCTGGCTCGCTGAGTGAAAAGAACCTCCAGATGAAGGACCGACATAGGGGTCTACCAAACACTCAACCTGACCCTATGTGGGTCCTTCATCCTTATAAGCTAGTACTTACACCCTGTTATTCATGTAGTAGCTTCAGTGGTAAAAATAATTACTTGATCCCCTACAGATTTTGTATGTTTGCCCACTTCTAAAAAAATGAAGGGTCTATAATTGTTATCATAGGTGTATTTTAAATGATAGAGACAGAATAACAACCAAAAATCCAGAAAAAAAACACGATACAAACGAAATAGATGTCAAAGGATGTCAGGGACATGATTGTAGACCTGCACGAGGCTGGAATGGGCTACAAGACTATCAGCAAGAAGCTTGGTGAGAAGGAGACAACTGTTGGAGCGATTATTCGCAAATGCAAGAAATACAAAATAACCATCTATCGCCCTCGGTCTGGAGCTCCATGCAGGATTTCGCCTCATGTGGTAAGGATGATCATGAGAAAAGTGAGGGATCAGTCCAGAGCTACATGGGAGGAGCTTGTAAATGATATCAAGGCAGTTGAGACCACAGTCACCAAACAAACTATTGGTAACACAATAGGCTGACATGGATTGAAATCCCCCTCCTCAAGGAGACACATGTACAGGCCTGTCTAAAGTTTGCCAATGAACATCTAAATGATTCAGAGAAGGATTGGGAGAAAGTTCTGTGGTCAGATGAGTCCAAAATTGAGCTCTTAGGCATTAACTCGACTCTCTGTGTTTGGGACTATGACCCTAAGAACACCATCCCTACTGCACAGAGGTGGAAACATTATTCTTTGGGGCTGTTTTTCTGCTAAAGGTACAGGCCGACTTTGCCGCACTGAGGGGCCAATGGATGAGGCAATGTATTGTAAAATCTTGGATGAGAACCTTCTTCCCACAGCCAGAACACTGAAGATGGGTCATGGATGGGTCTTCCAGCATGACAATGACCCAAAGCATACCGCCAAGGCAACAAAGGGGTGGCTCAAGAAGAAGTACATTAAGGTCATGGAGCAGCTTAACCAGTCTCCAGAACTTATCCTATAGAAAATTTATGGAGGGAGCTAAAATTTTGAATTGCCAAGCCACAGCCAAGAAGCCTTAAGGATTTAGAGAAGATCTGTAAAGAAGAGTGGACCAACCTCCTGAGATGTGTGCAAACCTGGTAACCAACTACAAGAAACGTCTTTCTGTGCTTGCCAACAAGGGTTTCTCCACCAAGTACTAGGTCATGTTTTGCTTGGGGATCACATAATTATTTTACTCACTGAACTGCAACTCAATTTATAACATTTGTATCATGCTTTTTCTGGATTTTTGGTAGATATTCTGTCTCTATTATTTAACCACTTTACGTCTGCTCACAGTAATACTACTGCGGCAGAGTGGCTCGTTATCGTCTGACGACGTAGTATTAACGTCGTCAGACACTCCCCCTTCTGGGCGGCGCTTGCGCGCCGCCGGAGGCTCGCTCCCGCTGTTTTCATTCACAGCGGGAGTCGGGCCAGGGGAGGAGCAGCGGCGATCGCCGCTGCTCTTACCCGATCGTCGGGGATCGAGTCTGGAGATCCGCCCGCTGTGTGTAAACACAGCGGGTGGATCTCCATAGTGACAGGGAGTGACAGGGAGATGTCCAGTGATAGCTGGACATCCGATCTGTCCATGACTCACTCAGTCACCTCCCCCCTACACGTCAGTAAGCACCAGGCATACATTAACCCCTCCCTCTCCAATAAAATTAACCCCTTCCCTGCCAGTGTCATTTTTACAGTAACAGTGCATATATATAGCACTGATTACTGCAGTAATGTCACTGGTACCCCCAAAAGTGTCAAAAATGTCAGTCAAGGGTCCGATCTGTCCGCCGCAATGTCGCAGTCCCGCAAAAAAAATCGCAGATTGCCGCCATTACGCGTTAAAAAAAAAAACACCAAAAATGACAGAAATCTTTCCCTTTGTTAGTAAATGCAATAACTTTTGCGCAAACCAATCAAAATACGCTTATTGCGATTTTTTTTACCAAACATATGTAGCATAAAACAAATTGGCCAAAAATTTTTAAAAAAATTGGTTTTTACATCTTTTTTGGGGGGAATTTCATATAAAAAATTTTTAAAAATATTGTTATTTTTTCAAAATAAACGCTCTTTTTTTGTTTATAGCGCAAAAAGTAAAAATCGCACAGGTGATCAAATACCACCAAAAGAAAGCTCTGTTTATGGGAAAAAAAGGACGTAAATTTCGTTTGGGTACGGCGTCGCACGACAGCGCAATTGTCAGTTGAAGTCACACAGCGCCGAATCGCAAAAAGTGGCCTGGACGGAAGACAGCAAAATCCTCCGGTGGTAAAGTGGTTAAAATACACCTATAATAAAAATGATAGCCCCCTAATTCAAAATCTGCAGGGGATCAAATAATTATTTTCCCCAATGTATGTGCTTTTTTATATTTTCTTTTAATCATTGGGATGAATTTTCATCCATCCATGTTTTTGTAAAAATAAAACCATTTTATCTTTATGTTTTTTTTTTTTTTTAGCTGTTGTAAGTTTTTCTTGCTGATGTTGATTTGCTTGATTATTTCAACATTTTGCTGATATAAAAACCAAAGACATGGGGCTTATTTTACTCCTATAGTAACTGATATGGAGCTTAGGTACCCCCACCAATACAGAAAGTGGGACTTATTTTACTTTTATTGATACCAAGGATGGGGGGTCTCAGTGGAAATTTACAGGTGAGCGGAGGTGCCCCCAAAAATGAGCTTCCTGGAAGGGGGTTATTGCCTTTATTATACACATCTTTTCCTGGTAATATTAGATGTTTGGCTGTCACTAATTTATGCCCTGGGCACAGCGGACAATCCTTGGCCCCTTTGAATAGCCTGGGCAATACTGTACAGCAAAGGTGTTAATTTACTATTGATGCAGATCTCCATTCCACTTTTGTATACAAATGTGGCCTTTAAACACCAATTTACTGCATGATCGCGTCTACTGTCATCAACAAAATGTGGACAATCTAACCGTGGCTCTAAAAGCAACAATCAGTTTTTGTGTAGACTTAAAGTACAACTAAAGGTAAAACTTTTTATTTTAGTTTTGGATACAGTGGAGAGATTAGAACCCCTGTCACTTTTTATTGCTGTCTGTGCCCCTGGTAAGGAGATTCACCCTCTTTATTTGTCCTGTTTACCATTATCATTGAAAGTCAAGGTAAAAGAAAATCCCAAAGTTTGGGTTGTTCCCAGAAAAGTAATAGAGGGGAAATCTTCCAATGGGGACACTAGTTCTGGTAAACTGGGGGTCCTCAATGGATTCCCTTAAGTTGCAGGAATTTCCTCCCGCTTCCTGTTTTGGCTATGGGACAGGAAGTGAAAGGGAAATCTCCCCAATGGGAAACAGATGCCAAAAAATAAACTGACAGGGGTAATGACGCTCCCTTAAGCTATACAAAAAAACGTTTTGCCTAAAGTTCTACTTTAACACTGAAAACAAACCCCTTCCGCTACCCCACTAATATTGTGGTACTTTGTAAAACATTTAGCTTTTTTCTGCTTTATTCTAGTTGGTTTATTCTCACCTGTGGTTGCTGAGTGAATGTAACTTTGTCTAGATCCTCGATTTTACGTTCGTCTACAGTAGTTGTCTGTACAGTCCTCTCATCCTCAGTAGGCCACAACCTACTGTCTTCCTCACTGGGAATAATTATCACATTTTCAGTTGTATCTTCCCACATTTCAGTCTCTTCTTCTGTGGAACTAGGCACTGGGGTTGTAGAAGTGGAAACAACAATGATGGGCGGTAATTTGTGTACTTCTGTTGTCCTGACAAGTCCTGGAGTTGTATCAGCAGCAGTTGGTGCTTCCTTGATAGGACTAGTTGGAGTGGGGGCAGCAGTCATGGAAGGAGTTTCTGGTTCTTCAGGAGGAGCCCATGGGGGGTGTCGATGTACAATGGTGGCTTGGGTTGTAGGAGGAAGCCATGTTGTTTGTACAGCAGGAATGACATGTACTGTAGGTGCTGGTTTAAGTGCTGTGGCTGTGGGAGGCAAAATGGGGGTTTCTGTTGTATACCTAACCCCAAAATCAAGCCTCGATTCCAATTCAAAATCTGTGAACAAATAAAAATTAGTTTAATTTTACATAACCTAGTGCACTTTAATATAGAAGGCTACCAACAACATTTTAGAAACACAAAATAAATGAATATGGAAAGGTAAAGTTGACAAATAAAATAACAGGAAACTGGTGGAAAGTGAAAATAAAAGTTGCGGGGTTGATTTACTAAAGGCAAATAGACTGTGACCTTTGCAAGTGCAGTTGTACCCATCTGCCACAGAACTTAGTGATCATATGGAAGAAAAAAAATGGATTTTTGACTTACCGTAAAATTCATTTCTCTGATGTTCATTGATGGACACAGCTCCTGATCTTCTTAACCATTGGGGTACACTGCCCCCTACAGGAGCAGGACACTAGGCAGAAAAAAAGTCTGGCTACACCTATGGGCAGTCACAGGGGATATACTCCCTCTCTCTGCTATAGGTCACAAGCAGTGTCAGAAGAATTACAACTCCACAGAGGGTTGGGTGCTGTGTCCATCAATGAACATCAGAGAAATAGATTTACGGTAAGTCAAAAATCCAATTTTCTCTTCCGTTCATTGACAGACACAGCTTCTGATATTCTTAACCACTGGGACGTCCCAAAGCACTGTTAAACATGAGGGATGGGAACAGTGAAAAAGAAATTCCCAAGGCTAAACTATAGCCAACTAGGTAAACAGGAGCTCAAACAAAACAACTGGACCCCACCTGAAAAAAACAATACACCCTCAAAGAGGACCAGGTCCTCTAAACAGCAGCCTGCAAAATCTTGCGGCTAAAAGAAGCATCCGCAGATGCCAACACATAAACTTTATAGAAATATTGTGATAGTGTGCACCGACGACCAAGTGGCCGCCTTGCAAACCTGAGTCACTGATGACTGATGATGGAAGGCCCCGGAGGCACTGAGCGCCCGAGTAGAGTGTGCCTTGACAGGGAAAGTAGAAACCTGACCCTTGATGGAATAGGCCTGAATCACCGTCTGTCTGATCCATCGGGAAATGCTCGCAGAGGAGGCAGATAACCCTTTCCGAGGCCCATCCACGAGCACAAATAGTGAGTCTGACTTCCTAAAAGACTCCGTGGCTGACAGGTACACCCTAATTCCCTGGACCACATCCAAGGCATGCAAAACAGTTTCCTTTGAATGTTTTGGCCTGGGGCACAGGGAAGGCAACACAATGTCTTCATTCAAATTAAAATCAGAGACAACCTTTGGAAGGAATGAGGGACAGGGGCAAAGAACCACCTTATCTCTGTGAACCACCAAGTAAGGTGAACGACAGGATAACGCCGCCAATTCTGACACCCTGTGTGCAGAAGTGATAGGCACCAAAAAGGCCACCTTCTGAGAAAGCGTAAGCAGGGTAATCTCCCGAAGATTCTCAAAGGGAGGCTTCTGGAGGACTGAGAGTACCAAATTGAGGTCCCAAGGCGGCAACGGAGACCGCACTGGAGGAGCCAAGTGCCGAACTCCCTGAAGAAAAGTACACACCAGGGAGTGTGTGACCAAGGACCGTTGAAAGAAGACCACCAAGGCCAACACCTGGCCCTTGATAGTACTCAATGCCAGCTTCTGCTCAACCCCCCATTGAAGGAAGGTCAAGGTCCGAGCCACCGAAAAAGAGCAGGGATGAACCCCAATAGACTCTCACCACGCGATGTACATCTTCCACGTACGATGGTAGATCTTCCTAGAAGAAGATTTCTTAGCTTTTAAAAGCATTGGAATCACCGACTTCAACAACCAAGCCATCAAAGCCAGTGACTGTAAAGCAATATGGAAGATTGGCCCTTTGGACAGCACCAGATCGGCGTACCAAGCCCGGCGAGGCCAGTACAGAGCCGCTAAGATGACCCCTTCTGCCTAGAAGTCTTGGCAGAAGCTTGAGAGGAGGGAAAGTGTAAATCAGACGCCAGAGGATCCCGTAACTATGCCACAAACCTCTGCACCTTTCTGCTGAGCCGAGATACCAACAGATCCACATCGGGGATGCCCCACTGGAGACACAACTGATGAAACACCGCCGGGTGAAGGGACAACTCCCCTTGGTTCAACGCCTGTCGACTGAGGTAATCCGCCTGCCAGTTATCCACTCCCGGAATGTGCACAGCGGAGAGAACTGGAACTAAACATTCTGCCACCTTAGAATGCCGGCTACCTCCAGAGCCGCCAGGACACTTCTTGTGCCCCCCTAGTGATTGACATAAGCCACTGCTGTGGCATTGTCCGATATAATGCGCATTTGACATCCCTGAAGACGATCTGTCCGATGTTCCAGGCACAGTCTGATCGCTCAGAGTTCCAGGACATTGATAGGTAGTCTGAACTCTTCCAGTGTCCAGACCCCCTGAGCATAATTTCTGCCGAGGATGCCTCCCCACCCGGAAAGGCTGACATCTGTGGTGACCACTGTCCAATACAAGGGGAGGAAGGATTAGCCCAGCCGAAGCGTCGGAGAACGAAGCCACCATATCAGGGACCCTTTCGTTCCTTGGCTCAGCCTGATCTGATTGTCCAGACCCTATGGATTCTTGTCCCATTTGTCTAGAATCTCCCTTTGCAGGGACCTCTGTCAAGGTCTTACCTTGCCCTCCTGTTGGCAGCCATCTTGGGCATGTGCAGACTGCTGTCTCTGTTATAAACTCTGATTGCATCATCACTTGCCTGCTGCATGGTGCTTGATGCTGCACACCTGACTATATCTATCACCTGATAGGTTGCAGTCCTTGCCCTTGCATTTGTGCTCTAAGGTGCATCTCTGCTAGCAGTCTTCTGTTCTCCGTGTTCCTCCGTATATGACCTGGCTTGGCTGACGACTCTCCTGGCTCTCGACTTTGCACCGGCAGACAACCCGCATTGGCAGGCGACCCGCATCGGCAGACTACCCGCTTCTGGACTCGACCCCAGCTTGGATGACTACCCGCTTCTGGACTCAACCCTGGCTTGGATGACTACCCACTTCTGGACTTGACCCAGACTTTTTCCTGCTTCCATTTCCTCAATCTTGCTGTGCGTTTATTGCTGTTTGCTCCAATAAACTTCTTTCCTGCATTCTCGTGTGGTCTGGTTTCCTGGTACCCTGACAACCTCTTATGGAACTGTGCAAACGGAACCGCCTCAAAGGTAGACACCTTTAGGCTCAGCACCCGCATGCAAGTCCGGAGGGATGACCATCTGCTGGACAGCAGAGGATGAATTGCAGCCTGCAGTTTCTGGAGTTTGTCCAGAGGAAGAAGCACTCTGGCTAAGGCTGAGTCCAGAGTCAGACCCAGATAGTTCAGCTTTGTAGACGGAACCAGAACAGACTTCTGAAAATTCAGAATCCACGCAAACTCTCTCAGAGTTCGTATGGTGATCTCTAGGTTTTCCACCAGAGCAGTAGGAGACTCCACTTGCGAGAGGAGGTCATCTAAGTAGCCCAGTACTGTGATCCTGTTGGCACCGGGGCCAACACTTTCGTGAACACCCGCGGAGAGAACAAAGGGTATTGCCACAGACTGATAATGCTCCTCTCCCACGGCAAAGCGGAGGAAGCGCTGGCGACCGGCACACATTGGAATGTGAAGGTAAGCGTCCTTGATGTTGATAGAGGCAAGAGAGTACCCCTGATGCAGGGATGCCACCACTATGTGAATGGACTCAATTCTGAACTTCTGCACCCGCACAAAGCAGTTCAGCACCTTGAGGTCCAGAATTGGACGCACCTTGCCTTCCTTACTGGGAACTGTAAACAGGTTTGAATAAAACCCCTAAAGATGTTCCGATGTTGGAACCGGGACAATCACCCCTTGAAGTAACAGGTCTTGCACCGCCCCACAAAGACCCTATAAGCGGTCCGTGGATACGCGCAAGTTGAAAGGAAAGAACCTTTCTGGAGGCTAAGAATGAAACTCGATCTTGTAGCCGGACTGTATGACTTTGTGGACCCACTTGTCCTGTACCAGGAAAGTCCACGTGTCTGGAAACCAGCAAAGACGTCCCCCCACCCCCTATACCGGTGAGGGCGCACCTTAATGCTGAAGGAGCCTTGTCCATGGGTCTGGAGAAGCCTGCTCTCGACTTGCTAGAAGTTTGCTTGGATCCACCAGAGGAGGCCCTGAAAGGCTTTGGTCCCTTGTCAGTCGCCCCTGAGGGACAAAAAATCCTCTCATGAGCTGAGAAGGATGGCCCATGTCTACGAGGAGGGTCCTTGCCCTTACTAGCCTGCGGAAGAAAGGTACTCTACCCCACTGTGAAACCCTTTATGATGTCATCCAGGGTAGCTCCAAACAGGAAATATCCTTGAAAAGGAAGATCAGTCAAGGCCTTTTAAGAAGTCTGGTCCGCAGACCAGCATTTGAGCAAAAAAATACGCTGAAGGACCACTGACAAAACAGACAGCCTAGCAACTAGGGGAGCCGCATCCAAAAAAGCATCACAGATAAACTGCAGCCCCTGGACCAGTTGGTTTGCCAGCTCAGTAAAGGCAGGGGGGAGCTGCTCCCCCTCCAGGTCACGGCTTAAAAGCTTAGCCTACTTGGTCAGAGTTTGCGACACCAGGGCAATGGTGACTACCGGCCTCAGTGCTGAACAAGCCACAGTGTACATATTGCTGGCAACAGCCTCCGCCTTCCTGTCAGCCGGGTCCTTAAAGGCAGGAGACTCTTCAACTGGAATCATCGTTGTCTTGTTCAATCTGGAAACCGGAGGGTCACCAACTGGTGGAACAGTCCGCTTTTTAAGAAGGGACTCCTCATAGGGGTACCGTTTAGCAATTTGCTTAGGGACCACAAGGGGACATTTTGGTCGTTCCCACTCTTTAGCGACAATTCTGTCAAAATAGGAGGGACAAGGAAACACCTTTGCCGCTCTGGATGGCTTGTGAGTGCCAAAGGGAACGGAGGCCTTCATTGCAGCTTATGCTGCGTCCTCCACTCCATCTTTAGGGTCTCACACACAGATACAATCGGTGCATCCACCAGTGCCTTTTCGTGCGCGGCTACAGGAGTGGAGAAATCATCCTCACTATCTGAGAACTCAGGTCATATGGCCAAAGACCCAGCAGAGTGACCCACGTCCACGACGGCTGAATCAGATTCAGGATCTGAGGGGAAAGATGAGGCAGGGAAAATCAAGGGACGTGTTTTGCTAACCTGTCGCCCAAAACCACCTCAACCCGAGACACAAAGGACTTCAGGCTTGCCGTCAGTGCATCAATGGATGGTTGGGACCCGGAGCGCCCCACAGCCTCTGAGAGGGGATCAGGTGGGGAAATTTGTCAAAAGATTCCATGAGTCCATAGGGGGACCCCATAGAAAAGGTGTAAAAAAACTGCTAAGGAACATCCCCACCACTCCGGCAGCACCAACCGGTCCCCATTAACAGAACACCAATCGATCCTCAGCAGAGAGGACCCCACCAGAATCACTACCTGGCAGAAACAGGCATCTGCAGCCACCAGGATAATCTGCACTTCACGTGTGGCAATCAAGAATTTAAATGATCCAGGAGTGAGCACAAGGGGATGAGGAGGGGCTCCCACCACCGAAATTGCTGCCCAGAGGGCTCCACTGTCATGGCCGCCACTATTTTCCATGGCAAACCACAGCAAAATGGCCGCCAGACTACACTAACATGGCCGCCGTGCATTTGGCACACAGGCTACAGCAAAATGGTGGCATCGTGCAGTACCACGAGGCTCCCAGGAGGGATCCCTAGGCCTCAGAAAACTGCACAGACAGGAAGGGGGGCCCTGGCAGGAGGCCCCACCAGGTATAGAGTCCCCCCCCCCCTTACTGCCAATCGCCCGTTCGCCGGCGGCGCATCCCCGCCCCCAGCACAGTACCTCAAAACCCTCCAGGGGAAGAGGGGGGACAGTTACTTACCATACCAGGAACCAGGCAGGCACCACTCAAGACAAAACGTCCTCTCCATTGAAATGGGGGGGCTGTCAGCCAGGAGGAACGCTGTGACTCGGGCTGAGACCCGGTCGTATGTGACCTTGTGAGGCGTTTAACTAACAGGCCAGCCCCTCCCTGGTGGGGCATTGTCCTGGCTGACCTAGTGCGGAGCACAAGGTCAACAAGAGAACAAAATCCATCTTAAAAGAAAAAATTGCCAGGACCAGAGATCCCAGCGAGGAACTAGGACCTTACTCCTGATTAGGCAGAGTACCTATAGCAGAGAGAGGGAGTATAACCCCTGGGATTGCCCATAGGCGTAGTCAGACTCTTTTTCTGCCTAGTATCCTACTCCTGTAGGGGGCAGTATGCCTCAATGGTTAAGAAGATCAGGAGCTGTGTCTGTCAAGGAACGTAAGAGAAATCCGTTTTTTAAAAATTTCCTTGAACCTGATTGGGTATTATTTACAAAGCGAAGCTTCACCACATTTATTAAGCTCTAGGGAAAATGAGTACAACTTTGCTTGCAAAGTGTAAAGTCTATTTTCCTTTAGTAAATCAGTCCCACATCCTCTATATTTTACCAATAATATAAAATGACAAAGAAAAACATCAGAATAGGAGCTATATATTTTAGGAAGCTATCACTTGGTGAAGCGTTTCCATCATACTTACCACCAGATCCCGATCCAGAATATACATCATCAGTTTCTTCCTCATCAATGAAGTCATCATCTCCAGAGCTTTCTAGATCAAATGGTTTCTCATCTTCAAATTCTTTACGCCACCGCTGGCCCTATGAGACAGAAACAAAAAAAGAATGACAGTTTTGCATTGAACAAACAGCTCCCGGTTATCATTCAGCGTGTCAAATCTTCACACTATCCTTTGGGATAATTTGTGAGTCAGTTCTTTCTCTAGCAACATTCTTTTGTACTGGGGAAGGAAATATTTTCTCAGGGAGACTGCAATAAACTGGTGCTGTAACTTTAAAGGGTTTGTGATGGTAAAATTTTGTGTGACAGAGTTCTCGATCCACTATTTGTTGTTGTCATTCACAGTTGAGTATAAAGCTAGCTGCAGCAATGAGCACAACAGTTGTCAAACACAAGGCCTGCGGGCTGAATCCAGCCCACCAGGCCATTTAATGAGGCCCTTGCACATCTTCTGCCCCATCTCCACCCCACCTTGTCTCAGCAATCAGCAGCAGAGAGGAGGACAGAATTCCTCCTACAGATCCTGCGCCTCTCTGTGCAGCCGCAGCACCATCTTGTCTCTGCCACCCCTGGTCTCAGCATTCAGCAGACTCAGGCAGCTGACTCCAGTTTTCCTCTGGTCCTCCTCCAGTCACTACACTTTCTGCTTCCAAGCTCAACCCCTAGCTTTTTCTTGGCAGCAGCACAATGTAAGGGGGGTGCATGGTGATGTAAGGGAGGGTGGGGGATTCTTGACTTCTTATGGCAGATGAGCTCTTGACATCTGATGTAAGGGGGTTGGGGTACTCTGGACATCTAGCCCTACAGATACAAACGGCCCTTTGAGGGCAACCATAATGCTGATGCGGCCCGCAATGAAAATTAGTTTGACACCTCTGCCCTAAACCATGGAGAAAGGGAGACCCTGTCATCCAATGATTCCAAATCAGAGATCCACGAATACAGTAGGTAGATACCACTCCATTTTCAGCCATATATCATTGTGTGTATGGTATATTTCACATGATTGAGCTAAATAAGCAAAAAAAATAATGATTTGCAATACCTTCTTTTTAGTGAACATTTAAAGCCCAATTGATTTCTTGCACCTTTTTTCTCTTTGTTGTCCTGTAGCAAACACTTTAAAAGCCTTTTTCTCTACATATGTTCCTTCCTGCTTTCACGCTCCCATGATTTGGCTGGTATGGCTGGGAAACTGCCAACCCCTCCATCCCCTGTGTCCTCATGGATATGTATTGTACAATACGAGAGGGGGTGTGTATGACCAGGTTAGTGACAGTGTACTGGACAGCATGGTCAAACTCCTTTGGATTGCTCAGTCACCATTAGACATGCTATGCAACTTGTAATAAGAGGAAAGTGAAGGTAAGACTACAATGTCTATCCGACTGATCTATCTATTTCTGTGACTTCTATTGGGCTTTATTGTTCAAATTAAATTATATTTTTTCTGGATTAAATAAACTCCTTTTAAGTGCAGGTACTCAGTATTTGCCCAAAAAGAATGAGAGCTCATGGTAATGAATTTTGAAATGTTTATTTGACAAAAATAAAAATAGTATTTTGTTATAATTCAGCTTGCTAGCTAAAACAGGCTAAATGTTAATCATTACAAAATTAAACTAAAACGTGTCTATTCATGGATTCTTAAAGCTGCTAATACAACCACAGGAGCCCCAGGTATGTAGATGAGACTTTTTTTTTTAATAAACTTCAAGTCTGGACTGTTTCACTCCCCTTCCAGTTCAGGTATTTTTTCAGTTTTCAGCACTGTCACACTTTGAATGACAATTACTCAGTCATGCAATATTGTACCCAAATAAATGTTATATCATTTGTTTGAAACGGATAGAGCTTTTTTGGTGGTATTTAATCACCAATGGGTTTTTTTCTTGTTTATTTATTGTTTGCTATATAAGGCTCCATTCACACTACCGCGACTTGTCAGGCGACTTGTCAGCCTGACAAGTCGCGGTCGATTGACTGCTACAGGTCTCGTTCTAATAGGAGCGACACAAGTTGCTCTGACTTAGAAAAAGGGTCCTGTACTACTTCGGGGCGACCTCGGAGCGACTTGCATAGACATTCATTATATGAAGTCCGTGCAAGTCGTGCCGAAGTCGCGGTGCACGGGACTTTACAAGTCGCTCCCGAAGTAGTACAGAGTCGTGCCGCTTCAGTGTGAATGGGCTTTCACAAGGGCCGATCTGTTTTCATGGACTATGTTGATCCCTGCTGAGCAGGTGGATGACTGATCTTTCTCTACTCACTGTGCAGAGACGGACCTGTCCCACTCTTCTCTATGGGGAGATCATATGAAAATGGACAGCATCCCATCCGAAACAACATGCTGGTTGAATGGCGAATGTATGGATATCCGTCTGCTTTCAGGGGATTTTGTCAGATCGGATGCCAGGCGGGTGTCAGCGGATCCGTCTTCCCATAGAGTAGATTGGGTGATCCGATCAGGTCTGCCTGAAAAACGGACAGGCGGACCTGATCGGTTTGATCGTATGAAAGGGGCCTTAAGGAAAAAAAGGAACATTTAGAAAAAAAAACGTTTTTTTTTTTGTTATAAAATTTTGCAAATAAATATTTTTTTCCTCAATTTAGGCCGAATGTGTTCCGCTGCATTTCCTTGTTAAAAAAATAACCCAAATTAGTGCATATTATTTAATCTGTGTGAAAGTTATGAAGTCTACATACCATGGTATATACTGTACATTTTTGAATAATCCTGATGTACTGACGGCCTATCTCATTTCTCGAGGCCCTAAAATTTCAGGATAGTACAAATACCGCCAAATGACTTTTTTGGAAAGTATTCCAAGGTATTTAGTAGGAGGCATAGTGAGTTTTTTGAAGCTGTAATTTTCTGTCACAATTTTTGTAAAATAAAGAATATGAATAAAATGTGTTTTTTTCACAAGGTTGTCCTTTTAACAAGCAGTTTCTCACACACAGCATAGGCACACTTACAATTACACACCAAACACATTCTGCTACGCCTCCCGTGTATGCCGTGATACCACATGTGTGAGATTTCTTTACAGCCTAGATGCATACAGGGGCCCAAATATCAAGGAGCACCTTTGGGCTTTAAGGAGTAATAATGCCTCTAATTTCCTGACTACCTATTATATCTCTTGAGTCCCTGAAGTGCAAGGGCACACCCACAAAATGACTACATTTTGGAAAGAAAACACATCTTGTAAGCAGAACAGGACACAAGGTCTGAGGCTCCCACAGATTTCTGTTCTCTAATTTTTCTCTTTTGCTGTCTCATCTGACCTACAAAGTGGACCTGCAACTAGCCCATCTGCCTCATTTCACTATTCCCCATAGAACCCCTTGGTAAGATCCAACCAGTCCTAAAACCCAGAAGTTACCACTGTCATTGCCCAACACAGCTTAATATCACATGGCGGCAGTGAAACAAGTTGTGTTCTTCAACTCCTTGACTCCAAGAAACAGACAGCATTTGCTGGCATGTCCACACAATCCAGGATCCCTGACATGTTACGACTAAAACTGAGAGCCACAAAGCTACAAAAGCTCACAACCCTCTGACACAGGGGTAACATAGGAGTTCTCCTAGCACTAGGTCCTCTATCTATTTATTACCTTAGCTAGAAGGTACACTTTCTCCCCTTTCACGGGGGAACACACACAATGTGAAATGCACCCTAGAGATCGAAGGATTAACTGGAACCTACATGCTGCCCTGGGGACGAGGTGATGTGACCGGAGGGTGAAGGAATTGTGCTTGGAGACCAGGAACAGAAAGCTCAGGCTCTCCTCTCTGCATTAATAAAAAAAAAGGGGCAGGGGGGGGGAGGGATCATTGGTGGAAAATGAAGTGCCAGAATATTTGGCCATCAAAAAAGTGCAGAGCTACACATAAGTTATTAGCGACATGAGACTTCCTGTGATAGGAACTGTTTGTTGGCATCTGCAATGAGTGCTTAAAATAAGATGAGACCTATAGCACTGTCACTAAATGCCAGGTCCGCTCTGCAGTGTAGAGTCTTAAGGATAAGTCAGAATCTGGCTGATGTGGAGTAACAGCTGAAAGGAATAATATTGTGGGGCTACCACACATATGCAGTAGTATCGGCATTTATATGTAGTGCATTGCTTTCAACAACAGTCATGCCCAGCGGGAAGTACAACCAGACTGTTCCTTGCAGCAGATGAGTCTGTGTTGCAAAGGGGCATGCCTTCTATTTTTTGGCCCTATTAGCTTACACTACCTCCCTAGCTACCGGCTTGGCTGTGGCTTACACAGGTTCTCTAATCTGCAGCCTGGCAGTGGACAACATCAACTCCACGACCTGACCTTACAGGTCCTTACAGCTCCTTGCAGGGACACCAGTCCCCACCATGCCTGCAACTAACCTTCTAACCACCAATGCACCTTCACGCCAACACCATTATGCTCTAACCACCACAGCTGACCTTGATCCTCTCACCAGTGTGCTAACCCCCATCCTCTCCCCAGCTCTCACTACCTCTTCCAAATCCCCTTATTTCAATCATTAAGTAAGTGGAGGTTCTCATTAAAACCCAACTTAAAAAAAAAAAAGTTATCCCATGCAGTGGGGCTGTGTCTGCACTGCACAAGTTAACTGCTCGTTTTAGTAAAGGAGATTGGAAAACAGGTATACAGTGCCTTAAAAAAGTATTCATACCCCTTGAAATTTTCCACATTTTGGCATGTTACAACCAAAAACGTAAATGTATTTTATTGGGATTTTATGTGATAGACCAACACAAAGTGGCACATAATTGTGAAGTGGAAGGAAAAGGATAAATGGTTTTACAAATAAATATGTGAAAAGTGTGGTGTGCATTTGAATGCAGCCCCCTTAAGTCAATACTTTGTAGAACCACCTTTTGCTGCAATTACAGCTGCAAGTCTTTTTGGGTATGTCTCTACCAGCTTTGCACATCTAGAGAGAAATTTTTGCCCATTATTCTTTGCAAAATAGTTTAAGCTCTGTCAGATTAGATAGAGAGAGTATGTGAACAGCAATTTTTAAGTCTTTCCACGGATTCTCAATTGGCTTTGGGTCTGGACTTTGACTGGGCTATTCTAACACATGAATATGCTTTGATCTACCATTCTATTGTAGCTCTGGCTGTATGTTTAGGGTTGTTGTCCTGCTGGAAGGTGAACCTCCGCCCCAGTCTCAAATCTTTTGTAGACTCTAACAGGTTTTCTTCTAAGATTGCCCTGCATTTGGCTCCATCCATTTTCTCATCAGCTCTGACCAGCTTCCATGTCCCTGCTGAAGAAAAGAATCCCCACAACACCATGCTTCCACCACCATGTTTCACAGTGGGATGGTGTGTTCAGGGTGATGTGCAGTGTTAGTTTTCCGCCACACATAGCGTTTTGCTTTTAGGCCAAAAAGGTAAATGTTGGTCTTATCTGACCAGAGCACCTTCTTCCACATGTTTGCTGAGTCCCCCACATGGCTTCTCGCAAACTGCAAACGGTACTTCTTATGGCTTTCTTTCAAAAATGGCTTTCTTCTTCCTACTCTTCCATAAAGGCCAGATTTGTGGAGTGCACGATTAATAGTTGTCCTATAGACAGAAACTCTCACCTGAGCTGTGGATCTCTGCAGTTACCATGGGCATCTTGGCTACTTCTCTGATTAATGCTCTCCTTGCCCCGCCTGTCAGTTCAGGTGGATGGCCATGTCTGCAGTTTTGCAGTTGTGTCATACTCTTTCCATTTTCGGATTGTGAATTGAATAGTGCTCCGTGAGATGTTCAAATCTTGGGATATTTTTTTTATAACCTAACCCTGCTTTAAACTTCTCCACAACTTTATTCCTGACCAGGCACAGTGAGAACATGCAAACTCCAGGCAGGTAGTGCCATGGTCGGGATTTGAACCGATGAGCCTAGTACATGTTCCTTTAAGAAAGCTTTTGCTTAAAGCATCTATGTGGCATTTAAACTCTCCAGCATGACCCATCACATATAGTACAACATACTTTGCTTAAGAACATTCCTTATAAATCACTTTTTCTAAGTTAATGACCTCTTCTGAAGGTTTTGATTAAATGTCAAGTTTTTTAATCAGAATGATAGAGCTATGTTTAAAGAACCAAGTGCTTTCTCTCTTATGAGGTTGGTCACATTGAAGAGTGCACCTGCCTAAAGTATACAGAGTAATTGATAACACTAGAGACTATGGCAGCCCAAAGATTAGTCAGTAAAAACTGACCTAATTCCCCCATCCACACGCTCCTTGTGGATTGGGAAGTCCTCCCTGCTGAGCTATTGTATTCTGACAGTGGGGAGACTTCCCTTCCATCAGAATACAAGGATCCTTGTTGCAGGCTGTAGCCCAAATCACTGATCCAGCAGGGAAAATCCAACAAGACGGTTGTACAGAATTCATTTGTTCAGTAGATCGACTTCTGTACAACCTCCCTGCCCATTCATCAATCTTAATCCGGCCAGTCCCTGCTGAACCAGTCAAATTTCGATCCATGTATGACAGCTTAGGGTGTCTTACAGGTGATTTTGTATGCCTTAGATGGAGAGTGAACAACAGCCTGTGTGATTGTCTAAAGCAGTGTTTCTCAACATTTTTTCAGTTGTGCCACCCTTAACAATTCTGCGCAATCTCAAGGCACCCCATTCTAAAATGAAAAAAAAAAACCTAAACGAATAGTTTTAAATAACGCAGCAACATCCATACACATGGGTTTATCCAAAGTTAAAAGTGATTTATTCCTCCACTATTGCAAACTGGAACAGACTAGTATTCTAGGGTTTCCCTTCTCCCTCAGTTTCTCTTCTTCTATTTGCTAATGTGACCCTAGTGCTGATGAAGAGGGGATGAGAAGTAAATAAGGATGTTAGTGTATTTGAGGCCTAAAGGAAAAAGCAAGACTTAAAGCTGCAGCTGGGAAGGATGATTCATTATTCAGAGCAATGAATCTCATACTATCTGATAAAGGAAGTAGACTGTGATATTTAACATTTGTATGAAAAGAGATTCCAAACTAACCATAAGCCAGGTAAAGGCAAAACTCCACAACATAGAAAACAAACTATTGGGTAATAAAATGTGGAAATGATCTCATCAAATTTTGAACTTGAATTAATTTAATGATTTTGCCTCTAAATCAGTAAACAAACTCCTCCCAACAATATTAGCACTAGATGGATTACTATGCAGATTAAGGTTTACTATGCCTTGAAGACAAAGCTCCAAAACAACAGCTGTGTCTAAAAGCAAAAATAATGTAACGGCACAGTGGAATTATTTAATTTCTTTAATGTATTAAAAAAATAATGTGTATAATTTATATGCTATATACTGAATATATATATATATATTCAGTATATAGCATATAAATTATACACATTATTTTATAGATAGATAGATAGATAGATAGATAGATAGATAGATAGATAGATAGATAGATAGATAGATAGATAGATAGATAGATAGATAGATAGATAGATAGATAGATAGATAGATAGATAGATAGATAGATAGATAGATAGATAGATAGATAGATACTGTGTGTGTGTATATATATATATTTTTTTTTTTTTTTTTGGGTGTTAATGTACTATCTCCCAGTTTAGTTGCTTTGTACAACATACTGTATATTTCATTCTGTATAGATATTAATGCAGCATGTATAAGTGTGTCCCCCCAGGAGTGTAATGGTTCAGAGCAGAGTCAGCATTCCTCTTTTTATGTTGGTTCATTTAAAAATAACTGTTCAGATACTTGCTTATAATTAGCCAGAAAAATAAAGAAAGCTTCCTCACAAGTAAACCAACAATATTAAGTAATTAAAAAGTGTAGAGTTAGGGCTCTTTCACACGGGCGTTCCTTTTTTTTTTGCCCGATCAGGTCCTTTTTTTTTTTTTGTAACGGACACGGATGACACTTGTGTCATCCGGTCCGTATGTCCGTTTTTCATCCCATCCGTTTGCGGATGAAAAACTGACATAATGCATGTCTATGTAAATACGGATGTCTGCGGATGACACCACTGACATCCGTTTTTGCTTCCGTTCCGTTTTTTGAAAGGAAGAAAAAATAGGGTTCTCCTCCGTTCAAAAAAACTGAACTGAACTGAACTGACAAAAAACGGATGTCAGAGGATGATCATCCGCAGACCTCCGTATTTACATAGAGATACATTATGTCAGTTTTTCATCCGCAAACGGATGGGATGAAAAACGGACATACGGAACGCCCGTGTGAAAGAGCCCTAACTGCGGATATGTGTGAGGCCTAGCAATTCCCTGGAATCCTTATCACTGACTCCTTAAATATGATTTTACATTGAAGCCATAATAAAATTAGTAAATAAATCAACATAAAGATTCTGCATGTGAACACACATATTTTATGTATAACCTGTTTTTAATAAAAAAAGAAAGATACGATTTTTAAGGTTACAGATGAGTAAAACAAGTGGGAAGGGGTTTAATATGACATATTGCATAGTGCAAGGTACAATAAAATACACACACTGTTTTTTTTTTTGTCATCATGAAATCAATTTTAGACTAGTTATTGTACAATTTGAAATGTGTGTTGTATATACAGGTTATATACATATAAAATACAATATATATCATTGAAAGAAACAAGTAATGAGACTGTTGGATTAATCTATACCAAATACATCTAAGGTCACAATTGTGTACACGTGCAAACCACAAAAAGCTGAGATACCCTAAGTTGTAAATTGCAAATAGGCAGCATAATAAATCCTCATTTAGACAAGCATTAAAAACATTTTGGTCATGTTATTATGCACCCCCAAAGCAACCAGAAGGGGCGATACATATGCTATTTAACTTGGTTTATCCAGTTGATAGGTGGCGCCTGTCCAACTCACTCATTAAAGTCAATAGGACTGTGAACCAAACACTTGGCTCACAGCTGTGATGTATTAGTTGCATTTAAAATCACCTTTTTCAACATGTGGCCCTCCAGCTGTTTCAGGACTACAAGTCCCATGATGCATTGCAAGGCTGACAGTTACAAGCATGGCTCCCAAAGGCTGAGGCATGATAGGACTTGCAGTTCTTCAGCAGCTGGAGGGCCACAGGTTGATCACCCATGCCTTAAAGCGGAGTTCCGGCCACAGAATCTTTTTTTTTTTTTTTTTATGTCCCCCAGACAGTGACCCTCCGACCTCTATATATCTGCTAATCCTGTTTTATACAGTGGAATAATAGTTTTCCAAGCATAAAATCTTACTTTATAAAATTTCTGCAGAGCGCCGCCATCTTTGTGCTGGTTCGCCAAGTCCGCTCTGGGGAAAAGTCTGCCCTGCTTCCTGGTTGCAGTGGGCAGAGGACGATGAATCCAGCGCGAAATCTCGCGCATGCCCAGTACTATGTGATCGGCATAGTATAGGGATGCCTATCATCGCGTTATTTCCTGTTTGCAAATAACGCGATGAGAGGAGCAGCCGGCCGCCTACGTCACTGCCCATTGCATCCTGGGAGTGACGAGTAAGAGCTCCCAGGACGCATTGCGGGACAGGAAGTGACGGCGTGGGCCGCGGCCGAGGAAGTGGATGTAAAGGTGAGTATATTATCCTCTGTAAAAAGGTAAGTACAAAAAAAAAAACGCCAGGAATATCCAATTCTGGCCCATGGAAGGATAAGGAAGGGGATGCCATAAAATGTAAAGGCATGATTTTCTGGCCGGAACTCCGCTTTAAGGCAAGAAAAGAGTGATTACCTGTAGACTGCTTTTCGGAGATTGCAGCCATGTGAGCCTAGCCTAAAAGCCTTTATAGATTAACACTTTGGAGCTAAACAAAATGATGGCCCCAAATGCACTCTTCTGCTTTTGGTATGTGTGGGGATACCCAATACAGGTTATGTAATGGACATTACCATATGTACATATGTCCAAGCTGTTTGTATATGCTTATAAGGGATGGGGTTTTTTATTCTAATATTTACAGCTTCTTTGTAACCCCCCCCCCCCCATGTAGTTATACTTTGGAGGTGACGGGTTCTTATTATGGGGATTTCTTCTCTGCCCCTATCCATGATCACAGGGATGAGGAGTCTCTAATGTGCATGTTATTTATTTGTGCCACCTGGATGTTGAGGCTCTGAACCTGGAAATGATCAGAGCTGGGTGCTTCAGGGTTCATTTAACATAGATGAAGTAAATGGTAATGTACCAGTTCACGTTGCTCTCCATCCTGTTTCCCACTGCAGCTATCGTTTATGGGCTGAATTCACCCTGGATCGCATCAAATGTGATGCATACACTACTTTTCAAAAATGCACCGCACCAAATGCAATCCCCAGTACCATGCTATCTTGTGCAGGCAACCTCACTGGGGTTGATTTACTAAAGGCAAATACACTGTGCATTTTGCAAAGTGGAGTTGCACTCTGCAACAGCAGTTGCTCCAGAACTTAGTAAATGAACAGAAGCTCTGCTGACTTTCATCATCCAATCACGTGCAAGCAAGTGCAGTTTTTTTTTTTCCTCACACGTGATTGGGTACTTACCCTTTATTAAGCTCTGGAGCAACTGCACTTTGCAAAGTGCACAGTCTATTTGCCTTTAGTAAACCATCCCCACTGTGTTTGTCTGCAGCAAATGGCATGGAAAGCAGTGTGAGAAATACACATGAAATACACCTTTGCCACACAACGTTATGGTGTGAACTGGCTCTAACAGAGGAGTTAAGGCCAGGGTCACAGGGGCGAGGGGGAGAGTGTGCCAAGTCAAGGCATCTGGATCACTTCTCTTATACAGTGGAAAGTTGGCAGTCATTTTAAGACAAGTCCATAGCTGCTGCTGCTGCACAGTGTGACTTAAAAAGGATGGTAACAAACATAAGGCTTATTAATAACAGAAGGAACCTCCACTGAATTACCATGAAAAGACATATTAAAGTGGAACTATAGGCGAACATTTTTATATTCATTTTGGATAGAGCACATGAGGGTTATACCCCTGTGAGATTTTTTTTTTTTTTTTTCACTATCTGTGTCCCATTGTGGAGATTTCCCTTCACTTCCTGTCCCATAGCCAAACAGGAAGTGAGAAGAAATTCCTGTAAATCAAGGGAATTCCTTGGGGACCCCCAGCTCACCAGAACTAGTGTACCCATTGGAAGATTTACCCTCTATTACATTTCTGGGGACAACCCTAAAATTTAGGTAATTTCTTTTAATTTCACATTCAATGATAATAGTAAACAGGACAAATAGAGAGGGTAAATCTCCTTAAGGGGGGGGGGGGGCACAGACAGAAATAAAAACTGACAGGTGTTCTATTCCCCCTCCTCTCTATCCAAAACAAACAAAACATTTTCTATTTAGTTATACTTTACCTGGCCAAGTCTACTGGTATCGGTGCCGATACTGTGAGGTTGATTTACTAAAACTGGAGAGTGCAAAATCTGGTGCAGCTCTGCAAAGAAACCAATCAGCTTCCAGGTTTTTTTTTGTCAAAACTTAATTGGACAAACTGAAGATAGAAGCTGATTGGCTACTATGTACATCTGCACCAGTTTTAGTAAATCACCCCCTAAGTATTTGCACGAATACTTGTGCAAATGCTCCGATAACTTTGCAGTGCAATTTAAGCTCTTACAAAATGAATGGCTCAAACAGCGATGCAAAGAATCACATGTGATTTGAATAGGAATGCAGTGTGATTCCTGTCTGAATCGCATGCAATTTCCCCACGGCTCCTGTGTGAACTAAGGCTTGTCATAGTGTCTTCAGTCACTTTGCAGTAAGATTTGAGCCCATTCATTTTGTGTGGGCTCAAACCGCACTGCAAAGGTATCGGTTTCAGGTTTAAGAGCATTTGCACGAGTATGAGTACTAGTGCAAATGCTTAGTATCAGCACCGATACCAGTATCGGTGCAACCCTAGTAAATGGCAATCATCTGTCGTGTCACCAACAGGGCTCACATCGAAGATTTGTAGTGCAGAGGTAAAACTTACCAGTATCGGTTGGTACTCGGTATTGGCAAATACTTGATCAAAAGCATTGTTACCCGTGCTAGTCGGTAAAAGACGGTATCGGTGCAACCCTACCATTTACCATTGGTTTCACTCTCGCTACAAGTATTTGGACATGGTTGCAGAATGGCTTATGCTACAGATAAAGGAAGATCTGCTAAACCTCTCCTCATCATCTCCACTTGAATGTTCAAGAATACCTGAATGATACTTTACCAGAAAGTCGGAGCGGCTGTGCAGGAAATAACAATTCACCAATGTTGCTCTGGCCTCTGCGATTGCCAGACCTAGCACCCTCACTGTGCAATCTCTTTCTGTGGGGGTACACCAAGGACTTGGTGTATGTCCCCCCCATGTCACAGAACCAGAAGGACCTGGGACAAGGCATCATGGATGCAATGGAGTCAATATCTGACGACATTCTGGCACGAATCTGGACAGATCTGGAGTACTGTCTCAACATCTCCTGTGTCACCAACGGGGCTCACAGTTAATGTGTCCTTTCATGTTATTACAGTTTTGTAGGTTCACTCCGTTATACATTACGTTCACTTTTGCACCATCCTTTTTGAATCCCACTGTATTTTCCACTCACACATAATAATTTACCACATGCAGGTCATGAGGTATTTCGTTTTTTAAAAGTTCATTTATTGAGAATATTATATAGAATTTTGATCCCGGAAATTAACTTATCACGGTTTACTGAAATACAACTTAATATGTACTTACAAATATGAAGCCCTTTTACCTCAATTACACAGCTAAGTGCTGCAAGGCCTAAAGTGCCCCGTGTGGAGTCAGGCCACAAAGCTGGCATCCAGCTTTGTGTAAAACGAGTAGAAAAGCCCCATTTTTTATGATTGTATATGCAGCCTGGCTGTATTATAGTCATAAATAACAATTCCATTTGGGTTTTAAAATGAAATACTATTAAATGTTGGCTGATGAGAACTGATGTTTTCAATGAAATAAGGAGAGCAGAAAAGGATGCCTGGTAAAATAACACTTCATTACATAACAAGACTCTCAACAATTAAGTGTTCCTTTAATGCACAAAAGAATATTTCCACATCAATGTGATATTTATTTTCCTGACTTAAACACCTGACACAAAAATGATCAGGAGATAAAATAAAGACAAGTAAAAATAACTCATGTGGCTTTGCACATTGAAAATATTGAGGCTTCAAAAGAGATTTCATAGGATCTCAGAAGAAGAGCTATTGAAGCTCTTATCACTAAAAAAGATAAAACAAAAGATCATAAATGCAATTCTAAAGTCTAAAGAAGTCATCCCATCTGTCAACATTGTGCACACACTTTACAAATGGAGGAAATTCAACAACTTTGCCACTTTCCCTATGGTTGGGCATCCTACAAAGACTGAATTAATAGTAAATGGAACGACTCTTTTCTTTTCATCGTATTTCGGTAATGATAGATTTCTTATAAAGGCACTGTTCACCTTTAGGCCCAATTCACATACCTGCGGTCATGGATTTGTTGCATGTTTGTTCACCAGTTCAGGTGCGATTAAGGTCCGCATTTTCACCTGAATTCGAACCTAAACTAGACCCAAATATGCACAGGATCCTTTTGCAATCTGGTCCGTGGCCGCCCTGGACCTGTGTAAACCGGCTCCATTGAGAGCCAGTCACACTTGCATGTCATGCAGGCAAATTGAAGGAGGTGTGTGCCCTTCCCTCCAATCAGCTGTCAGAGCTCTTCTCATTGAGCTCTGTAGAGTGTGCAGCTCTCTGCCCTCTTTTTTCTGAACTCTCAGACAAGCTTTAAAATTCAGCTTTTGAACATATGTAGAGAAGAGAGGGCAGCAGATAGACAGGCACAACTTATGTAGGAGGATTTGTTTCATCTTTATGTATTCACTGGGTACATGTGAGGGTTTGCAACCTCTTTAAGACATATAGAGTCTTATTGGGATGGAGATAGGGGAAAACACTCTTGGGAAGTCATCAAACTCAAATAGGTGGAACATGGTGCATCTAATCTACCCTATTGGTTTACAAACGTGATAGATTTGCTGAGGAGTTCATTTGCTAAGAAAAAGTAACTTATGGGCTTTTTTAAATAGGGTTTGTATTCAGCTACAGTCAGGGACAGACGACCCTGGACACAACCTGTCAGCATCCAGGGCCTCTCATCTGTCCCTGTATGCATGTAACTGTTCAGATGTGCATACAGCGATGGCGTCTGTCAGCCTGTAACAGATTTGTACAAGCCAACGGCTGTGGCAGTACGCAAACACCGGCACAGAAATCTGAATACTTTTTCAGTGTATTGCCCCCTGCGCCTGTGTGAATGAACCCTTAGTTATCTTCTTCATAAATAGCATGGCACCTAGAAAAATGTCAACTAGACAAAAAAAAATGTTTAATCCTAGCTAAACTCCAGTTAGGTATTAAAAACACTCATTCATACAGTTATGTATTCACTTAGAGCATTACATGATTTTTTTTAAAGCAAAATCGCCTGCACCTACCCTTTACAGTACAAGACTAATAGAATAAAATGATGGAAGTTGTAGTTTTATAAGTCACTTTATGTTTCAGAAACTGTTCATCAGATCTATATTTTCAGCAAAAAAAAAATACACTCAATAAGTATTAAAGTTAAAGCAGGGGTCCACTCAAAAGTAGAACTTCCGCTTATGGAGGGGTTAGCGGGTACCTGTTTTTGACAGGTACCCAGTCCCCACTTTCATCGGACCTCGCCGTGGCGAGGTACTTCAGGGGTTCGGACCCCCAATCCTCCCTCTGCTTCTAGGCCAATTACCGAGCGCAGCGTGCAGTAGGCGCCCGGCTGTGAAGCCGCAAGACTTCACTGCCGGGTTTCCTTACCGGCAATGGCAGCGACAGCACCCAACAGCCGATGGAAACATCAGCTGCGGTGCCGACATCACTAAACATTCCAGGACAGGTAAGTGCCGTAATATCAAAAGTCAGCAGCTACAGTATGTGTAGCTGCTGACTTTTAATCTTTGGAGGAGGGGCGGAACTCCCTTTTAAGTGTAAAGTGTAAAGGTAACAATGTTAAAAAAAATTGCACTGCTTCTTTAAATTATTAACTTGTGATCTCTCATGCCTGTGTTGTATCTGTAGCTGCCAATGCTTTAATTTACCTGGTTGATCCTGCCTTGCAGCCCCTCCTACAAGTAAACCGACCATGGTAGCATGGCAGCCGATCAATGCACAGTTCAGGAGGGGCCATTAAAAAAAGACCAAAATCCAATCAAGCTTGATTTGACTTGTTTGTGGTAGGAAGGGTTACAACCACTTTAATTTTAGCACTATGGAGCGCAATACATTTCATTTTGTTTTAATTATAAAAATGAGACTGTTATGAGTAAATAGATTCCAAATACGTGAATCAAACTATGATACCCATAATTGTTAATAGCAACAAATGAAAAAACAAAAAAAACCTTTACAGCTCATGAATTTAGAGCCATTTATAAATTATAGCTCTAAAATTATTATTACTCCAACATGTGCAGTGATGCTTAATATGTGTTGCACAATTGTCATTTATGTATGCATGGTTGTATGTGTGTGGTGAAGGGGTGGGTGTGTTTATTTCCTTATATTTAGTTTTTTTACACACTTTTTTTTAACTTAACTCTACTGCTATCACAAGGAGGCTGATAAGTGATTGGTCACCAAAATAATTTCTACCATAATCGGCATAGCCAGCACTTTGTGACGTGATGTCACCCCCTCAACAACATCTAATTAGAGAATGCCTTGTATTCATTGAAAAAATACAAGGTGTTATGTGAACACCCTGTGTTCAGTGAGCCCCCACCATGTTTCCTAGGATCGGAGTGCCTATCGGCGGACCCAGGACTGGCATGGCGGGTGTCGTGGGGTAGAGGGGAGGCAGATCAGTGATTGTCTGTTTGCTGTTCTCCCCTTCCTGTTAAGCCTCGTACACACGCACCGATTGTTGGCCGTAAATTTTCGGCCAACGTCCGATCGGCCGATTGTCGGCTTGTTAGTATGATGCTTCCGACAACCGACTGCGACTTTTCGGCCAAACAAAATCTGGTGTGCATGCTATAAAATTTTTGTTGGCCGTCAACAGAACGGCCGATTGTTCGTCAGTCAGTACAGATTTCAGCAGACAAAAATCAGATGAGCAAGACTGGGTATGCTCAGAGGAGAAAAAACACATGGAAAGTAAACCATCACGTGACATCACTTCTGAAGTTGGTTGTTGTTGGCCGAAAAAATGTGTGTGCAGTCTAGAGCACATTTCAACCAACACAACAACACTGGACAAAAGTCGGCCGATCGGTCGGCCAACAATCGGTGCGTGTGTACGAGACTTTAATGTCTTGGCAGTGACCTATATCACTTCACTTCCAGGTCCTGGTGTCATTTTACCCAGCCAGTATGGGGAAGAAGCTAGTGGAGTGCGTTCTGCACGCCATTAGCTTCATTGGAGGACAGGTGAGACATCAGGACCCCTCATGTCTCAATAAAGAAGCACCGCTCGAGGTGAATACTCCTCAAATAATCCTTGTTGAGCACAGAGAGAGGGTGTTGGCTCTGTATGCACAACATAGGAAAACTAAAATGTCTGGATGGCCACACTCCGATGCAACTCCCATTTATTGTAATAAATAAAATCCATACAGCATAGCAGAGGTACAGGAACATAGACAGCTGACACGTTTCACACTTACATCAGTGCTTAGTCATAGCTACTAGAGAACCTGTCACCCAAAAATGTATCACATAGGGTGCTTTTTGTCCCTTATGTGAGGAGAAAAAAAAGTTTATTAAAAAAATAATAAATTAAAAAAATTAAAATGTAACAAAAAAAAAAGAATAGTTCAGTGTATTATTTTTTATACGTTACCCTGCATTCACGGATGACTGTGAGAGACACGAGATCCCCTAGCAACTTAGTGTCCTCTCCTGCATCTTATCTTTAGAGGAGTGGGATATGATAGGATGGGCCACTTTGTAATAGCATTGCTTAATGACTCTCTCTTTTCTTATATTGTTCCCTTCATTCTGTATTCCTATTATGTGATTGAAAATAAACTATGTTTACTGAAAATCTGTACTCTTATGGGTTGTAAAGATTTGTACCCGGTTTTGCAGTCAACAAATGTTAATTGATATACATGCAAATGCTGGAAGTGTATACTTCCGAAAAAGTTTATGAATGAAAATGGTTTGAAAATGAAAATGTAAAAAAATTAAAGTTACATTCAAGTACTTACAATACCCCTCAAAAAATGTTGTACAAATGTAAATACACACATTGGGGACACCTTTGCAAGAAAATGTTAAGCACATTACATTATGTTACATATTGCTGCACACGCTGGAGTGAAAGCAAACATTCTAGGCTCATTGTTCACAGTCAACTCTAAACTATAGACTTATAGGGACTGTTAAAGCATTGCCTAAGGAAAATATAGGGTACTGAAGTGTACCGAAGTTTGTTGTCATTTCACAGGCTCATGAAATTGTAAGTGTAGCACTGCCCCCTTGAGGACTGCCAGAGTTCACACTTACAGGTCCCCCCTGAGTTACCATTAGCAACGTTGACATGCACAGTCTCTCACTTTTCCTCTTTGGCTCTTCCAATAATCAGTCCAGGGGTATGTAGTTGTTTTTGGATTTTATTATAAATTAGGGTTGGGAGAAGGGAATAGTGGGATACTCGGAAGTAAATATTCACAATACTGGAGGACTTCTATCTCTTGGTACAGCCAGGCTGTTGATCCACCTTGCCACTGAGGTGAGTTTAGATTTAAGTCTCTTTCCTAAGACGACTAGATGAACTAAGATTATCTTCAGGACACTCTCCTCGGTATCCTCTTTCTTAACTGCTGACACCCGTCCATTGACTATCCTACTCTTGGGGTGCCCCCCCCTCAGGTCAGGCCCCTCGACACAAGCCCCTGTACTCACAATACTGTTTTTATAGGGTCTCCAGTGTCTCCCCCTCAGTCAGCTCTCCTGGACCTCTGGTTTTCAGCTCCGTTCCTTTGGCCCTCAGGATGACCCTCCTGAGGCCACGTGCCACTGCTACAGAGGAGGAGGCAGCCGCCACCCTCCCTCTGGGACTCTGCTCTCCAGCCAAAGGTCTTGCAGCACATGTGCTCCTGGCTTTTATACAGTATCCCAGAATGCACCAAATCGAGCTGCCCCTGCCAATCACCGGGACTGTACCAAAGCCTATGCATTCATTTGTCAGGTTTCCTCCCACTGTCCAACATGCCTCCCTATTGGACCAGTGTGAAACACTCTCTAGACATATTGAATTGCATACTGAGCACAATGAGCAGATCTCAGTAACAGATCCTGCTCTCTAATAAGCAGAGAGCAATATAGATTTGCCTGTTGCTACTCTGATAGTCAGACAGAGCAAAAAACTATACTCTCTCACTAGCACCTACCTAGGAGGGTGCTACATAAGGCTTGACATGTTGAGTATCTATTTACTTGGTGCAACTTCATATTTTATATTTTACTAAAAATTGGGTAATATATTGCATTTATGTGCCCTAAAATAATTTTTTGTGCATTTTTTACAGAATTTTTGCATTTCATAATCCATTGTGCTAATATGATGTGACATAAAATAATGTAACTACTATTTTATTCTCTAAGGTCTCTGCTTTCAGAAAACATATGTCTTGTGGGTTTTACATAATCTTTGGGGCTAAAATGATTTTTTTAAACAAGTGCAAAAAAACACAAAAACTGTTCTAGCAATTAGGATCATACGGGGAGTTCTGCTTTAAGAGCAAGCTCATGGATGCAATAACTGTTGTCAGCTTGTTTTCATCCCATTAATCTCATTACTATCATTATGTCATTAAAATGGTTACACTGACAGAGGGTCAGCAGTAGGAGCCAAGTTTTTACAGCTGATAGAAGGGGAGAACATAGTGAGCAGAATGAGTACAAATCAGAGTTCCCCTGCTCATTTGTTGTGCAAGACTGGCTGTGCTTTGACTATTGTTCTCAAATTGCTCTGCTGCAGTAT